>NC_056677.1:73695201-74008044 GCF_018350195.1 Panthera tigris | reverse complement strand
TTATATAATGCCCTTCTTCATCTCTTGTTACAGCCTTTAATTTAAAGTCTAGTTTGTCTGATATAAGTATGGCTACTCCAGCTTTCTTTTGGCTTCCAGTAGCATGATAAATAGTTCTCCATCCCCTCACTCTCAATCTGAAGGTGTCCTCAGGTCTAAAATGAGTCTCTTGTAGACAGCAAATAGATGGTCTTGTTTTTTTTATCCATTCTGATACCCTATGTCTTTTGGTTGGTGCATTTAGTCCATTTACATTCAGTGTTATTATAGAAAGATACGGGTTTAGAGTCATTGTGATGTCTGTATGTTTTATGCTTGTAGCAATGTCTCTGGTATTTTGTCTCACAGGATTCCCCTTAGGATGTCTTGTAGGGCTGGTTTAGTGGTGACAAATTCCTTCAGTTTTTGTTTGTTTGGGAAGACCTTTATCTCTCCTTCTATTCTAAATGACAGACTTGCTGGATAAAGGATTCTCGGTTGCATATTTTTTCTGTTCATCACATTGAAGATCTCCTGCCATGCCTTTCTGGCCTGCCAAGTTTCAAAAGAGAGATCAGTCACGAGTCTTATAGGTCTCCCTTTATATGTTAGGGCACGTTTATCCCTTACTGCTTTCAGAATTTTCTCTTTATGCTTGTATTTTTCCAATTTCACTATGATATGTCGTTCAGAAGATCGATTCAAGTTACGTCTGAAGGGAGTTCTCTGTGCCTCTTGAATTTCAATGCCTTTTTCCTTCCCCAGATCCCGGAAGTTCTCAGCCATAATTTCTTCTAGTACACCTTAGCACCTTTCCCTGTCTCTTCCTCCTCTGGAATACCAATTATGTGTAGATTATTTCTCTTTAGTGCATCAGTTAGTTCTCTAATTTTCCCCTCATACTCCTGGATTTTTTTTATCTCTCTTTGTCTCAGCTTCTTCTTTTTCCATAATTTTATCTTCTAGTTCACCTATTCTCTCCTCTGTCTCTTCAATCCGAGCCACGGTCGTCTCCATTTTATTTTGCAGCTCACTGATAGCTTTTTTTAAGCTCCTCCTGGTTGTTCCTTTGTCCCTTGATCTCTGTAGCAATAGATTATCTGCTGTTTTATACTCTTTTAAAGCCCAGCGATTAATTTTATGACTATTATTCTAAATTCACTCTCTGTTATATTGTTTAAATCATTTTTGACCAGTTCATTAGCTGTTGTTATTTCTTGGACATTTTTTTGAGGGGAATTCTTCCGTTTAGTCATTTTGGATAGTCCCTGGAGTGGTGCAGAACTGCGGGGCACTTCCCCTGTGCTGTCTTGAATAACATGTGTTGGTTTGAGGGGCTGCAGTGAGACCTGATGTCTGTCCCTGGCCCACTGCTGGGGCCACAGTCAGACTGGTGTGTGCCTTCTCTTCCCCTCTCCTAGGGGCGAGATGCACTGTGGGGTGGCGTGGCCCATATGGGCTACTTGCACAGTGCCAGACTTGTGGTGCTGGGGTGGATTGGCAAAGTGCACAGGGGTGCTGGGGTGGATTGGCAAGGTGCACAAGGGTGGGAGGGGCAGGTTCAGCTCACTTTTCCTTTGGAGATCCGCTTAGGGAGGGGCCCTCTGGCACCTGGAGGGAGTCAGACCTGCCGCCAGAGGGATGGATCCGCAGAAGCACAGTGTTGGGTGTTTGCGCCGAGCAAGCAAGTTCCCTAGCAGGAACTGGTTCCCTTTGGGATTTTGGGTGGGGGAAGGGCGAGGGAGATGGCACTGGCGAGCGCCTTTGTTCCCCACCAAGCTGAGCTCTGTTGTCCGGGACTCAACAACTCTCCCTCCTGTTGTCCTCCAGCCCTCCCGTTCTCCGAGCAGAGCTGTTAGCTTATAACCTTCCAGGTGTCAAGTCCAGCTCGCTGTCAGAACACACTCCGTCTGGCCCCTCCGCTTTTGCAAGCCAGACTCGGGGGCTCTGCTTGGCTGGCGGGCTGGCCCTCTGCCCCGGCTCCCTCCTGCCAGTCCGTGTAGGGCACACCACCTTGCCGCCCTTCCTACCCTCTTCTGTGGGCCTCTCATCTGCGCTTGGCTCCAGAGACTCAGTTCTGCTAGTCTTCTGGTGGTTTTCTGGGTTAGTTAGGCAGGTGTAGGTGGAATCTAAGTGATCAGCAGGACGCGCGGTGAGCCCACCATCCTCCTATCCCGCCATCTTTCCAGGATACATAACAGTATTCTTTATCTTGGCTATAGTATTTTTTATTTTGGCTTCACTAGATTTAGGTCTTTTGTCTCTGTGGTAAGGGACTCCCTGGTGTCTGCTTTGCTTTGCTAAAACCTACGTAGTAACCTTACCATCTTTTTAAATATATATCAGGCATATTCCATATATCAGTTCTGACTAGATCTCTGGCCATGACTTCTTGTTCTTTCCTTTGGGATAAATTCATTTGTCTTAACATTTTGTCTAGTTTTCTGTCTTCTCTGTTAGGAATGCCTTTTATGTTCCTGCTCTGAATGGAATGGCTATATTAAGAATATGTCATTTGCTGTCCAGAGACTGGAACTTCAAGATTTGTGTGTGTGTGTGTGTGTGTGTGTGTGTGTTTGTGTGTGTATTCTGTGTGCAGTCTCCATTTGTGCTTTCACTGCTCTTTCTCTCAGATCAGTCCTCTGCAGAGTTTCTCCTTGCCTACATTTGGAAGTGTTTGGACCTTGTCCAGTGTGTGCTGAATTTTAACTATATGTGCTTTGGTCTGCTTGGTAGAAAAGGCTATATCTCTTACAGTTGAAGCTTTACAGCATTATCTGAGTTGGTGCTTATGGTGGATTAGTGCTGATCTTCTGGGGGAAGGGCCTGGTGTCTGGCTCTCAGGCTGAATTGTCCTAGTAAAGATGCATCTTCAGAGTACAGAGGGATATGCATTAGTGTAAGCTGCTCCTGTCTTCACTGTGGGCACTGTGTTGCTCACTGAAGTCTGTCCACACTGATGGGTTGCAGTGGGTGTGGGGATGGCATCACCACATTCCCTTGTCCCTGGAGAGGGGAGTTCACACTGCCACCTTTTAGGAAGCCCTCACTGTAGAGTGAACAATCTCCCCTCTTATGTCTCAGGCTTCTGTCAGAACACAATCTTCACCCTGTCTGTGTCTGAGCTGTCTGCCTGGTGGTACAGTGCTCTTGTGTTTTATCTTATGTGCATGGCTTGGTTTCAAAATTCCAAATTTTAGAGACCTGGTGTGTGGTGGACTTGCACTGATCCTCTGGGGGACGGTCATGCCACACTGTGGCTGATGCCAGTTTGTCCCAGAAAAGCAGTTTCATGGCCATGCAGGAGCTCAGATTTTATAGTAAAGTGCAGCCAAATGCTGGCTTCCAGATTAGTTGCCTTCAACAGGTGTCTCTTCTGGTATGTGAATTAACCATGCTGCTCAATGGTGCTCACTATCTCTATTTTCCTGTAACAGGCAGTGCCACCTCTACCAAATGCACTCCAAGAAGGGCAACTGTCTCTCCCAATGCAACATGGGATCTTCAGACCATGTTGTCCATTCCTGTGCCTCTTTCCTCTTTCCCTACAGAAGCACCATTATGCACATCAGGCCCAACCTTGGCTATGGCATAGACTTCCAAAACTTCAGACTTTGTGCTCTGTTGCTCATAAAAAGTTGCAGTAATCAGGCCCTCTCTTTTTCCCAGTCAATTATTTTGAGGAAGACTTTTTTTCTTGTGCAATACCCTGCATGCTGCGTTCACTCTGTCTCTATTTCTCTTTTTCCTCACTCCATGACCAAGGCTCCCTCCTCTCTGCAGCACCCACAATTCTCTTCTTCCCCGAATCAATTTTCTGAAGTTCCTACCTTCCACATTGTGGTTGTTTTTCTCCTTCTAGATATGCAGTTTGTTCTCTCAGTCCTCACATTGATTTACTGAGTGTTCGTAATGATTTGATATTTATCTGTGTTCAAGGTAGAAGATGAACATAAGGTCCCCCTATTATCTGACCATCTTAACTCCTTGCATAACATTTCTTGTTGATCGTACCACTGTGTACACCTTCTTTGCCCATCAGCAGGACTAATGTCTTGGCAGTCGTGGTGACAGTGATTTTGAAAGTGGAAGATCCCCCCAGTGCTCTTGGTATGAACATCCATGGTAAATTCCCATTCCTGAAAAGTGAGTCCCAGATAACAGAACATTTCTGGCCTCCACGTTCCATCCATTCACAAAAACACTTGATTGGCCTTTGCCAACCAGAACACCAACCTTTGCTGGCATGATGTTGGCAAAGGTTTTTCTGGAGACTGCTGCCCAGATGGAGGGCAAGTCCTTACAGCTCACAATGGCTATGTCCTGACAGGTCTCTCCAGCCATGAAATTGTTGATGTAGGTGCTCCAACTTGTCATGGCACTGCTACTGGGGCTACTGTCTGCACAGTGGTTAAGGGCATCACCACTGGGTTGGTGCCCTTGGGATGTTAGATAGGGTGATGTGGAGAGTTCAGGGGCACATGATGCCACCCAGACTGTGGCTCTGCTAGCTGTGCAGCAGCCCTTGTACCACCACTTCTTCCATACAAATTTTACAATCAGCTCATCAAATTCCACATGAGAAAAATTGTCGGGACTTGACTGTTATTACATTTAACTTATAAATTAATTTTATAGTTAATTTATTTAAATATTAAGTCACAAATATTAATTTGTGAACATTGTATACCTCTCATTTATGTCTCTAAAAATTCACAATGAAATGTTCTAATTTTTCTAATTTTCTGTTGGTTGTTTTCTAGTTAGATATTTTTGGACCATATAAAATGGTAACCTTTTAAAGGTAAGCCTTCATATTTCTGTTTGCATATAAAGAGATAATAATTTCATATTAAACCTGTATCTAGTATACATCAGAAATCTAGTTTTTATCCTAATTTGCTAATTTACAGAATTATTTGTATTTCCAATCTACAACATTTTATCTTCTGTATATAGTAGTAGTTTTTTTTTTATTTCTAGTCATTTTACTTTATATATATATATATATAAATATATATAATCATTTATCTATTTATTTATGCCTTACTGAACTTCTTAAAACAAATTGTACACTATTAGATAGAAATGGTTACAGCAGCATTCTTTACTTCTTCTGAGAATGTTGATTTACAATTAAAAAATAAAACAATTAGGAAATCTTTAGAAGAATTAATGTTAACCTGGAATGTAGTAGGTTATGGAATATTTAAGTTAATGAGACAGTTTACGTTTGAAATCATCAAGTCTATGACTTATTTCATTACCGATGGACTCTTTACTAACTCTGAAGTGTTTTTAATATTAACTTTATTTTTACTGTTTTGAATTAGCCTTTACTCATTTATACTTGAATATGCTAAATTTGCTTAATTTTTTATAGCACTGAATCTTTTCATAAATGATTGACTTCTTTATGTTTTCATAGAATACACTAATGTTGTTTACATAGATATTCTGGAGATACCTGGAGATACCTGGAGATATCTGGAAATACCTGGAGATACACAGGTATATAGCCAGATAGGAACAACAGAAAACCCAAGGCTTCTTTAGTCATGGAGTATGATTCAATGTATGGAGGAAGCTATATATATATATATAAAGATATATATATATATATAAAGATATATATATATAAAGATATATATAGATATATATGATATATATGTATCTTATATAATATAAAGATATATATAAAGATATATATATATATATATATATATATATATATATATAAAGAAGCTATATATATATATAAAGAATAATAGGGCTTGGAAATTCCTTCAGGATGAAATTGTATTCACACATGCTTTTCTGGTCTGGTCACCAATCTAATACTAATACTGTAAGACAGGGGCAGGAAAAGAAAACCTTACTGTATAAGGATCTAATTTCTGGAAGTATGACACTGTTTTGAGAAGGGAATATAGATTTAAAAATTGATTTAAGAAGGGGAACCTAGGTGACTCAGTTGATTAAGCATCCTACTCTTGATTTCAGCTCAGGTCATGATCTCACAGTACATGAGACTTACTCCCATGTTGGGTTCTGCACTGAGAGTGTGGAGCCTGCTTGGTATTCTCCCTCTCTCTCTGCCCCTTCCCCACCCATGCTTGCTCTCTCTCTTTCTCTCTCAAAATATATAAATAAACTTAAAAATTTGATTTGAGATTATATACAAATTATTAGATAGTTACTCATCTCCCTATCAGAGCAATTTTATAGTGAAGCTTTCAAGCTTATACTTAATACTGAGAAAGTGAGGATTATTTGACATGTAACAATTATATAGATCTATATATTCATGTTTACTGGAATAGGCTTAATATTGGGAAAAATATACTTGAATTATTGGTCATTCCCACATTTTTGTGAATACTGTTTATCAATTAATAAGGGATGATCATCTTCCCATCCTCTACATGACACAATCTTTTTATTCATAAATAAAAGAAAGTATACCATAGTTTTAAATGGTTCAAGGAGTTAAAAGCACTATGACTAATTTATAATAGGCCACAACTTAAGAAAAATCTGAATTTAATTATACACTGTGTTTGTTGTTAAGCATTCTGTGAAATAAGAGAGAATGAATGACCCAGAGGACAAGATGACATATGCTCTCATGGCTAGTGGTAAAAAATTATCCATTGTAATTAAAGTTTTTTTTAATATAAAGGGAAACTTAGAGATAATGCTTTTCAAAATTAAAGGGAAAAAAAGATTTCCAATACTTTACATTTACTAAAGGAATTTTTCCTGTAACTAATAAAAATTTGAGAATAGAATATAGTTTAAAAATAGACATATAAAGATAAAGAAAAAGAAATATGAGGTACCGTTTTAATTAACTCCTAAACTTTCCTTTAGAAAGATAAAAACAATTGCCAAAGTAGTCAGCTTAATTTGAAACAAATATAACCATTTTTCTCAGTTCTTGTAATTCCTGTAAATAGATTAATAACATGCTTGTTTTGTTTATCTATCAATAGTTTCTCTGTTGGTTAAACAATTCAGTTTACAAGTGACTACAGATACATATTGAGGCTGACATCTACACTATCCTCATTCCCAAGTATCTCTATGCTATGTTTTTTTGGGGGGGGCAGATTATATAGAAAATTATGTTTACTTTCATAGTAGGTGAAAACACAAACTATGTCTTTCAATAATAGTCTTTCCTTAACACTTTTATTCTGTTCTAAATATACTTCATTTGGTAAAGCCTTTAAATTTCCTTTCTTTTCCTTTGCAGTTCTGAGTTAGTGAATGCTGAAGTTATATAAGGAAGTCGGAAAATATTGGCGATTATCTGTACTTTTATAACTGATTCAAGTATTTTAATTACTTTGACCGGACAACTGTGATAATCCTTCCTCTCTCCAAACACACAAAACCATATAAACAAACATACACCCACACCCATACACACACCCACATGCATGTGTGCACAAACATGCTTATTTGGCCAAAATGATCAAATAGATATTTGGTGTAATTTGGATGCTAACATAGAAGAAAATTTAAGATCAAGATAAAACTATGAATTCTAGGTTGGCAGATGATAATTTTATTTGAGTATCTCCCTTCTTTCTGGTTATTATCCTCTATTTCTAACAATAGAAAAACAATAATCCAAAGAGAAATAAGATGTGTTTTCAATAACTCGATTAACAAATAAGTATTACATGCCTTCTATGATCTCGGATCTGTGATAGATGTAGCTATATGAGAAAAGCAGATAGATAAGAGAAGGCCATATTTGAAGAAAAGTGAGTTTTTCTAGCATCCAGTTGTTAAACTTGCCAACATAATGCACTTTTTTTTTCTTGGAGATTATGTTGTGGTATGACAGTGGGGTGTTCTCATGGCCCAGATAGAATGATGAGGTATGGTAATTACTCCAGAGATCTTTAATGAGGGTTTCAAAGTGAAATTTTCAGTCTAATGGGGAACTGTACATATATGGGTTTTAGGATGGTAATCACGTTGAAAAGGTATGAACGACTTTAAGGATACTAAAGCAAATTGTGAAAATAACTTTTTTCTTAAGTTTTAACAAGTTAAACCTTGATTAGCAATAATTGAGAGTGTTTGTTTTAACAGCCTGACCAGCATTGACTAATGTTTTCAGTATTACTAATTTGTTAAGTGAAAATGGTGTCTCATTAAATTTGCATTTATTAACTAGCTACCTTGAACATTTTCATATGTTTTCTATACAGTTGTTATTTGTTTCTTTTTCTTTTAAAGTTGTGTATATATTTCTCTCACAAACTACTTTTGCCCATGTGACCTTGTATTGATTTGTTGGATATTTTTTATACAAAAATAAAAATTGTAACCATTGATCTGTCATAATTGGTGTGAGTATTTCCCTGTTTCTAGTTGACTTTCAATTTTCATTTGTTAAGAGAAATATAAGAATAAAATATTGGGTCGCCTTGGTCCTTCAGTCAGTTAAGTGTCCAACTCTTGATTTCAGCTCAGGTCATGACCTTACACTTCATGGGTTTGAGCCCCACATCAAACTCCATGCTGACAGTGAAGAACCTCCTTGAGATTCTCTCTTGCTCTCTCCCTGCTCCCCCACTGCTCACGCTTGTGCTTTTGCACTCTCTGTCTCTAAATAAACACAAAAAAAATTGAAATAATAATAAAATATTAATCTAGACAAAGTCATAGAGATTTGATTTTTTATTTATTGTATTATGGCTTGGTATTTTTAAAAATTTTTTAATGTTTATTTATTTTTGAGAAGGGGGGTGAAGAGAGAGAGGGAGACACAGAATCTGAAGCAGGTTCCAGGCTCTGAGCTGTCATCATAGAGTCCCTCGTGGGGCTCCAAGTCATGAACCATGAGATCATGACCTGAGCTGAAGTCGAACACTTTATCGACTGACCTACCCAGGCTCCCCATCTCTTGATAATTCCTAAAGATCATCAGGTTTATCCATTATGAAATTATATATACTCATTAAATAAAATTTGGATTATCTAAAAAATAGAAAAGTAAAAAAGTTACAAATTGTTCCAATTTTCAGACAGCCTCACATGTACTATAAATATTTATTGAATGTATTTTCATTATTCTTTTGTTCTATGTGGAAAGGTTTTCATGTTGCTGTTGCTTAATTAGCAGTAAAATGCAGTCTGCTTTATTCTATGATATAAATATCACTTTTTTTGTCATGCTACATTCTATCAAGTTATGCAGTTCATTTGTTAAACATATATTTACTATCATTACATACGAGTCACTTTTTTAGGCACTGAAATAGAGTTTAGAGGTAGTGGGATGAGGAACAACAATGGAAATAAACATAAAATATATCAGATATTTTTAAATTCTATGAAGAAAAATATTAAGAAGAATAAAGAGTTTTGGAAGGAAATGGGGCTTGCCATTATGTATACAGGAGTAGGAAAATACTTTCTTATTTGGTGATATTTTAGTTGAGATCTGAGTACATTTATAGAATAAGCCATGAAAATATATGAATAAAGAGAGTTCCAGGTGAAGGCACAGAGCAGGAGCAAATGAACTGACATAGTAATGTGCTTGATATTTCTGAGAATATTGAGGTGACAGTGTTGTGGGAGTGATGTAGAGAGGTGAAGAAAAGTAAGAGATTTAATTACCAAGATAAGGCCTTGGTAAGGAGTTTGAACTTCACTGAGTGCAAGAGCTTTCACTGCTGAAATAATCTAGGTGAGAGATGATCATGGTTCAGACTGAGCTGTTGGCAACAAAAAGTGATAACAAATTATACGATTTTGAGGATATTTTCAAGATTTAGCCATCATTGTTTCCAGACAGACTGGATGCGGAGTGTGATAAAAAGAAAAGAGTTAAGAATAACTCCAAGGTTTTTGGCCTAAAACTGCAAGAAAGGAGCTGTCATTTACTGAGATGAAGAACATACAAGGAGGAACTGACAGAGGGTGACAACAGTAAGAGTTCAATTATTATAAAATCTTTCTAATATTTTTAAATAGTGTTTCTTTGTTAAAGATATTCTACATTTTAGTTATAAGCTATTTAGAAAATGTATATAATGAAAAAGAAAAAAATCACCTATAATTTTATAACCGAATAAAATTACTCAATGTTTTGTTGTAAGTGTATACACTTTATGCATACACATACACAAATATAAACCCAGTATATACATGTATATGTTATGTATATATCATTTTTCTTATCAAAATGGTATGCTTTTTATGAGCTGATCATTTCAGATACTTACATCTAGGATTTGTTTAGAATTTTTTCCTTTCCAGAAATTTGGAAAAAAAGAGCCACTTGTACAGTTTTCTAGCACTTTTATGGTTTGACTATTATCATTATTGTTTTCCTTTTTAACTTTATTTCATTTGTAACTTATTTCATTGAATTGTATCAATTAATAAGGTTTTCATATTATTATTATTATTACTTATTCTAAGTAGCTAATCTTGGGAGATACTTTCTAGGCCAAAGTATGTAGACCAGGGTTTCTAGATCAGAGGTTGAAAAACTGTAACTTGCAGGCCAAATTTGTGCTGCCACAATTTTGTACATGGCCTGCATACTAAAAAGCTTTTAATACATGAACACATTTACAATCCATTTGATAACTGAAAGACACAACTTTGATGAACACTAATTAAGCTACATGTAATCCCCCAAATTCTTTTCATTAGAATTATATTATGAAAAAATATCTTTGTATCATTGTCATCATTATATTTTGAATGTTGTCAATTTTAAAATATGTGGAAAATGTCTTTTTTTCTTTTTGTATAAGTATCTATATAATATCCTTGATGTTACTTCTTGTCTCCCAAAGGCTAAAATAATTACTATCTGGCCTTTAGAGAAAAAGTTTGCTGACTCCTATTCTAGATATTTGTAAGCATGCATAAAAATTACCTGGAGGCTATGAGAAAAATGTAAATTTTTGTTGTACACCCCACCTTCACCACTGTTACGTCAGTTTTGATTCAGTAAGCCAAGGGTAAGTCCTAGGAATCTCAGTTTTAACAAACACTCCAGGTAGTTCTGATGCACTCTAGACCAAATTTTCAAAAACACAAGATGCAGGCCCACCTGGGTGACTCAGTTGGTTAAGCATCCAACTTCAGGTCAGGTCATGATCTCACAATTCGTGGGTTTGAGCCCCAGGTCGGGCCCTGTGCTGACAGCTGAGAGCCTGGAGCCTGCTTCAGATTCTGTGTCTCCCTTTCTCTGCCCCTCCCTTGCTCGCTCTCTGTGTCCATCTCTTTCTGTCTCAAAACTAAATAAAATTTTTAAAAAATTTAAAAAAAACACAGCATGCCGACTTGCACTGAGCAAATTTCAGTAGTGTGTTTGAACTACATTTGGGCTAGTATTTCACCATCAGCATGCTGGTAAATATAAATTCATTGTACATGTCTTATTGGAATGAATTGCCACAGGACACACCTGCCTATAATTATTAACACCTGTCAAGAATTGTGCAGTCACCTTTCCTTGGAACATAGCACTGCTAGGGATCAAAGCATGGTTTTTGGTCTAGAAATTTTGTAACTCTTAATTTGAACCCATATGATAGCGATAGACACATCATTATTCGTAAATTCCATATATCTATTCTTATCTCTTTTTATCCCCCCTTTATTATTGTTTATGTATATATGTGTGTTTATGTATATATGCACATATCCATCCATCTATCCATAATCTATCCATCCGTCCAATTTCCCTATAAACACAAGATTTTAATTATGCTAGAATTAGTACTAACTCCTGCCCCAACTGCCATACAAACCTTGAATTTTTGATAGGAATGATCTACTATTTGTTTCATAGTAAATTTAACAATCTACCAATGCACCTTGGAAAGAGCAAATGTTGTGACATCAGTGTAAACAACAAGACATAAGGAGCTTTAAAAAATCAAAACACTATATATAGTACATTCCAGTCATTGTTATTAGAAGTACATTCCAGTCATTGTTATTGCTGGAATTCCTTAATAAAAATTCTGGAAAGTCCTGAATATTTTAGGTAGTTTATGCAAAAGGAAGAAAAGAAGAAAAAATTTATCCCCTGAGACAACTTTAATCATTAAATCTGGAGTCTTCTTAATGAAGTTTACACAGGTGCCTCAAGTTCATATTTCTAAGAACCAAACCTTGTCTCTTTTCTCTACCTTCCCAACATTTTCATTGCTTTTTTGGTTTATACTAATGGTGCTCCAGAGAAAAGTGGCTTCCCTCTCTGAGTAGTTGTGAAAGATTTCCATGATTTTCCCCTTTTGTATCCAACCCTCACTTATACATATTTTTGTAAAAGCTCTCTCTCTCTCTCTGGAGACAAAATATTAATTATTATTTTTCTATTTCTTGTTTTTCAAAATATGTGTATTCAATTTATCTGAAATTATTATCTGTGATGAATTCCTAAGAGTGACTAAAATTATTTAAGATAGTATTCTTATTTATTTAATGAACTTTAATCTTGTTTTTTTTTATGGACAAATTCCATATTATTTCAAGTACTTAATAACATTTTCAATTTTTACCTGATAAGTGGTCTTTGCACATTTAACAAGATAAACAGTTCTATCAGACAATGTTCTAAAAATGTATGATCCCATGGGACACATGGCTGGCTCAGTTTAGTGTGTGACTGTTTATCTCAGGGTTGTGAGTTTGAGCCACACGTTGGGAAAAAATTAAAATCTAAAAAAATAAAAATAAAACAATTATGATCCCAGATAAATTAAAACACAATTCCCATAGTCATAAATTCTTGGCGCCAAATTAGAGAAAAAAAATTCAAACCTGCAAGTACTTATATGAGTAACCCAGCTTGAATGATTTCTGTGATGAAACTTGCTGTTGAGGAAAAGTTGTAACATTGTTTCCAGTTTACCTATCACCTTATAAATAGGATATTTGAGGAGATATATTTGTTTTTGAGCATGAACATATATTACATATATACATCTCCCACAAACTAAAAATAAAAAGTGCAAATGACCCAGTGGTCTAAGAAAATTATTCTGCCTAAGTAAAACTGGTTTTTTTTTTGATACTAAAGGGGGAGACATACTTAGTTCATACTTGTTTTTCAATCTTCACAGTTTGTTTTACTTTTATCAAAATATAATAGAAGTTTTAGAAAACTGTATCTTCTTGTAAATTTTTATTCTTTGCCTGAAAGAGTTTACATTATTGTGGTATGTCTCCATAAAACAACTAAGGGCTACATATAGTTTCATTTTCATTTCCTAAGTTGCCACTTCAGAAAAGTTGGGCAGTGTCTCTTAGCATTATTTTTTGTTATGCTTGGCATATTGCTTTCACATCTCAAAATTTGTACCACATTATCAATATATACTTCTGTTTGTATTACCCAGTCTTAGGTACTCAGATGCTCTAGAACATGTGTACAGCATGAAAGCACAATTCTAAACAGAGCCCATAGCTTTTTTGTTGGTTTAATTAACAAATTAACATCATTTTGATATGGTACATTTTCTTTAAAAAGAATATCTTCAGCTAGTTACATTCATCTATATATAAACAGTTTACATATCCTACTCTCTACCGTGGCTTAACATGCAAGTCCTGAAATTTAATCTTGACAAAATGGTACAATATTTCACACACACACACACGCACACACACGCACACACACACCTCTACTAGAAATGTTTTAATTTTTAGATAAACAACATAAATTAAAAATGCCTTATAAAAGCTTCTGTGTTCAGCAAAAGATGGAGTTGAGATTAGGTGATGGAGGTAAGTGAGTATAGACAAGTAGAGTAGTATCAATGATTTTATTTTTAAGAAATTCACTTACAAATGAAAGTTTCCTAAGGTTTACTATTACTGTAGTAGTCAAATAAGTATTAAGAATAACCATACAAACTGAATGAAAACTATTCATCATGCTTCAACTTAAAGTAGATATCAAGCCAGGCAGACATTTACTGACCTTATTTTTAAATATTTATAACATTTAAATATTTTCTTTATTTATCTATATCCCTTCTTTTAATTATTCTTGGGTTAATTCATAAATCCCATATTTAAAACAAAATTCTTTTTTAATGTTTATTTTTGAGAGAGAGGGCAGGGGGATGGCAGAGGGAGAGAATCCAAAGCAGGCTCCAGTCTCTGAGCTGTCAGCGGAGAACCTGACATGGGGCTAGAACTCACTGACCACACAATCATGACCTGAGACGCTTAAGTTGGACACTTAACCAACTGAGCCACCCAGGTGCCCCCAAAACAACTCTTTAATGAATAGAAAAACATATTCTTCATCTTAATTTGCATTACTTTGTCACTATCTCTGCCATAATGTAATGAGGCCTCTCTTCATCACACACACACAAAAAATATGGTATTTACTCCTATAGGTAAGGAAATTAACATATAATAAATTTTTGTGCAATAAAATTAACTAGGGAGATTCTTTGGGTTCCCTAAAGCTTTGGAAAAGAAAAGCTTGCAAATTCTTCTCTGTGTGTAGTTCTATTCAGGAATGTAGTCTGCCCAAAATCCTCAGAAAGGTGATTTTTTTAAATTTTTTTTTTAATTTACATCCAAATTAGTTAGCATATAGTGCAACAATGATTTCAGGAGTAGATTCCTTAATGCCCCTTACCCATTTAGTCCATCCCCCCTCTCACAACTCCTCCAGTAACCCTCTGTTTGTTCTCCATATTAGGATTCTCATGTTTTGTCCCCCTCCCTGTTGTTAATATTATTTTTGTTTCCCTTCCCTTATGTTCATCTGTTCTGTGTCTTAAAGTCCTCATATGAGTGAAGTCATATGATATTTGTCTTTCTCTGACTAATTTCGCTTAGCATAATACCCTACGTGGATGGAACTGGAGGGTATTATGCTAAGTGAAATCAGAAAGGTGATTTAAAACACAGGAAACAATAGGTGTTGTTGAGGAGATGGAGAAAGGGGAACCCTCTAACACGGTGGTGGGAATGCAAACAGTGCAGCCACTGTGGAAAACAGTATGGAGATTCCTCAAAAAGTTAAACCAAGAACTACCCTACAATCCAGCAATTGCACTACTGGATATTTATCCAAAATATACAAAATTACTGATTCAAAGTGACACATGCACCCTGATGTTTATAGCAGCATTATCAATAATAGCCAAATTATGGAAAGAGCCCAAATGCCCATTGACTGATAAATGGATAAAGTGAAAGAAGTGGTTATATATATATATATATATATATATATATATATATATATATATATAAGAATATTATCCAGCGATAGAAATCAATGAAATCTTGCCATTTGCAATGAAGTGGATGGAGCTAGAGAGTATTATGCTAAACAAAATAAGTCAGAGAAAGAAAAATATCATATGATTTCAATCATGTGGATTTTAAGAAAAAAAACAAATGAACATAAAGAGGGAAAGAGAGAGAGGTAAACTGTAAAACAGACTCTTAACTATAGAAAACAAACTGAGGGTTGCTGGAAGGGAGGTGGGAGGGGCGATGGGTTAAATGTGTGATGGATGTTAAGGAGGGCACTTCTGAGGAGAACTGGATCACTAAATTCTACTGAGACTAATATTATGCTATATGTTAACTGACTGGAATTTAAATAAAAACTTGAAACAAAAAAAATAAAGGAGTTGTTTGCACCCAAAGAAAATGAAAACACTAATTCCAAAAAATATATTCACCCTATGTTTATTTCAGCATTATTTACAATACCTAAGGTATGGAAGCAACCCAGGTGTCCATCAACAGATGAATGGATAAAGAAGATGTGGTATATATACACAATGTAATATTACTCAGCCATAAAAAGAAATGAGACCTTGCCATTTGCGACAACATACATGGACCTAGAGAGTATTATACTAAGTGAAATAAATCAGACAAAGACAAATACCATATGATTTCACTTACGTGTGAAATCTGAAAAACAAAGCAAATGAACAAATAAATACACAGACTCTTAAATACAGAGAACAAACTGGAAGTGGGTAAAATAGATGAAGGGTATTAAAAGGTACAAACTTCCAGTTATGAAGTAAGTCCTGGGGATGAAAATACAACACAGAGAATGTAGTCGATAATATTGTAATAACATTGTACAGTGACAGGTGGTGATTACACTTACCATGGTGAGCATATAGTAATGTATAGAATTGTTGAATCAATATGTTGTGCACCTGAAACTAATATAATTAGTATGTCAATTTTAATTTAATAAAAAAAGAGTCATTTGCAATCCTGTGTAAATTTGCTTAAAATTACTTTTTAAATGCTCCTAAATATTGATTTAAAAAGTCTTTGATTTTCCAAAAGTATAATTTACCTTTTTGGAGATTTTAAATCAATCTCAAAAATTTGTAAAATTATTTATTCTACATTATAGAAGGCTTATTTTTTATAGAAAAGATGCCAACACCTGGTGTTTCATTTACTAGTTTTAAAACAAAGAAACTAATTTACTCTGATAACTGAGACAGTCATGACATATAATATCATCACTCATCTCTTTTCTTGCAAGTCTCTCCAAAGAACTAAATATTTTCTTAATTAAATAAAATGCAAAGGCTCCAAACTTCTGTTGAGAAATTTAATGAGAACACTGATCATTTTTGTGTGCCAAATGGGAGATGTTTTAAAACTGAATTTGACTTTTGAGGGTGAAAGTACTTGGAGTTATTTTTTTAAGTTTCATGTAAATTATATCCTCAATATTTGTACATTGAGTTAGGCCTTTCTCAGATTTCCAATGGTAGCTAGATTATTTCTAACTACTGACCATGATCCCTTGAAGCCAAGTGGTTATATTAACTCTCTTGAATCTCAAAGAAAGCATTTGTTAGGTTATATTTCTTGGGAAGTAACACCATGAAGTATGTAAGAAACAATTAATTTCACATGCACAAGCACTAGTTTTTCAGGGATTTTTGTGATCACTTGATTTAATGTAGGAACAAGGCCTTGTGGAAATTGTCTTGGTCTTGAAGCAACATCCCATTAACTTATTTAAAAAATGTTTCTCTACAAATATATTTTCATTTAACTTATGTCAATTATTAGAAGCTTTGTCTAAGATAAACTCATCAATCAATTGTTGAACAATAATAAAAAAAGAAATCATGAGAAGTGTAAAAGTATTGATGACACCTCAACAGGATAAGCACTAGTCTATGTCACCAGTAACACCATATTAGAAGCGCCAATCTATGTAACTAATCAGCTCTCAATTATTTCTTTATGGGATGAAATTTGATAAAAAATGGCTTATTCTGTAATAACTCATGTCTCCTGTGAAATATCGAGGAGACAATTGAAAAACAAACAAATTGAGGGATAATTCAACAAGCAACCATGGAATGCTAACTATATTCCAGGTATTAACGTAGATGCTGGGAACACATATATCATCTATATTCAGTAATTTACTGATGCATTTTAAACTATTTCCTTAAATCAAGCCATTTATTTATAGGTAGGATGGCATTCACACCATTCCTAAATATTCCCTTAAACACATAGTATTCTTACATTTTCCCCTGTACTGAAAATATCACTTAACATGTAACATTTTATTTGTCCCCTTAATCATAGATACAACCAGAAAGGCAACAGTATATGAAGAAGTTTTTTGTACAGAATAGCCTCACCAGAATAACTTTTAATATGATGGTTTACAATCACAAAGCAATGTTCTTAATTTTCTTCTCCTGGGCACATTTGAAGTTTGTACAGTGACTGTTTTGAAAAGCTGAAAAAGGCTGGGGGAAACAAACAAAACTTGTATTAAATAGTCCATTCTTAAGTTTACCATGACGATTGACATTATAGTTTTACTAATTTACTAATTATCTTGTGCTAGGAAATTAACAATATCCTATTTTTAATGTTTTTTTTCACAAATTTAAGCTGTTCGGTTGTTTTGCTCCCCCTTGAAAACCTTAATTATAAGTCTATTAAATGTAGTTAAAAATGAAAAGTACAAGATTGTAAAATTACCCAGGTGTTTGTGTTCAAATAGAGATTATCTTTCCTTTATAATTTTCCCTTTCTTTTTACCAACTGAATTTACAGAGGTTTGTTTTGTTTTGTTTTGTTTTTTACTGCTTTGCAGTGTCCTAACGTATAATTTATCTGTACTTTGGCATATTTTAATTACTCCTTTATTTGTAATGGCTGACTTTTTAAAAATAATAATTATTTAAATACTTAAATAATTTCCTCAAATGTATTAAATGCTTTTATACTTGAAGATTTTTACCTTCTAGAAATCTTGCATGATTTATACTGATTCAAAGCATTTGTAAAGGTTCTGGTTAACACTAACACTTCAAGTTTATAAATTCAAATAAAAACTGGTAATTGGTAAAAAGGAATAGAGAATGCATATAGTAAGTAATTACCAATGTAGATATTTTAAATTTATTTCAGGTTGCACTGTTTTCATATATTTTAATGTTCACAATTATGTAAAGCAGTGGGCTCATAAAACATGAAAATTATATCCCATTAGTTTTTAGTTTTACTTTTGTCAATTTAAGTAAAGAATATATCTTGAATGTTTTTCAGAATTTTGATACATATATCAATATAATGTGTATTCTAATTTTTAGCAGACCTAAGCTTTTACATGGTATAGATACTTTTCCTCAAGTTCATATAACTCATATTGTTTTAAGCAAAGGAGTTCATCACAAGGTTGTTTACAAATGTAGAAAACACTGGAAAACATGTAAGTATTATTCAATGTGTTACTTAGATAAGCTATAGTACATGCACGCAATGGAATACTATGCAGTCATTAAAATGATGATACAGATTGATATTTTTTAGCTTAAAATTTAAAGAAACACAAAATAGTACATATAGTATTTTTTTGTTGATTGTAAAAGAGTGTGTCTACATAGGAGAAAAGTATATGTATGCAATGAAATCATTAATAGTGGTTATCTCTGAACTGTGGGAATTTAATTCTTTATAATTAATTCTTTATAAATGTCTGCATTGTGTACATTTTTTAAACAATGAGCATGTATTATGTATATGATCAATAAAAACAGTGATTTCCATTTGAAAATATTTGATAATGAATATACATGTAATTTGTAGATAAACAATTACACAGAGAAAGTTCTTTCTCTTTGTTTTATGGGAAAATAGCTAAGAAGTGTTAACAAAATTATATATCTATGTTGTATTGTGCATGTAACCTAAAATTTGTAGTTAACATAATAAAAGCCAATTAAGAATAGAGACAACACATTTTTTATGGTTAGACATATGATGTGAATAAACCCTATTTTTAAAAAGGATTTTTTAAAATTTTACATAAATTAAGTAATTATTTCTCTACTTCCAAAATGATTTGAACACTCACATATTAAATGCAAGGCAATCTAAAGAAAACATAAAAGTAAGTGCAATATGGATGGAAGGTAGATGGGTGGAGAAAAGAGGAGACTACAAGTAAAAAACTGAAAATCTGCAATCTAGAAATTACAGGATAAATAATGTAACTGAAATATAGAACAGGACATCTTGTCACAACTTCGAAGCAGCCAGACATAAAGAGAACCATACTGGATTAATAGCTCTCATATAACAGATGGAGGCTTTGATACATCTGTGAATATTATCACATGGATGTATTCAAAACTTTACAAGAGATAATGACAAGTTTAATAAAAGATGTCCTTCAAAGTAATTTTTCAACATCATTATACGGATTATTTACCCTTTATATTGACACTTTATAGACGCTGAAGTAAAATTTTTAAAATTTTCTATAGGTAAAGGCAATTCAGTGCAGTTATTTACCTTTGTTAACTTAACATGACCCATGTGTACTACTAAGGAGTTTTAAAAAATGAGTGGCAAGAATGCTGCTTAGACTGTACTCATATATAAAATCTCTCAGGAAAGATTTTTAAGATAAAACTCATCATTTTAATAATGCTTAAAGTGTTAATTTTCTAATATACTAATTGAGAAAACACTAATAGGGCATGAAGTTGCCCTTCTCTGGGCATGAAGTTGAATACAACTCCCAATACTTAGTCAAAGCCACTGTCAACTCTCTGATATGCCCACAATACATTAAAAAGGGGAAAAAATGTATAACTAAAGAAAACTCAGATCTTTTGAAAATAATATCCATTTTAAATAATAAAGTAAAATTATGCACAAATGTTCATTGGATCACATACATTTTCCCCTGCTTTATTGATTTCTCAAAAAGCAAGTTAGAACTTTTATGTGTGATAGATTCAGAAATAATGGCCATTTTGAGAATATTTGCACAGAAGAAATTACATTTAGTAGTATAATTGCAATAAGGAAGTAAATATACTCAAGTACCTCACCTTGACTGGTTTAGGTAAATAATAATAATAATAATGAAAACAATATGTGGAGGGACAAAGTTTATTCTATATATCCCTAAGGATATTTTAACAAAAAATGGTACAAAATTACAGTTTTACAATTAGAAATTATATTCTTCACTAAAATGAACAAGGTTTTCTAGTTTTACTTATTTTTTCAAAAGAAAGTATTTACTTCAAAAAGAAAGAAAGAAAAAGAAAGAAAGAAAGAAAAAAGAAAGAAAGCCTGCCATAAAATAACCTCTTATCACAAAGTAGCCCAAACTAAGTAGGCACCAGCTAAAGGCTGCACCAAATTGAGCATTCTTATTCTCACCACCTGCGCCTGGCCTGGCCCAGGGTGACATGCAGGGGCTTGGAGCCCACTGTGCGACCATTCATCTCATCCACTGCTTTGGTAGCATCTTCAAAAGAGGAGAAGCAGACAACACCAAACCCTTTGCCTTGCCCTACTTCCACCATCACTTTGGCCCGGCTAATTGATCCAAAGGAAGAAAATTCTTCCTTCAGTTTTTCATCATCGATGGTCTCATCCAGGTTCTTAATATAGATAGGCACCCCCGGAGGCCGACTTTTTTCTTTTAATCTCAGCCGTTCAAATCTTCGTCTTAACTCAGCCAATCGTTCAATTTTCTTCTGTGCTCGACCTACGTATAGAACTTTCCCATTGATGGACTTTCCATGCAGGTCTAACACAGCCTTTTGGGCAGCCTCGTGCGTCTCATACCTCACAAATCCAAAGCCCTTAGATTTCCCACTGGCATCTCTTATTACCTTAACACTCTCAGTTGGCCCATATCCACTAAAGATTTCCTTCAGTTTTTCATCATCCATGTCATCTCCGAAGTTTTTAACAAAAACATTAGTGAAAGTTGCTCTATCCTTGGTTCTGACTTCAGCTGCCCTCTCTTCTGGGAATTTGAATCTACCAACATACACCTGGCGGTTGTTGAGCCGCACCCCATTCATATGCCAGATGGCTCTATTGGCAGCGGCCAGGCTGTCAAAGTGCACATAGGCATAACCCTTAGAGCCATTGTCATCACATACGACTTTGCAGGAGAGAATGTTCCCAAAAGCAGAAAATAAATAAAAAAGGGCCCTATTATCTATGGATTTGTCCAGGTTTTTGATGAATATATTTCCAACTCCTGACTTTCTTAAGCGGTCATCTGGCTGAGACCACATGAGGCGGAAAGGTTTGCCATTAATCAAATCAAAATTCATGGTATTCAGGGCCCACTCAGCATCTGCAGGAAATCGGAAGTTAACATAGCCATAGCCCAGGGGGCTGCGGGTCACAGGGTCACGGCAGATTCGGGTGAAGCGCAGAGGGCCAGCAGGCCTGAACTTTTTATATAACATGTCCTCAGTAACATCTGGGTCCAAGTCACCCACGTACAGGGCAGCCTTGAGGTACTTCTTTTTCTTGCCAGCAGGATTAGGCTCTCCACTCCCCATCTTTCTAAGCACAGGAAGGAAGCTTTCGCGGGAGAGAAAAAAAGGCTGGTTTCTCTAAGCTATGGGCCAAGCAGCTGTTCACAAAAAGAAGAAAGCCAAAGCGAAGGAAGCTAAAAGCAGTTTCAGAATCACTGTTGAGGCTGAGAAAATGAAGTTCAGAAACAGCTGGTCAGCGGACTCAGAACAAACACATCAGACAACAATGCATCCCAATAACGAATCTGTTCTACCTAAAGAATTTATAATTTCCACCCATTAAGATTTAAAATCTGTTTTAAAAGCCAGTAGTAAGAAAGAAATTCTCTGTTCCTCATTTAATTGTAAGAAATCATCAAGCAGCTGGCTGGCCCCCCACATCTCCATTAGCTTACAGAGGCCTCGAGACCCGTTTTCAGCATAAATATAGGCCTCGAGCTCCTGCTGGCTTAAAATTCTCTTAACCTGGACAGGGGCCAAACGTGTATTCCTCCGCCGGCTGCCTGGCCGGTCTCAGGCGGGCTCGCAGCTAAGGCCGCTAAACACACTCAGCGTCAGTGAAAGGGCAGACTAAACACTTGGTGCGCTGGGGCCGGAAGGCAGGCTGCAGAAGGCGGATCAGACAGAGACAGACAGACAGACACACGCGCTGGGGACGGAAGACCGCACAGATACCCCAGATGCCCACCGGGTACGGACCGAGTGACGCGCGGTAATTTCGGCAGTCTGAGACTCGCGGCAGGTCCGGAGGGACTGACTGGCGGACGCGCACTGGGTCAGCTTCAGCGGGAGGCGGTTCCGGACAGATGTGGGGCGGAGTCAGAAGAGAAGGGTAGATGCGAGGCGGGCGGACAGAGCTGGGACAGATGGACTCGGATTGCTTTCCGCAGGACAGAGCACCCCAAGGACGAAAACCATTTAGCTGTGGTAGGGCGGGCGGGGCGTGAGGAAACCCGGAACCTTGCTAAGTAATTTCCCGCTTGCTCTGTGCCAAGATAAAATTAATTTAATTTAATTTAATTTAATTTAATTTAATTTAATTTAATTTAATTTAATTTAAATGTTTTTTTAGATTTTTCTTTATTTTTAAAATTTTGTGTTTTTATTTATTATCTTTAAGTATTAATTTTAGGCTGCTAATCCCAAAATTAAAGCAGGAGGTGATCACCTAGGCAGAAAGAGCTCTCATACTTTTTTTTTAATAATAATAAAAACAATTCCCTATATCATTTCTGCTTAGGAAATTAGATATAGAGTTGCATATTTTCTAAGTTAATTGGAAAGTTAGAATTGACAGCTGTACTGGATTCACATTACAGTGCTAAATGATCACATGGTCAAATAAAACACAGGGCCATGTTGCGTTTAGCCTTTATCCATTAAACCCCAACATGATGATCACATAATCCCCAAGTAGTAAGCAGAATTCTTGACACTGCTCCAGTAGTACTAATATTTTAATGACTGGAAAGTCGTAAAATGGCATTTTATGGTACCTAGTGCTACAAAACTTTGAAGATGTGCTGTCTCCACAATCAAAAATTAAAAAATCTTAATAAAAGAGATAAAAGCTACAGAATCAATGCAAAATATATGATTAATGTCCACAGATGAAATAAACATGTAAAGATATAGGCATATTATGCATTAATTACTAATTATTTTATTTTATTAAAGTTTTTATTTAAATTCCAATTAACATACAGTGTAATATTAGTTTCAGGTATACAATATAGTGTTTCAACACTTCCATACAACACCTGGGGCTCATCACAAGTGCACTACTAAATCCCTATCACCTACTTAACCCACCCCTCACCTACCTTCCCTTTAGCAACCGTCAGTTTGTTTTCTATAGTTAAGAGTCTGTTTCTTGGTTTGCTTCCCTCTCTCTTTTTTCCCCTTTGCTCATTTGTTTTGTTTCTTAAATTCAACATATGACTGAAATTATATGGTATTTGTTTTTCTTGAACTGATTTATTTTGCTTAACATAATACTCTCTAGCTCAATGTCTTTGCAAATGGCAAGATTTCATTATTTTTTATTGCTAATACCCCATTGTGTTTATATATATATATATACCATCTCTTATTTATCCATTCATCAGTTGATGGACATGGGATATTTTCATAATTTGGCTGTTGTAGATAATGCTTCTATAAACATTGGGTGCACATATCCCTTTGAATTAGTATATTTGTATTCTTTAGGCAAATAGCTAGTAGTGCAATTGCTGAATCATAGGATACTACTATTTTTAGCTTTTTTTTTAACCAGGAAATGGTGCAGCTCATTATTTTTCCTCCAAGATTTTATTTAAATTCAAGTTAGTTAACATATAGTGTAGTATTTAGAATTCAGTGATTCATCACTTACATATAACACCCAGTGCTCATGCCAACAAGTTCCCTCCTTAATTCCCATCACCCATTTAGCACATTCCCCCACCCTTCTCCCCTTCAGCAACCCTCAGTTTGTTTCCTATAGGTAAGAGTCTCTTATGATTTTGCTCCCTCTCTGTTTTTATCTTAATTTATTTTTCCTTCCCTTCCCCCATGTTCATCTGTTTTGTTTCTTAAATCCCACAGTTCAATGAAATAATATGGTATCTGTCTTTCTCTGACTTACTTTGCTTAGCATAATACACTCTAGCTCCATCCTTATCATTGCAAATGACAAGATGTCATTCTTTTTGATGGTTGAGTAATATTCCCTTGTGCATATACCACCTTTTCTTTATCCATTCATCAGTAAATGGGCATGTGCACTCTTTCCATATTTTTGCTATTGTGGATAATGCTGCTATAAACATTGGTGTCCATGTGCCCCTTTGAATCAGTATTTTTGTATCCTTTGGATTAATAACTAGTAGTATAATTGCTGGGCCATAGGGTGGTTTTATTTTTAACTTTTTGAGGAAACTCAAAAATGTTTTCCACAGTGGCTGTACCAGCTTGCATTCCCATCAACAGTGTAAGAGGATTCCCCTTTATCCACATTTTCACCAACACCTGTTGTTTCCTGTGTTGTTTATTTTAGCCATTCTGGCAGTTGTGAGGTGATATCTCATTGCAGTTTTGATTTGTATTTCCCTGATGATGAGTGATGCTGAACATCTTAAGTGTCTGTTTGCCATCTGTATGTCTTTTTTGGAAAAATTTCTTTTCATGTCTTCTGCCCATTTTTAATTGGGTTATTCATTTTTTGGGTGTTAAGTTGTATAAATTCTTTATGTATTTTGGATGCTAACCATTTATCAGATATGTCATTTGCAAATATCTTCTTCCATTCCATTAGTTGTCCCTTAGTTTTGTTGATTGTTTTCTTCACTATGCAGAAGCTTTTTTATCTTGATGAAGTTCCAATTATTTATTTTTGCTTTTGTTTCCCTTGTCTAAGGAGACAAATTTAAAAAGAAGTTATTATAGTTGATGACAAAGAGGTTACTGCCTATATTCTCCTCTAGGATTTTTATGGTTTCAGGTCTCATGTTTAGGTCTTTAATCCATTTAGGATTTATTTTTGTGTATGGTGTAAGAAAGTGGTCCAGCTCCATTCTTTTACATGTTGCTGTCCAGTTTTCCCAACACCGTTTGTTAAAGATACTGTTATTTTTCCCCCTTTGGATATTTTTTTTGCTTTGTCAAAAATTAATTTGCTATATAGTTGTGCATTCATTTCTGGGTTATCTATCTGTTCTATTAATCTATGTATCTTTTTTTATTCTTTTTTTTTTTTTTTTTGCCAGTACCATACAGTTTTGATCACTACAGCTTTGTAATACAACTTGAAGTTCGGAATTCGATGCCTCAAGCTTTGCTTTTCTTTTTCAAGATTACTTTGGCTATTCAGGGCCTTTTGTGGTTTCATATAAATTTTAGGATTGCTTGTTCTACTTGTGTGAAAATGCTGTTAATATTTTGATAGGAATTATATTCAATGTGTTAGTTGCTTTGGGTAGTATAGACATTTTTTAAAGTTTAATTATTTTTGAGAGAGAGAAAGAGAGAGCGAGAGAGCGCACTAGGTGGGGAGGGGCAGAGAGAGAGGGAGAGGGTGACACAGAATCCAAAGCAAGCTCCAGGCTCCAAGCTGTCAGCAGAAAGCCCGACGTAGGGCTTGAAATCACAAACTGTGAAACCATTACTTGAGCCGAAGTCAGATACTCAACAGACTGAGCCACCCAGGTGCCCCAAGGGTTGTATAGACATCTTAACATTTGTTCTTGAAATCCGTGAGCATGAAATGTCTTTAATTACTAATTTCAACATGAGTTTTCAAACTATGGCAGGAAACAACGTTGTAAGATTAAATTCAACTCAGGTTTCTCACTCTATCTCTCCTTAGAGTTTGTGAGAAACTGTTTTGGAGAGGAATGTTGCTCTCTCTTTGGAAAATCCCAACATCTATAACACACAGCTCCTTATCCAACCTCTTCCACAACCTGTCCCCTCAAAAAGAAAATCTGGGGGCACCTGGGTGTCTCAGTTGGTTTAGAGTCCGACTTTGGCTCAGGTCATGATCACACGGTTCATGGGTTTGAGCCCTGCCTTGGACTCTGTGCTGATAGCTCAGAGCCTGGAGCTTGCTTTGGATTCTGTGTCTCCCTCTCTCTTTGCCTCTCTCCTGTTCGTGCTCTCTCAAAAATAAACGTTAAAAAAATAAAAAAGAAAATCCAAACAAAACTTATATCAGTACTATTATGCTGGAAAAGATTCTAGCAACAAAAAAGGATGCAAGAGAAGGACATCACCCCAAAGGGTGTTGTCTCAAGAAGAAATTCCTGTGATAACAGGCCAAATTCATGTGCTGCTTCATTTTTTTTAATCTTCCATTTTCTCATAGACTGTGTAGTTCACTAAAGACAATTTACCCTCATTATATACTCAAATATTTAGTTATTTTCTTTATTGAGCTCTTGTGCCTACTTTTTAGGATTCTTAAATAGGATATGAAGACTATGAGAGAAAAGGCAAATACAAACAAAAATATATAGAAATAGACTAATAAAATATAGTATTGTAATATAACCACAGTGACCAATATGTAGAAACACTTGAGAACACCTGCTTAGTTTATTGTATTTTGAACAAAGCATTTATAAATACCTTTTCTTATAAGTTTAGTTAACAATGGGCTAGAATTTTGGACTGTTTTTATTTTTCTAATTTAAAAATACTACTTTACTGGGACACCTGAGTGGCTCAGTTGGTTAAGTATCTGACTTCAGTTCAGGTAATGATCTCACAGTTCATGAGTTTGAACCCTGTGTTCACCTCTGTGCTAACAGCTCAGAGCCTGGAGCCTGATTCAGATTCTGTGTGTGCCTCTCTCTCTTCCCCTCCACCACTCTCTCTCTCTCTCTCTCACCCTCTCTTTCTCTCTCAAAAATAAATAAACATTATTTTTTTAATATTACTTTACTGAAAATATATATTAAAATAACACAAATCCAAGAGGATAATTCCCACAATATCATCACTGAATCAAATCAATATTTTATTTTTTATGTAACCATTTGTATGTTTTCCATATTTCAATTCATTTCTACATATTTTCTCCAAGATTATAGATATCATCGGATTGTTAAAAATAAGTATTCTCAAAATAAATTCATTTCTACACTTATTTGCTATCTTGGTGTCATTGTAGTATAAACATTCTAAACTATAGTGAACTTTTGATTGGATCAAAATCAAAACTTGATGACTGCTTTCAAATAAGTGAATTTTATTAGAGTTCCCCCTGCTAAGCAGAAGTTTATGGAAAGAAAGAAAGCATTTTTGCCTATAATTTGTTTAATCATTTTAATATATTTTTTTAAATTTTTTTAACATTTATTTATTTTTGAAAGAGAGAGACAGAGAGAGAGTGCAATCAGGGGAAGGGCAGAGAGAGAGAGGGAGACACAGAATCCAAAGCAGGCTTCAGGCTCTGAGCTGTCAGCACAGAGCCCAACACAGAGCTTGAACTTAGGAGCTGTGAGATCATGACCTGAGCCGAAGTCAGATGCTTAACCAACTGAGCCACCCAGGTGCCCCATAATCAATTTAAAACTTAAATTGAGAACAGATTATGGAATAAAAATCAGATGCAGAACACTTCTCTGTAATTATTATTATATATTAAAGGCAAGTTTTAGACTATGTAAATGTGATTCATATATTAAATCCATTAAAAATCCCTGTCCAGATTCCTATGGCAATTGGTTGAGGCACATCTGAATCTTTCTGAATTTGAGAAATGTTTTGAATGAGGAATCAAAGATAACTGACATTCTAAGTGGATCCCACCACATGTTGTTATTTACAGTTAATAGCAATGTGTCACCATGAGTGGAAGAAGAGAGTTGGGAATTTAGTTTTCAGCTTTGTTTAAAGAGGCACTTGATCATGTGTTTCCAATTAAAAGTATCAGCAGTGCAAATTGCTAAGACTCACATTGAAGCTAAATTTGCTGCTTTTTTGAATGAGGTCTGGGATGACTGAACAAAATATTATAAAGTAAAAGCTTTACTTCCTAGTACTTGGCTCATATTTTTTTTAGAGAGAGGAAAATGCAAGAAAATTTGACATTCAAAATGTGGTATAAACAGGCATTTCTATAGTAGGTTTTGGAACCAGTAGCAATTATTTTTTTTCTGTTTCCAAAAATTTTATCCTCAACCATGAGTACCTATGCTCCATATGATACTCCTGAAACACTTTGATAAGATTGATTATCAAAGAATGATTAAGTTGTGTTCATTACAATGTGCTTAATAAAGTGAGAAAGTGGCCCAAACTGGAAGAGTTTCAAAAGAGTTTACAATGAACAAAATTAATGCTAAATTGTTAAAAACTCAGAATATCTTATTCTTCAATACTTATCCAAAATTTCAGTATTTTTAAATTATAGAACAATATTTTAGATATTTATGCAAGGCAGTAGCTATAATTCATACGTTTATAACCTTAGGGGATTTGTTGGAAATTGAGACAAATATGTTAGTTTTATATATATATATAAAGTTTTATATATATATATATATATATATTTATTTATTTATTTTTATATTTGTATCATGACTAAATCTCCATTGAATACAAAAGTCATGTCTTTTTGATTCTAGCCATTTTGAAAAGTGTAAGGCAATATCTCATTGTCATTTTGATTTGCATTTTCCTGATGATTAGTGAAGTTGAGCATCTTTTCACGTGCCTGTTGGCCATCTGATGTCTTCTTTGGAAAAATGTCTATTCAGGTCTTCTTCCCATTTTTAATGGTATTATTTACACATATCTTTTGGTGTTGAGTAAGTTCTTAATATATTTTGGATCTTAACTCCTTATCCCATATATCATTTTCAAATATCTTTTCCTATTCAGTAGGTTACCTTTAATGTATTGATGACTTCCTTCACTGTGCAAAAGCTTTTTGTTTTGGTGTTTATTTTTGCTTTTGTTTCCCTTGCCTGAGGAGACATATCTAGAAAAATGTTGCTAAGACCAATGTCAGAGAAATTACTGCATATATTTTCTTCTAGAAGTTTTATAGGTTTATGTGTCACATTTAAGTCTTTAATCCATTTGAGTTTATTTGTGTGCTTGTTGTAAGGAAATGGTCCAATTTCATCCTTTTGCATGTAACTATCCAGTTTTGCCAAAACCATTTATTGAAGAGACTGTGTTTCCCCCATTATATATTCTTGCGTGTGCCAAAGATTATTTGACAATATAAGTGTGGATTTATTTCTATTATATTATATTGATCTATGTGTCTATTTTTGTACCAGAACCATACTGTTCAGATTACCATAACCCTGTCATATATCTTGAAGTCTGGGATTGATATAACATGCGTTGGCAAAAATATGAGGAAAAGGAACACTTGTGCACTGTTAGTGGGAATATAAATTTGTACAGCCATTGTGGGAAACAGTGTGGGGGTTCCTCAAAAAATTAAAAATGGAAATAATGGGGCACCTGGGTGGCTCAGTCAGTTAAGTGTCTGACATTGGCTCAGGTCATGATCTCACGATTCGTGAGTTTGAGCCCCACATCGGGCCCTGTGCTGACAGCTCAGAACCTGGAGCCTGCTTCGGATTCTGTGTCTCCGTCTCTCTCAGCCCCTCCCCTGCTCACATTCTGCCTCTCTCTCTCTATCTCTCTCTCTCTCAAAAATAAATAAAACGTTAAAATATTTAAAATAATGGAAATAGCATATGGCCCAATAATTCCACTATCAGGTATTTACCAAGGAAAACAAAAACACAAATTCCAAATGATATATGCACACTATACTTATTGCAGCATTATTTACAATAGTCAAGATATGGAAGCAACCCACGTGTCCACCAATAGATGAATGGATAAAGAAGTTGTGGTATGTAAACACAAAGGACTATTAGTCAGAAAAAAGAATGAGATATTGCTATTTGAAATAATATGGATGGACATAGAAGATATAATTAAAAGTAAAATAAATCAGATGGAGAGAGACAAATACCATATGATTTCACTTATATATGCAATCTAAAAAAACAAGCTAACACTCTAAAACATAGAGAACAAATAGAAAATTGTTTAAAGGGAGGTGAGTGGGATTTATGGGTGAAATAGATAAGGGGGATTAAGAAGTACAAACTTTCAGTTATAAAATAAATGTCATGGAGGTGAAAAGCACACCATAGGGAATATAGTCAATGATATTTTAATAATAGTATTTGGTGGCAGATTATGACTACAGTTTTTATGGTGATCACTGAGTAATGTATAGAATTGTTGAATGAATATGTTGTACACCTGAAACTAATATAACATTGTATGTTAATTATACTTCAATAAAAATAATAAAAATTCAATTAGTAAGACAAAACACTGCTGCAAAAAATGTCATGCATTCTAATGTGAAGAAATCTGAGTATTAATAAACATAATACAACCTAATGTAACAACTTTATATATGTTTGGGTTTTATTAGGTGTCTCCTTAGGGTGCTCTTTCAGTTAGATTCTCTAAGGTTAAAATAAATGTATAGAATACTACTTGGGAATTTATGCAATTGCTATGTAGTCACAGTGTAACCCTTCTAAAATTTTATATAGCATATATGATGTAGAATCAATGTATTTTCTGTTATGATGCATTAAAATAGGATAGGAGTATCACCCAATTGGCAGATAGTCTCAAATCTCTTCTTACTAGGGCCTGTTTAGTGAACATATGTCTCATATAGCAGGGATGCCTGGGTGGCCCAGTCGGTTGAGCGTCTGATTTCGGCTTGGGTCATGATCTCATGGTTTGTGGGTTCGAGACCCACTTCCAAATCTTTGCGGACAGATCAGACCCTGGAGCCTGTTTCGAGTTCTGTGTCTCCCTCTCTCTCTGCCCCTCCCCTGTTTGTGCTCTGTCTCTCTGTCTCTCAAAAATTAATAAATGTTAAAAATATTTAAAAATATGTCTCATGGGAAAATACACACACACACACACACACACACACACACACATCACATACTCTATTTAAAAACCTTGAGCCACACCCCATACCACATACTCTGATTAAAAACCTTGAACTGAGATGGGTATCCGGAAGATGGCGGCGTAGGAGGACGCGGGGCTCACAGCGCGTCCGGCCGATCACTTAGATTCCACCTACACCTGCCTAAAGAACCCAGAAAACCGCCAGAGGATTAGCAGAAGGGAGTCTCCGGAGTCAAGCGCAGACTAGAGGCCCACGGAAGAGGGTAGGGAGGGCGGCGAGGCGGTGCGCGCTCCACGGACTGGCGGGAGGGAGCCGGGGCGGAGGGGCGGCTCGCCGGCAAAGCAGAGCCCCCGAGTCTGGCTGGCAAAAGCGGAGGGGCCGGACAGACTGTGTTCCGACAGCAAGCGCGACTTAGCGTCTGGGAGGTCATAAGTTAACAGCTCTGCTCGGAAAGCGGGAAGGCTGGAGGACAAAGGGAGGGAGAGCTGCTGAGCCCCCTGACGGCAGAGCTCAGCTTGGCGGGGAACAAAGGCGCCAGCGCCATCTCCCCCGCCCATCCCCCAGCCAAAATCCCAAAGGGAACCAGTTCCTGCCAGGGAACTTGCTCGCTCCGCGCAAACACCCAACTCTGTGCTTCTGCGGAGCCAAACCTCCGGCAGCGGATCTGACTCCCTCCCGCTGCCATAGGGCCCCTCCTGAAGTGGATCACCTAAGGAGAAGCGAGCTAAGCCTGCCCCTCCACCCCCCGTGCACCTTGCCTACCCACCCCAGCTAATACGCCAGATCCCCAGCAACACAAGCCTGGCAGTGTGCAAGTAGCCCAGACGGGACACGCCACCCCACAGTGAATCCCGCCCCTAGGAGAGGGGAAGAGAAGGCACACACCAGTCTGACTGTGGCCCCAGCACTGGGCTGGGGGCAGACATCGGGTCGGACTGCGGCCCCGCCCACTAACTCCAGTTATACACCACAGCACAGGGGAAGTGCACTGCAGGTCCTCACCACGCCAGGGACTCTCCAAAATGACCAAACGGAAGAATTCCCCTCAGAAGAATCTCCAGGAAATAACAACAGCTAATGAACTGATCAAAAAGGATTTAAATAATATAACAGAAAGTGAATTTAGAATAATAGTCATAAAATTAATCGCTGGGCTTGAAAACAGTATACAGGACAGCAGAGAATCTCTTGCCACAAAGATCGAGGGACTAAGGAACAGTCACGAGGAGTTGAAAAACGCTTTAAACGAATTGCAAAACAAAATGGAATCCATGATGGCTCGGCTTGAAGAGGCAGAGGAGAGAATAGGTGAACTAGAAGATAAAGTTATGGAAAAAGAGGAAGCTGAAAGAAAGAGAGATAAAAAAAATCCAGGAGTATGAGGGGAAAATTAGAGAACTAAGTGATACACTAAAAAAAAATAATATACACATAATTGGTATCCCAGAGGAGGAAGAGAGAGGGAAGGGTGCTGAAGGGGTACTTGAACAAATTATAGCTGAGAACTTCCCTGAACTGGGGAAGGAAAAAGGCATTGAAATCCAAGAGGCACAGAGAACTCCCTTCAGACGTAACTTGAATCGATCTTCTGCACGACATATCATAGTGAAACTGGCAAAATACAAGGGTAAAGAGAAAATTCTGAAAGCAGCAAGGGATAAACGTGCCCTCACATATAAAGGGAGACCTATAAGACTCGTGACTGATCTCTCCTTTGAAACTTGGCAGGCCAGAAAGGCTTGGCACGATATCTACAGTGTGCTAAACAGAAAAAATATGCAGCCGAGAATCCTTTATCCAGCAAGTCTGTCATTCAGAATAGAAGGAGAGATAAAGGTCTTCCCAAACAAACAAAAACTGAAGGAATTTGTCACCACAAAACCAGCCCTACAAGAGATCCTAAGGGGGATCCTGTGAGACAAAGTACCAGAGACATCACTACAAGCATAAAACATACAGACATCACAATGACTCTAAACCCATATCTTTCTATAATAACACTGAATGTAAATGGATTAAATGCGCCAACCAAAAGACATAGGGTATCAGAATGGATAAAAAAACAAGACCCATCTATTTGCTGTCCACAAGAGACTCATTTTAGATCTGAGGACACCTTTAGCTTGAGAGTGAGGGGATGGAGAATTATTTATCATGCTCCTGGAAGCCAAAAGAAAGCTGGAGTAGCCATACTTATATCAGACAAACTAGACTTTAAATTAAAGGCTGTAACAAGAGATGAAGAAGGGCATTATATAATAATCACAGGGTCTATCCACCAGGAAGAGCTAACTATTATAAATGTCTATGCGCCAAATACCCGAGCCCCCATATATATAAAACAATTACTCATAAACATAAGCAACCTTATTGATAAGAATGTGGTCATTGCAGGGGACTTTAACACCCCACTTACCGAAATGGATAGATCATCTAGACACACAGTCAATAAAGAAACAAGGGCCCTGAATGATACATTGGATCAGATGGACTTGACAGATATATTTAGAACTCTGCATCCCAAAGCAACAGAATATACTTTCTTCTCGAGTGCACATGGAACATTCTCCAAGATAGATCATATACTGGGTCACAAAACAGCCCTTCATAAGTTTACAAGAATTGAAATTATACCATGCATACTTTCAGACCACAATGCTATGAAGCTTGAAATCAACCACAGGAAAAAGTCTGGAAAACCTCCAAAAGCATGGAGGTTAAAGAACACCCTACTAACGAATGAGTGGGTCAACCAGGCAATTAGAGAAGAAATTAAAACATATATGGAAACAAACGAAAATGAAAATACAACAATCCAAACGCTGTGGGATGCAGCGAAGGCAGTCCTGAGAGGAAAATACATTGCAATCCAGGCCTATCTCAAGAAACAAGAAAAATCCCAAATACAAAACCTAACAGCACACCTAAAGGAAATAGAAGCAGAAGAGCAAAGGCAGCCTAAACCCAGCAGAAGAAGAGAAATAATAAAGATCAGAGCAGAAATAAACAATATAGAATCTAAAAAAACTGTAGAGCAGATCAACGAAACCAAGAGTTGGTTTTTTGAAAAAATAAACAAAATTGACAAACCTCTAGCCAGGCTTCTCAAAAAGAAAAGGGAGATGACCCAAATAGATAAAATCATGAATGAAAATGGAATGATTACAACCAATCCCTCAGAGATACAAACAATTATCAGGGAATACTATGAAAAATTATATGCCAGCAAATTGGACAACCTGGAAGAAATGGACAAATTTCTAAACACCCACACTCTTCCAAAACTCAATCAGGAGGAAATAAAAAGCTTGAACAGACCCATAACCAGCGAAGAAATTGAATCGGTTATCAAAAATCTCCCAACAAATAAGAGTCCAGGACCAGATGGCTTCCCAGGGGAGTTCTACCAGACATTTAAAGCAGAGATAATACCTATCCTTCTCAAGCTATTCCAAGAAATAGAAAGGGAAGGAAAACTTCCATCTCATTCTATGAAGCCAGTATTACTTTGATTCCTAAACCAGACAGAGACCCAGTAAAAAAAGAGAACTACAGGCCAATATCCCTGATGAATATGGATGCAAAAATTCTCAATAAGATACTAGCAAATCGAATTCAACAGCATATAAAAAGAATTATTCACCATGATCAAGTGGGATTCATCCCTGGGATGCAGGGCTGGTTCAACATTCGCAAATCGATCAACGTGATACATCACATTAACAAAAAAAAAGAGAAGAACCATATGATCCTGTCAATCGATGCAGAAAAGGCCTTTGACAAAATCCAGCACCCTTCCTTAATAAAAACCCTTGAGAAAGTCGGGATAGAAGGAACATACTTAAAGATCATAAAGGCCATTTATGAAAAGCCCACAGCTAACATCATCCTCAACGGGGAAAAACTGAGAGCTTTTTCCCTGAGATCAGGAACACGACAGGGATGCCCACTGTCACCGCTGCTGTTTAATATAGTGCTGGAAGTTCTAGCATCAGCAATCAGACAACAAAAGGAAATCAAAGGCATCAAAATTGGCAAAGATGAAGTCAAGCTTTCGCTTTTTGCAGATGACATGATATTATACATGGAAAATCCGATAGACTCCACCAAAAGTCTGCTAGAACTGATACATGAATTCAGCAAAGTTGCAGGATACAAAATCAACGTGCAGAAATCAGTTGCATTCTTATACACTAACAATGAAGCAACAGAAAGACAAATGAAGAAACTGATCCCATTCACAATTGCACCAAGAAGCATAAAATATCTAGGAATAAATCTAACCAAAGATGTAAAAGATCTGTATGCTGAAAACTATAGAAAGCTTATGCAGGTAATTGAAGAAGATATAAAGAAATGGAAAGACATTCCCTGCTCATGGATTGGAAGAATAAATATTGTCAAAATGTCAATACTACCCAAAGCTATCTACACATTCAATGCAATCCCAATCAAAATTGCACCAGCATTCTTCTCGAAACTAGAACAAGCAATCCTAAAATTCATATGGAACCACAAAAGGCCCCGAATAGCCAAAGTAATTTTGAAGAAGAAGACCAAAGCAGGAGGCATCACAATCCCAGACTTTAGCCTCTACTACAAAGCTGTCATCATCAAGACAGCATGGTATTGGCATAAAACCATACACATAGACCAATGGAATAGAATAGAAACCCCAGAACTAGACCCACAAACGTATGGCCAACTCATCTTTGACAAAGCAGGAAAGAACATCCAATGGAAAAAAGACAGTCTCTTTAACAAATGGTGCTGGGAGAACTGGACAGCAACATGCAGAAGGCTGAAACTAGACCACTTTCTCACACCATTCACAAAAATAAACTCAAAATGGATAAAGGACCTGAATGTGAGACAGGAAACCATCAAAACCTTAGAGGAGAAAGCAGGAAAAGACCTCTCTGACCTCAGCCGTAGCAATCTCTTACTCGGCACATCCCAAAGGCAAGGGAATTAAAAGCAAAAGTGAATTACTGGGACCTTATGAAGATAAAAAGCTTCTGCACAGCAAAGGAAACAACCAACAAAACTAAAAGGCAACCAACGGAATGGGAAAAGATATTTGCAAATGACACATCGGACAAAGGGCTAGTATCCAAAATCTATAAAGAGCTCATCAAACTCCACACCAGAAAAACAAATAACCCAGTGAAGAAATGGGCAGAAAAGATGAATAGACACTTCTCTAAAGAAGACATCCGGATGGCCAACAGGCACATGAAAAGATGTTCAACGTCGCTCCTTATCAGGGAAATACAAATCAAAACCACACTCAGATACCACCTCACGCCAGTCAGAGTGGCCAAAATGAAGAAATCAGGAGACTATAGATGCTGGAGAGGATGTGGAGAAACAGGAACCCTCTTGCACTGTTGGTGGGAATGCAAATTGGTGCAGCCGCTCTGGAAAGCAGTGTGGAGGTTCCTCAGAAAATTAAAAATAGACCTACCCTATGACCCAGCAATAGCACTGCTAGGAATTTATCCAAGGGATACAGGAGTACTGATGCATAGGGGCACCTGTACCCCAATGTTTATAGCGGCACTCTCAACAATAGCCAAATTATGGAAAGAGCCTAAATGTCCATCAACTGATGAATGGATAAAGAAATTGTGGTTTATATACACAATGGAATACTACGTGGCAATGAGAAAAAATGAAATATGGCCTTTTGTAGCAACATGGATGGAACTGGAGAGTGTGATGCTAAGTGAAATAAGCCATACAGAGAAAGACAGATACCATATGGTTTCACTCTTATGTGGATCCTGAGAAACATAACAGAAACCCATGGGGGAGGGGAAGGAAAAAAAAAAAAAGAGGTTAGAGTGGGAGAGAGCCAAAGCATTAGAGACTGTTAAAAACTGAGAACAAACTGAGGGTTGATGGGGGGTGGGAGGGAGGGCAGGGTGGGTGATGGGTATTGAGGAGGGCACCTTTTGGGATGAGCACTGGGTGTTGTATGGAAACCAATTTGACAGTAAATTTCATATATTAAAAAAAAAAAAAAAGTCATTACCAAAAAAAAAAAAAAAAAAAAAAACCTTGAACTATAGTCATTTTAATTGACTTAGAATGAGAAATCAATAACTTTTTTTTAAAAATGTAAAGTTTGTGCTATATTTTTATTTTTGAAATTGTGGTCAAAGGGGCACCTGGGTGGCTCAGTTGGTTAAGCGGCTGACTTCGGCTCAGGTCATGGTTTCGTGGTCCATGAGTTCGAGCCCTGCGTCGGGCTCTGTGCTGACAGCTCAGAGCCTGGAGCCTGTTTCAGATTCTGTGTCTCCCTCTCTCTGACCCTCCCCGTTCATGCTCTGTCTCAAAAATAAATAAACATTAAAAAAATTAAAAAAAAAGAAATTGTGGTTAAAATACACATAAAATTTACCATCTTAATGATTTTAAGTGTGCAACTTTATTCACATTTTTGTGCAACCAGCATCACTATATATCTCCAGAATTATTTTCTTCTTGCCAAACTGAAACTCTATCCATTAATGTATTCTTTAAATGACACTTAACATATATTAAGTCATTTCTTTATTGGGCATTAAAGTTTTAAATTATTTTGTTATCATGACACACAATGCTTTAATAAACATCCTTATTCACATACAATACATTCACATAGTAATATATTATTGCTCCTATTTCTATTAGCTAGATTTTCAGAAGTAGAAATTGTACAAATAAATGGTATATGTATTATTATTTGGTTATATATACTGTCATGAAATACATGTCCATGAAATACAGCCAGACCAACACTAAATCATCCTACACACCTAGAAAACTGTTTGGAAGATTAACACAACAATCTGCACAACCTGAACCACAGAATTCAGCAGGTATGTGGTGCGGAGAGGTGAATGTGGGAGAGAGAAGCCGGCAGTCAGCATGGAGCCACCTTTGCAGGTGGAAAGAGTACGCAGACTGGGGTGGGGGAGAATACAGGAAAAGCACCCCTCCCCAAAAGCAGCTGGAGAGAAAGTGGGAAATTAGAAACACCGCAGGGACTAAACTAAAAAGGGACAAAGGAGAAAGGAAAGGGTTTAAATTCCATTAAGACTGTAAACAAAGGGAGCACAAAGTCTGCAACTCCACAGCTCGATACCTGGTGGTGCTCTGGTGGGAAGGACGAATCCCCAGGAACAGAGAGAGGTCCAGGAGGTTCTCAGGCCACACAAGGAAAAAGTGGTTCCACTGCTGGAAGAGCATTTAGTAGAGACTGTTGAAGTCACCTGGTCCCAGCAGACCCCAGAAAACATCCATATTTGATGGTGCTGGTACAAGGTCCTTAAGGGGGAAGCCTGGTGCCAGGTGTGTGTTGTGATTTTCAATAATCCTCAAAAAGCTGCTGCTACACTATCTCCTGAACTTTTTCTGGGGCGGGCTGACACCTGGCCTCAGTCTCAGGGCACCAGCAGGAGCAAGGTCCAGCAGGCTTTCCTTGGTGCAGCCAGCATTTGGCCATTGTTTGGTGAGACCCTCCCACAGAAGCGCTGAACGGGTCAAAGCCGTAATCCTTCAGAAGGATGGGGTAGGGGAAAACAGTTGCGTCTGAGACAAAACTCAGTAGAAAGGTTCTGCATGGGGCTTGTTCACGGACAGTAAAGTGGGGAGTGGATGAAAGCTGAAGACAGGACAGGTGCTTGATTGCTGATCAGGAAGAACAGTTCCCATACTAGAGACCTGGTAGCTGGGTGACACCATTTACACTGCTCCCGTGAATGTGTGTATGCACATAGGAGCACTACAACAATCCACCCCAGTAGGCTAGCAGAGCCATTTAGTGCAGAACGGAGCTGTTACACTGAGCCCCGCCCAACTGGCCAGCCTGGCTGTTCAAGAACACAAGTCTCACCTCTTACTTATTTTATGGACTATAAAGAGCTACATAGTCTGACTTCTAGGGGAAAACAAAGTAATTTCAGTCCTATTTCATTCTGTTAGCAAATCCATCTATTCAATTTTCTTCTTTTTTTTTTTCTTTTTTCTCTTTTCCATTATTCTTTTTCTTGAATAAAAAAAGAGAAAAAATCATTTTTATTTTCAATTTTTATTAAAAATATTTTCTTTAATTTTGATTACTATATTATTTTTCATTTGTGTAATTTTTTTCACACTCTATCTTACTTCCATCATTCTGTTTTACTCTACTTCAGTATATACACCATTTCAAATTTTGAAACGATTTCCTTGTTTTCTTTTTTCTATTTTTGTTTCTTTTCTTTTTCTTGAATGCAGGAGTGAAAAACTTTACTCTTTCAATTTCTAGTGAAAATATATTTCTTTAATTTTTTCAACATATTTTTTAGTTTTATGTAAATTTTTTCAAATTCTATTTTATTTTGATCATTTTATTTTAGTCTACTACAGTGTACTCATTTTTTTCAAATTTTCAATTTGTTTTTTTCTATTTTTTCTATTTTTTAATTTCTTTTCTTTTTCTTGAATACAGAAAGAGAAAAAATTCATTTTTATTTTTAATTTTTATTAAAAATATTTTCTTGAATTTTTTCCTACTGTATTCTTTACTTTTGTGTAATTTTTTTCAAATGCTATTTTAATCCCATCATCTCATTTCAGTCTACTTCAATGTATTCATTTTTTCATATTCTCAAAAGATTTCCTTCCCCCCACTTTTTTTTTCTCTAATCTGTCAAACCACTTTCAATACCCAGACCAAACACACACTTAGGATCTAGCATCATTTATTAGATTGTGTGTGTGTTTAATTTTTTAATTTTAATATTTTTAATTTTAATTTTTCTACCTCATTAATTCCTTTTCTCCCTTCAAAATGCTAAAATGAAGGAAATCACCCAAAAAGAAAGAGCACGAAGAAACGACAGCCAAGAATTTAACCAACACAGATACAAGCAAGATGTCTGAACCAGAATTTAGAATCACGATAATAAGAATACTAGCTGGAGTCAAAAATAGATTAGAATCCCTTTCTGCAGAGCTAAAACAAGTAAAAATTAGTCAGAATGAAATTAAAAATGCTATAACTGAGCTGTAATCACAGCCACAAGGATGGATGAGGAAGAACAGACAATCAGTGATGTAGAGGACAAACTTATAGAGAATAAAGAAGCAGAAAAAAAAGAGGGATACTAAGGCAAAAGAGCACGACTTAAAAATTAGAGAAATCAATGACTCACTAAAAAGGAACAACATCAGAATCATAGGGGTCTCAAAAGAGGAAGAGAGAGAAATAGGGGTAGAAGGGTTATGTGAGCCAATCATTGCAGAAAACTTGCATAACCTGGGCAAAGACACAGACATCAAAATCCAGGAAGCAGAGAGGACCACCATTAGATTCAACAAAAACCGAACATCAACAAGGCATATCATAGTCAAATTCACAAAATACTCAGGCAAGGAGAGCATCATGAAAGCAGCAAGGTAAAAAAAAGTCCCTAACCTACAAGGGAAGACAGATCAGGTTTGGAGCAGACCTATCCACAGAAACTTGGCAGGCCAGAAAGGAGTGGCAGGATATATTCAATGTGCTGAATCAAAAACATATGCAGCCAAAATTCTTTATCCAGCAATGTTGTCATTAAAAGTTTCCTAGACAAACAAAATTTGAAGAAGTTTGTGACCACTAAACCAGCCATGCAAGAAATTTTAAGGGTGACTCTCTGAGGGGAGAAGAGATGAATACGCAAACACACACACACACACACACACACACACACACACACACATATATATAGCAAAAGCAACAAAGATTAATAAGGACCACAGAACACCACCAGAAACTCCAACTCTACAAGCATCATGATGGCAATAAATTCATATCTTTCAGTACTCACTCTAAATGTCAATGGACTCAATGCTCCAATCAAAAGACATAAGGTAACAGAATTAATAAGAAAACAAGATCCATCTATATGCTGTTTACAAGAGACCCACTTTAGACCTAAAGACACCTTCAGATGGAAAATAAGGGGATGGACAACCATCTATCATGCTAATGGTCAACAAAAGAAAGCCAGAGTAGCCATACTTATATCAGACAATCTAGACTTTAAAATAAAGGCTGTATCAAGAGATGGAGAAAGGCATTATCTCCTAATCAAGGGGACTATCCACCAAGAAGACCTAACAATTGTAAACATTTATGCACCAAATGTGGGGACACCCATAATATATAAATCAATTAACCACAAACATAAAGAAACTCATCGATAGTAATACCATAATAGTAGGAGACTTCAACACCCCACAAAAAACAATGGACAGATCATCTAATCAGAAAATCAACAAGGAAACAATGGATTTGAATGACACACTGGAGACCAGATGGAATCAACAGATAAATTAAGAAATTTCATCCTAAAACAGCAGAACATACATTCTTCTTCAGTGCACATGGAACATTCTACAGAATAGACCACATACAGGGACACAAATCAGCCCACAGCAAGTACAAAAAGATTGAGATCGTACTGTGCATATATTCAGACCACAACACTATGAAACTTGAAATCAACCAAAAGAAAAAATTTGGAAAGGTAACAAATACTTGGAGACTGAAGAACATCCTACTAAAGAATGAATGGACTAACCAAGCAGTTAAAGAGGAAATTAAAAACTATCTGAAATGAAAATGATAACACCACAACCCAAAACCTCTGGGACACAGCAAAGGCGGTCATAAGAGGAAAGTATATAGGAATCCTGGCCTTCCTAAAGAAGGAAGAAAGATCTCAAATACACAACCTAACCTTATGCCTGAAGGAGCTGGAAAAAGAACAGCAAATAAAACCCCAAACCAGCAGAAGACAGGAAATAGTAGATATTAGAGCAGAAATCAATGCTATCAAAACCAAAAAACAGTAGAACAGATCAATGAAACCAGAAGCTGGTTCTTTGAAAGAATTAACAAAATTGATAAACCACTAGCCAGTTTGATCAAAAAGAAAAAGGAAAGGACCCAAATAAATAAAATCAAGAATGAAAGAGGAGAGATCACAACCAACACAACAGAAATAAAAACAATAATAAAAGAATATTGTGAGCAATTATATGCCAATAAAATGCGCAATCTGGAAGAAATGGACAAATTCCAAGAAACATATACACTACCAAAACTGAAACAGGAAGAAATAGAAAATTGGAACAGACCCATAACCAGTAAGGAAATCGAATTAGTAATCAAAAGTCAGCCAAAAAACAAGAGTCCAGGGCCATATGACTTTCCAGGGGAATTCTACCAAACATTTAAGAAAGAGTTAAGACCTATTCTCTTGAAGTTTTTCCAAAAAATAGAAATGGAAGGAAAACTTCCAAACTCTTTCTATGAAGCCAACATTACCTTGATTCCAAAACCAGACAGAGACACCACTAAAAAGGAGGACTATAGACCAATTTCCCTGATGAACATGGATGAAAAGTCCTCAACAAGATATTAGCCAACCAGATCCAACAATACATTAAAAAAAACATTCACCACGACCAACTGGGATTTATACCTGGGATGCAGGGCTGGTTCAATATCCACAAAACAATTAATGTGACTCATCACATGAATAAAAGAAAAGAAAGGAAACATATCCTCTCAATAGATGCAGAGAAAGCATTTGACAAAATACAGCATCCTTTCTTGATAAAAACCCTCAAGAAAGTAGGGATAGAAGGATCATACCTCGAGATGATAAAAGCCATATATGAACAAACCAATGCTAATATCATCCTCAATGGGGAAAAACTTTCCCTAAGGTCGGGAACAAGACAGGGATGTCCACTCTCGCCACTGTTATACAACATATTATTGGAAGTCTTAGCCTCTGCAATCAGACAACACAAAGGAATAAATGCATCCAAATTGGCCAGAAGGAAGTCAAACTTTCACTCTTCACAAATGACATGGTAATCTATATGGAAAACTGAAAAGATGCCACCAAAAATAACTGCTAGAACTGATTCATGAATTCAGAAAAGTTGCAGGATATAAAATCAATGCACAGAAATCGGTAACATTCCTAGACACCAACAGTGAAGCAACAGAAAGAGAAATCAAGGAATCAATCCCATTTACAGTTGTACCAAAAACCATAAAATACCTAGGAATAAATCTAACCAAAGAGATGAAAAATCTATACACTGAAAACTATAGAAATCTTATGAAAGAAATTGAAGCAGACACACACACAAAAAAGGAAAAAGATTCCATGCTCCTGGATAGGAAGAACAAATATTGTTAAAATGTCGATACTACCCAAAGCAATATACATATTCAATACAATCCCTATCAAAATAACACCAGCATTCTTCACAGAGCTAGAAAAAATAATCCTAAAATGTGTATGGAACAAGAAAAGACCTTGAAGAGCCAAAGCAATCTTAAAAAAGAAAACCAAAGCAGGAGGTATCACAATCCCAGACTTCATGCTATACGACAAAGTTGTAATCATCAAGACTGTATGGTACTGGCACAAGAACAGACACTCAGATCAATGGAACAGACTAGAGAACCCAGAAATGGACCCACAAACGTATGTCCAACTATTCTTTGACAAAGCAGGAATGAATACCTAATGGAATAAAGACAGTCTCTTCAGCAAGTGGTGCTGGGAAAACTGGACAGCGACATGCAGAAGAATGAACCTGGACCACTTTCTTACACCATCCCCCAAAATAAACTCAAAATGGCTGAAAGACCTAAATGTAAGACAGGAAGCCATCAAAATCCTTGAGGACAAAGCAGGCAAAAACCTCTTTCATCTTTGCTGCAGCAACTTCTTACTCAAAATATCTCCAGAGGCAAGGGAAACAAAAGGAAAAATGAACTACTGGGACCTCATCAAAATAAAAAGCTTCTGCACAGTGAAGGAAACAGTCAGCAAAACTAACAGCAACCGACAGAATGGAGAAGATATTTGCAAATGACATATCAGATAAAGACTTAGTATCCAAAATCTATAAAGAACCTATCAAACTCAGCACCCAAAAAAACAAATAATCCAGTGAAGACATGGGCAAAAGACATGAATAGACATTTCTCCAAAGAAGACATCCAGATGGCCAACTGACACATGAAAAAATGCTCCACATCACTCATCATCAGGGAAATACAAATCAAAACCACAATGACATACCACCTTACACCTGTCAGAATGCCTAACATGAACAACTCAGGCAACAACAAATGTTGGCATGGATGTGGAGAAAGAGGATCTCTTTTGCCTTGTTGGTGGGAATGCAAGCTAGTGTAGCCACTCAGGAAAACAGTACGGAGGTTCCTTAAAAAACTAGAAATAGAACTACCCTACGACCCAGCAATTGCACTACTAGGCATTTATCCAAGGGATACAGGTGTGCTGTTTCAAAGGGACACATGCCCCCCCATGTTTATAGCATCACTATCAACAATAGCCAAAGTATGGAAAGAGCCCAAGTGCCCATCGATGGATGAATGGATAAAGAAGATGTGGTATATAGATACAATGGAGTATTACTCAGCAATCCAAAAGAATGAAATCTTGCCATGTGCATCTACATGGATGGAACTGGAGGGTATTTTCCTAAGTGAAATTAGTCAGAGAAAGACAAAAATCATATGACTTCACTCATATGAGGACTTGAAGATACAAAACAGATGAACATAAGGGAAGGGAAACAAAAATAATATAAAAACAGGGAGGCGGACAAAACAGAAGAGACTCATAAATATGGACAACAAACTGAGGGTTATGGGAGGGATTGTGGGAGGGGGGATGGGCCAAAAGGGTAAGGGGTACTAAGGAATCTACTCTTGAAATCATTGTTGCACTATATGCTAATTTGGGTGTACATTTAAAAAAAATAAAAAATGAAACAAGTTAAAAATAAGTAAATAAATAAAATACTCTGCTTGTGACTCTATTCCCTCTTACTTTTTTTCATAACATATTTAAGGTTTAATACAAAATTTAGGCTGCTGATACATTCTTTTTCTTTCTTTATTTCAAGTATAACTAACACAAAATGATATACTAATGTCAGGTTTACAATATAATGTTTAAGCAATTTGTCACATATCAGTGCTCATCAAGGTATCAAGATAAGTGTACTCTTGGAACCTGAGTGGCTCAGTCAGTTAAGAATCATACTGTTGGTTTTGGCTCAGATCATGATCTCATGGTTCATGGAGGCTGCTTGGAATTCTTTCTCTCTCTCCCTCTCTCTCTGACTTCCCCTCCACCAGCCTCAAAATGAATACATCAGCTTTAAAAATGAAAATATAAGTATATTCTTAATCCCCTCTATTTTATCCATTGCTCCAACCACTTCCCCTTTGGTAACCACCAGTTTGTTCACTGTTTTTAAAGATTCTGTTTCCTTATTTATATTTTTTTCTTTGTTCATTTGTTTTGCTTCATTAATTCTGATGAGAGAACAGAATTAATGGACAAACTGAGGACAAACTGAGAGCAAAGTATAGGCTAATAGCACCCTCCTCTAATTGGAATATGTGTGATATTCCTTGGACATTCCTGGCTACCCAAGAATAAAGGAAATGTTTTAAGTGCTTGGAATGGTGATGCGGGAAACTAAGACAAATGAAAAATTAAATTCTCTTACTGCCTATAGCCCACTGACAAGTTATTGAAACCAGTAGGGTGACCTCCCTCTAGGAGCTCAGCTGCCTCAGATGATGACATTTTGCTAGGGGCAAAAGAAAATCTTAGCTTAACATTATCCCAACCTAGAGGTCCTGTAAATCTACTTCCATTATCTCAACTGCCCCAAGATATATGCTGCAATCATACTCCAAGCTTATGGCCCCCAACATACATCTGAAGGGTTTCATGACTGAGGTTTTACTAAACAGTAATAAATGGCATTTCCCTAGCAACAGCAAGCCCCTCCAGGTCTTGGAAACCTTGCTTCCAAAGTTCCGTATAGACTTACTGTATCCCTGACCCCCTCCCAACCTGAGGATATATAATGAGTTACCTGTCACGACCCCAGGGCAGCTCTTCTGCCCACATGTCCTGTCCCCATGCTTTCATAAAATCACCTTTTTGGACCAAAGATGTCTTCAAAAATTGTTTCTTGGTTGTTGGCTCCAGACCACCCCACCATCACCCAAAACATCATCAAATTCCACATCCGAGTGAAATTATATGGTATTTGTCTTTCTCTGAATGACTTATTTCACTTAGCATTATACATTCTAGGTCCATTCATGTTGCAAATAGCAAGACCTCATTCTTTTTATGACTGAGTGATATTCCAAAAATATATTTTATCTCTTTATTATCTATCTATCTATCTATCTATCTATCATCTATTTTATCTTCTTTATCCATTCATCTATCCATGGTCACTTGGGTTGTTTCCATAGTTTGGCTAATGTAAATAATGCTGCAATAAAAATAAGGTCCATATATCTTTCAGAATTAGTGTTTCTGTTTTATTTTGGTAAATATCCAGTAGTGTAATAAATGGATCATATGGTCATTTTGTTTTTAATTACTTAAGGAACTTCCAACTATTTTCCACAGTGGATGCACCAATTTACATTCCCACCAACAGCGCATAAGAGTTCCTTTTTCTTCACATCCTTTCCAATACTTGTTATTTCTTGTGTTTTTTATTTCAGTCATTCTTTCAGGTATAAAATGTTATGTCATTGTAGTTTTAATTTACATTTTCTTTATGATTAATGATGTTGAGCATTTTTTCATATGTCTATTGACCATCAGTATGTCTTTGGAAAAATGTCTATTCAGACCCTTTGCCCATTTTTCATTGGATTATTATTTTTTGTGTGTTGAGTAGTATAATTTCTTTATATGTTTTAGATATTAATCCCTTATAAGATATATCACTTCCAAATATCTCCTCCCATTCCATAGGTTGCATTTATTGATGCTAGTTTCATTCACTGTGCAAAAGCTTTTGATTTTGGTGTAGTCCCAATAGTTTATTTTTGCATTTGCTTCCCTTGACAGAAAAGTCATCTCTAAAGAAAATATTTCTACATTTGATGCCACAGAAAGCACTGCATATATTTTTCTGTATGAATTTTATGGTTTCAAGTCTCATATTTAGTTATTTAACCCATTTTGAATTTATTTTTTGTATGTTGTAAGATTGTGGTGCAGTTTCATTATTTTGCATTAGTTGTCCAGCTTTCCCAACACCATTTGGTAGAGAGCCTGTCTTTTCCCCATTGTATATTTTTACCTCCTTTGTCCTGCATTAATTGGTCATAAAAACATGGGTTTATTTCTGTATTCTCCATTCTCTTCCACTGATCTATATGTCTATTTTTGTGCTAGTACCATACTGTTTTGATTATTACACATTTGCAATACATCTTCAAATCTGGGACTGTGATACCTCCTGCTTTGCTCTTCTTTTTCAAGATTGCCTTAGGTATTCAGAGTATTTTTTGATTCCATACAAATTTTAGTATGATTCTAGTTCTGTATAAAACATTGGTATTTTGATAGGGACTGAATTAAATGCATGAAGTACTTTGGGTAGTATAGGTATTTTAACAATATTGGTTCTTCAAATCCATGAGCATCGAATATCTTTCCGTTATTTCATCTTCAATTTCTTTCATCAGCATTTTATAATTTTTAAAGTACAGATCTTTTACCTCCTTGCTTAAGTTATTCTCAGGTATCTTATTGTTTGGGAGAAATTGTTAATGGGATTGCTTTCTTAATTTATATTTCTGTTACTTCATTATTAGTGTATAGAAATGGGACAGATTTCTGCACATCAATTTTGTATCCTCCAACTTTCCTGGATTCATTTATCATTCCTCGTAGATTTTTTGTGGACTCTTTTAAGGTTTTCTATATAAATATCATGTCATCTGCAAATAGTGACAGTTTAACTTCTTTTTTTATTTTTTAACAATTTTTCTTTTATTTCTTTTTTTTTCTTTCTGATTGCTGTTGCTAAGACTTCCAGTACTATACTTAATAAAAGTGGTGAGAGTGGACATACCTGTCTCATTCCTGATCTTAGAGGAAAATCTCTCAATTTTTCATCATTATGTTTGTTGTGGAGTTTTCTTATATGGCCTTTACTATGTTGATATAAGTTTCCCTAAATTGTCTTTGCTGAGAGTTTTTATAATGAATGGAATTTTCACTTTGTCTGATGCTTTTTCTGCATCTATTGAAATGATCATATGGTTTTTATCCTTTTTCTAGTTTTATGATATAGTGTGTTTAGTGATTTGCAAATATTGAACCACACTTTCATCCCTGGAATAAATCCAACTTGATGGTGGTAAATGATTTTTTATTTTATGTATTGTTGACGCAGTTTGTTAATATTTTGTTGAAGATTTTTGAATTCATGTTCATCAAAGATATTGGCCTATAGTTTTCTTTTTTCCTTTCCTCTTTCTTTTTTCTTTCTTTCTTTCTTTCTTTCTTTCTTTCTTTCTTTCTTTTCTGTCTGTCTTCCTGTCTCTTTATCTGGTTTCGGTATAAGGGTAATGCTGGTCTGGTACATTAAATTTGGAAGCTTTCTTGTGTTTTCTTTTTCTGAATTGTTTACAAATAACATATATTAACTCATCTTTAAATGTGTGGTATATTTCACCTATGAGGAGGTATGGCACTGTAGTTTTGTTTGTTGGAGGTTTTTTTTTTTTTTTATTACTGATTCAATTTAATTGCTAGTAATTGGTCTGTTCAAATTTTCTATTTCTTCCGGATTCAGTTTTTGAAGGTTATGTTTCTATAAATGTATCCATTTCTTCTAGGTTGTCCAATTTATTGTCATATAATTTTTCAAAATATTCTCTTACAATCCTTTGTATTTCTGTGATGTTGGCTGTTGTTGTTTTCTCCTCCTTAATTTCTGATTTCATTTATTTGAGTTCTCTCTTTCATGAGTCTGGCTAAAGTTTGATCAATTTTGTTAATCTTTTCAAAGATCCTGCTTCTGGTTTAATTGATCTGTTCTAATTTTTCAGTTTCTATTTTATTTATTTATTCTTTATCTGTATCATTTTCTTCCTTCTACTGGGTTTAGGCTTTTTTTTTTTTATTATTCTCCTAACTTCTTTAGGTGTACGATTGGCTGTTTATCTGAGATTTTCCTTCCTTATTTATGTAAGTCTGTATTGCTCTAATTTTCCTTCTTAAAACCGTTTTGCCATATCCCAAAGATTTTGAACTATTGTGTTTTAATTTTAATTTGTTTCCATGTATATTTAATTGTTTTAAAATTAATTATATAGTAGCATGTTATTTAGTGCCCATGTATTTGTGTCCTTTCCAGATGTGTTCTGTTCATACTGTTGTGGTTGGGAAAGATGCATGATTTGACTTCAATTATTTTTAATTTATTGAAGCTTATTTTGTGGCCTAACATGTGATCTATTTTAGAGAATGTTCCATATGTACTTGAAATTAATGTGTATTATGTTTGTTTCAGGTGAAACATTCTTAATATATCTGTTAGGTCCAACTGGTCCAATGTGTTATTCAAAGGCATTGTTTTCTTGTTGATTTCCCATCTGGATGATCTATCCATTGATGTAAGTGTGGTGTTAAATTCCCTTACTATTATTACTGTAAATTACTTCCTTTATATATGTTAATAGTTTATTTATTTAGGTGCTTCCATGCTGTGTGCATAAATATTTTAAAATTTTTATAACCTCTTATTGGATATTTCCCTTTACCATTATGTAGTGGTAGTTTTTTTGGTCTCTTGTAGTCTATTTTAAAGTCCATTTTGTCTGATATTCATTTTTTGTGACATTTGATATATGATGGTATGAAGATACATTTTAAAATCTATCTGTGGTTCATTCTGTTACTTATATAAAATGAGTTTATTGAGAATCCCTTATATATCAGGCACTTTGGTTGGCACTGTGGATAGATTGTTGAACAAGACATAGTCTCTGCTATGCATAATATTTCTCACATTCTAAGAGGAGAATATCATAGACAAATGAAGAATAAGGGAAAGAAATTAATTCAAATTTGTGACAATATCCATATAGGAAACAAACTGGGTATTGTAATAGCAGTTAGTAGTGGGGATAGAACCACCTATTTTAAAATAATACAGACATTAATAAACATTTTCAAATGGCACATATTTTACAAATTTATGAAATATTTAAGTGAAATTTATGTTGACAGATATAATAAAAAACTATTACCCTGAGATCTATAAGTCTCAGAAAATAAGTAATTTTGACTTCCCAGAATAGCAGCTGAGTGAGAAAGGATATGGTCATACTGAAAGCAATATATGTACAAAATGTATTATATTAGTATAATATAAATGCCTGTTTACAATCTAATTTATTCCATTCTTCATCTCTGATTGATTCTTTTTAAATTATTTTTTCTATAGTAAGTGTCTTACTGATGTGTTCTATTCTTCCCTCAAGCCCGGTGTGTATATTAACGAAAACTGCTTTAAATTCTCCATAAGGTATGTTACTTATATATGTGTCACTTTGATCTTTGGCCATGGCCTTGTCTTGTTCTTTCATTTGTGATAAATTCCTCTATCTTGGCATTTTGTCTAAGTCTCTGCCTTCTCTGTGTTAGAATATCCAGTTATGTCTCTTGCTCCTTAATGTAATGGCCTTATGAAGAAAAGATCATAGACTGGCCAGGGCCTGGTACTTCAGGGAGTGTCTCTGGTGGTGTGCTGCATGCTCTCTGCTGTTGTATTTTGGCTGTACTGTCCTTCAAGCTAGTCTTTTGCAGAGGCTCTCCTTGCCTGCTGTGGGCAGTGTTTAGTCTCTGGCCAATGTGGTAAGTTTTAACTAGGTGTGCTGTGGTCTGCTTGTGAATTGAGACCTAACACTGACTCCACCAGAACTGAGGCCCTCTCTCACTGGGAGTCATAGTGTGGGCAGTGGTTTCTGCTGGTCTTGTGGGGTTGGGGCCCACTGTGGTGGGACTGAAATAAGCTTTACTGAGAATGACAGTCCCACCAGAGCACAGCGTGGTAGCACTTTTTGTATGCAAGTTAAGCAGACAGTATGGGCTATGCACTGTTTCCTGCTGGTGGCTTTGTGTTTATGCACAGGGGCAAGTGAGGGAAATGGTGACACACAGCTCCTTTGTTCCGGAGAGTCATCTCCATGAAATCCGTCACTCAAGGATGTGCTCCAAGTAGAGCAAATAATCTTCCCTCTTTGTGTCCCAGATGTTCTTCAGATTGTTGTTTCCAGACAGTCTTCCCCTTGGTTGTTTTCCTGTCTTCTCTTCAGGAGCATCACAGTGACTGACATGCTCTATATTAGCCAAGCCAGCTGTCCTTTAACACTTTAGGCTTTGGGGCACCTCGGTGGCTCAGTTGGTTAAGCATTAGACTTTGGCTCAGGTCATGATCTCACAGCTCATGAGTTTGAGCCCAGTGTCAGGCTGTGTGCTGATAGCTTAGAGCCTGGAGCCTGATTCGGATTCTGTGTCTCCCTCTCTCTCTGCCCCTCTCCTGCTCATCCTCTTTCTTTTGCTCTCAAAAATAAATAAATAAACATTAAACACATCTCTAGGTTTTAATTCCCACTGGTGACAAGAACTCATAAAATCCATCCCTTTTCCTTTTCTAAGCCAATGGTCTTTAGAAAATGTCCTCCATGTGCCCATGTGCATGCCCCTGCGTGGTCCTTTCACTCTTGCCCTTCTCTGAAATCATGGCTCACTCTTCTCTGCAGCAGCTGTGATTCATGTTCCCTCTCTCCCCTAAATCTTTTTTCCACACTCCCTACCTTCCTTGATGTGGACTCTTCTCTCCCTTTAGTTGTGAAGTTTGTTCTGTCAGTCCTCAGGTCAATTTCTGGAGTATTTCGGATGATTTGATAGTTATCTTGTTGTGTCTATGGGAGGAGAAAAGCCCAATGTCCTCCTACTTTACTACCATCTTCCTCTCTCTAGCTATATTTTTATAGAAACCATAATTTCCAGTTCTCACTACAGTACTGTTAGGAAGCAAGAAGTCTAACCTTCTCTTTTGACCCAAAAGAAAATTTTGTGTCTGATATAATGCAAAGAACAAAGGCCATTATAAAACCTGAATATATATTTAACATGAAGAAATATTTTCAACTCAGAGTATTTTAACATGTAAATATTTTTATCTTAGTATTTTAATTCATCCTTTTGATTGTTAGGAACAATTGGCATACAACTCTGAAATTGGAAATGAAAATATGCAGTGTACAACATATATTTCTTTTAACATTATGTTATAACTTTACACCAGGAGACTTTAGGTCTAGAAATGGGTGATTATTTGAAAAATAAACTGAAATACTAATTTCAATAAAGTGTAAGTTTCATTTCTGAGGACTGATAGAAGAAGGAAGACAAACCAACAACATAGTCACAACTTCTCTTAATCTGAGGACATATATTCTTTTAATTGAAGGTACAAAGAAAAAATAGTTACTATATGTTTCTTTCTATAAAGAAAACATACACCCATTTCTCTTTTTAATAACTAGTTGTGGGTGATTTAATATTAATGGAAACACTTGTATAACATTTTTTAATTAAATAGTTTTATTTTTATTTTATCAACTTCTGTAATGAACCACAACATCGAATTGTTTTCAAAAGTAGGCTTTTAGAAAACAAATATTGTGTGTATTTAAGGAAAGTATGAGGTAAAGAAACTTGATTTTAGTGGATAATTATATACTATCATACCATCACAACTGAAATAAAGGACTTTCTGAAGACCCATCTTCATTGTTCTTCTGACACTTAAGGGCGTGACAAAACATTATTTTTCACAATTTATTGAAACTTGCTTGTTGCCTTGGCAATTTATCATGGTACAAGATAGTAGCTAGTTACCTTTATGTGGCTTTCTGAAAAATTAGTAAGCTATTTTTAAGGTAGTTTTATACTCGCAGGAAAAAAAAAGAGTGGAAAATGTAGAGTACCTATATACACTTTAGCTTCACAATCAATATCCTGCAGCAGTGTGATATATTTTTAACAATTGATGAGACAACATTGACACATCAGTATCCACCAAAGTCCATGGTTTATACTGGGGTTCACCATTGATGGTGTAATTATGGGTTTGGCAAATGTGTAATATTATGTATCTACTATTACACTATCATACAATAGAGTTTCACTGTCCCAAAACTTCTCTGTGATTTGCCTATTTATCCCTTCCTTTTCACTATACCCTAACAATTACTCATCTTTTTAATGTCTCCATACGTTTTGCCTTTTCCAGAATGTAATATAAACAAAATCATACAGTATGTAGCCTTTTCAGATAGTCTTCCTTTACTTCCTACACTTAAGATTCTCCCATGTTTCTTCATGTCCTGCATTTATTTTTTTTAATATGAAATTTATTGTCCAATTGGTTTCCGTACAACACCCAGTGCTCATCCCAACAGGTGTCCTCCTCAATGTCCATCACCCACTTTCCCCTCCCTCCCACCCCCCCATCAACCCTCAGTTTATTCTCAGGTCCTGCATTTCTTTTATAGCTTTGACAATAATATTATATTATCTAGATGTACCACTTTATTTATCTACATATCTACTGAAAAATATCTTGGTTATTCCAAGTTTTGTCAATTAAGAGTAAAGCTGCTATAAAGATCAGTGATCAAGTTTTAGTGTGGAAATATATTTTCATTTCATTTGGGTATATACTAAGGAGCACAATTGCTGGATTCTATGCTAAGAATGTGTTTCTGTTTATAAAAACACTGTTTTCCAAAGTGGATTTAACATTTTTCATCCCCATGAGCAATGAGTGAGAGTTCCTGTTGCTACACATACTTGTCAGCATTTGATATTGTCCATGTTTTAAATGTTTGCCATTCTAATAGAAGTATACTGGTATCTCACTGTTACTTTTCAATTCCCTAATGACATATTATGTTGATCACCTTTTTAAAAATATTTTTAGTATTTTTTAAGATTTTATTTAAATTCCAGTTAGTAAATATACAGTGTAATATTAGTTTCAGGCGTACAATATAGTGATTCAACACTTCAATACAACACCAGGTGCTCATCACAAGTGCACTCCTTAATCCCGATCACCTGTTTAACCCATCCTCCCACCCACCTTCCTTGTGGTAACCATCAGTTTGTTCTCTGTAGTGAAGAGTATGTTTCTTGGCTTGCCTCTATCACTATTTTTTCTTCCTTTGTTCATTTGTTTTGTTTCTTAAATTCCATATATGAATTAAATTTTATGGCATTATTCTTTCTCTGACTGACTTATTTCACTTAGCAATAATACTTTCAATTTTCTATCTGCATTTAATCTTTGGTGAAGTGTCTGTTCAGAACTTTTCTCCATTTTTTTTCTTTTTTTAAGTTTTATTTTTGCATGCAAAGTATGCTTAATATGACTTCTGTCCTCTTAAAAAACTTTTAAGTGTAAAGTATATTATTATTAACTATAGGTATAAGATTATACAGCAGATACCTAGAGCTTATTCATCTTACTTGACTGACACTTTATGCCTATTGAAAAGTAACACCCGATCCCCTCCCAGCCCCCAGAAACCATTATTCCACTCTTTAATTCTAGAAGACATTTAATTCTCCTTGATTCCTAGATTTAATTCTATTCTATTTTTAGATAAAAAAGTGGAATCATGCAATATTTACTTATGTTTAATGAGTTTATTTCACTTAGGATAATGTCCTCAAGTTTCATTAGTGTTGTCACATATTGCAAATTTTCTCTTTTTGAAGGCTGAATATTTCTCCATTATATGTATATAATATATTTTAGTTTTCTATTCATCTGTTGATAGACTAGGTTTTTATACATCTTGGGTATTATGAATAATACAACAATGAACATGGGAGTGCTAATATTTCAGATGGGATAAAATACATGCAAAACATATTTCTGATGAGAGGCTAAACACCAAAATATATAATAAACTCCCATAATTCAATAGTAAAAACAAAACAAAACTAATGACCTGATTTTAAAATATGAAAAGGACTTGAATAGATATTTGTCCAAAGAAAACATACAAATGGCCAGCAGATATGTGAAAAAATTCTACACATCACAAATTATTAGAGAAATGCAAATCTAAACTGTAATGAGATAGCAACTCACACTTGTCAGAATGGCTATCATCAAAAGAACAAAACACAAATATTAGTGAAAATGTGGAGAAATTAGAACCCTTGCACATTGTTGATGGAAATGCAAAATGGAAAACAATATAGTGGTTCTTCAAAAAATTAAAACTAGAGTTACTATGACCTACTAATCCCATTTCTAGGTATATATTCAAAACAATTTAAATCTTTTCCCCATTTTTATTTCTTTTTATTTTTTTAGGAGGAATTTTTTTTTTCAATATATGAAATTTATTGTCAAATTGGTTTCCATACAACACCCAGTGCTCATCCCAAAAGGTGCCTCCTCAATACCCATCACCCACCTTCCACTCCCTCCCACCCCCCATCAACCCTCAGTTTGTTCTCAGTTTTTAAGAGTCTCTTATGCTTTGGTTCTCTCCCACTCTAACCTCTTTTTTTTTTCCTTCCCCTCCTCCATGGGTTTCTGTTAAGTTTCTCAGGACCCACATAAGAGTGAAAACATATGGTATCTGCCTTTCTCTATATAGCTTATTTCACTTAGCATCACACTCTCCTGTTCCATCCACGTTGCTACAAGGGGCCATATTTCGTTTTTCTCATTGCCATGTAGTACTCCATTGTGTATATAAACCACAATTTCTTTATCCATTCATCAGTTGATGGACATTTAGGCTCTTTCCATAATTTGGCTATTGTTGAGAGTGCTGCTATAAACATTGGGGTACAGTGCCCCTATGCATCAGCACTCCTGTATCCCTTGGGTAAATTCCTAGCAGTGCTATTGCTAGGTCATAGGGTAGGTCTATTTTTAATTTTCTGAGGAGCCTCCACACTGCTTTCCAGAGCGGCTGCACCAATTTGCATTCCCACCAACAGTGCAAGAGGGTTCCCATTTCTCCACATCCTCTCCAGCATCTATAGTCTCCTGATTTGTTCATTTTGGCCACTCTGACTGGCGTGAGGTGATATCTGAGTGTGGTTTTGATTTGTATTTCCCTGATGAGGAGAGACGTTGAGCATCTTTTCATGTGCCTGTTGGCCATCGGGATGTCTTCTTTAGAGAAGTGTCTATTCATGTTTTCTGCCCATTTATTCACTGGGTTATTTGTTTTTCGGGTGTGGAGTTTGGTGAGCTCTTTATAGATTTTGGATACTAGCCCTTTGTCCGATATGTCATTTGCAAATATCTTTTCCCATTCCGTTGGTTGCCTTTTAGTTTTGTTGGTTGTTTCCTTTGCTGTGCAGAAGCTTTTTATCTTCATAAGGTCCCAGTAATTCACTTTTGCTTTTAATTCCCTTGCCTTTGGGGATGTGTCAAGTAAGAGATTGCTACGGCTGAGGTCAGAGAGTTCTTTTCCTGCTTTCTCCTCTAAGGTTTTGATGGTTTCCTGTCTCACATTCAGGTCCTTTATCCATTTTGAGTTTCTTTTTGTGAATGGTGTGAGAAAGTGGTCTAGTTTCAACCTTCTGCATGTTGCCGTCCAGTTCTCCCAGCACCATTTGTTAAAGAGATTGTCTTTTTTCCATTGGATGTTCTTTCCTGCTTTGTCAAAGATGATTTGGCCGTACGTTTGTGGGTCTAGTTCTGGGGTTTCTATTCTATTCCATTGGTCTATGTGTCTGTTTTTGTGCCAATACCATGCTGTCTTGATGATGACAGCTTTGTAGTAGAGGCGAAAGTCTGGGATTGTGATGTCTCCTGCTTTGGTCTTCTTCTTCAAAATTACTTTGGCTATTCGGGGTCTTTTGTGGTTCCATATGAATTTTAGAATTGCTTGTTCTAGTTTCGAGAAGAATGCTGGTGCAATTTTGATTGGGATTGCATTGAATGTGTAGATAGCTTTGGGTAGCATTGACATTTTGACAATACTTATTCTTTCAATCCATGAGCAGGGAATGTCTTTCCATTTCTTTATATCTTCTTCAATTACCTGCATAAGCTTTCTATAGTTTTCAGCATACAGATCTTGTACATCTTTGGTTAGATTTATTCCTAGGTATTTTATGATTCTTGGTGTAATTGTGAATGGGATCAGTTTCTTTAATTGTCTTTCTTCATTGTTAGTGTATAAGAATGCAACTGATTTCTATACATTGATTTTGTATCCTGCAACTTTGCTGAATTCATGTATCAGTTCTAGCAGACTTTTGGTGGAGACTATCGGATTTTCCACGTATAATATCATGTCATCTTCAAAAAGCGAAAGCTTGACTTCTTCTTTGCCAATTTGGATGCCTTTGATTTCCTTTTGCTGTCTGATTGCTGATGCTAGAACTTCCAACACTATATTAAACAACAGCGGTGAGAGTGGGCATCCCTGTCGTGTTCCTGATCTCAGGGAAAAAGCTCTCAGTTTTTCCCCATTGAGGATGATGTTAGCTGTGGGCTTTTCATACATGGCTTTCATGATGTTTAAGTATGTTCCTTCTATCCTGACTTTCTCAAGGGTTTTTATTAAGAAAGGGTGCTGGATTTTGTCAAAGGCCTTTTCTGCATCGATTGACAGGATCATATGGTTCTTATCTTTTCTTTTATTCATGTGATGTATCACGTTGATTGATTTGCGAATGTTGAACCAGCCCTGCAGCCCAGGAATGAATCCCACTTGATCATGGTGAATAATTCTTTTTATATGCTGTTGAATTCGATTTGCTAGTATCTTATTGAGAATTTTTGCATCCATATTCATCAGGGATATAGGCCTGTAGTTCTCTTTTTTTACTGGGTCTCTGTCTGGTTTAGGAATCAAAGTAATACTGGCTTCATAGAATGAGTCTGGAAATTTTGCTTCCCTTTCTATTTCTTGGAATAGCTTGAGAAGGATAGGTATTATCCCTGCTTTAAACGTCTGGTATAACTCCCCTGGGAAGCCATCTGGTCCTGGACTCTTATTTGTTGGGAGATTTTTGATAACCGATTCAATTTCTTCACTGGTTATGGGTCTGTTTCTATTTCCTCCTGATTGAGTTTTGGAAGAGTATGGGTGTTTAGGAATTTGTCCACTTCTTCCAGGTTGTCCAATTTGTTGGCATATAATTTTTCATAGTATTCCCTGATAATTGTTTCTATCTCTGAGGGATTGGTTGTAATAATGCCATTTTCATTCATGATTTTATCTATTTGGGTCATCTCCTTTTTCTTTTTGAGAAGCCTGGCTAGAGGTTTGTCAATTTTGTTTATTTTTTCAAAAGACCAACTCTTGGTTTCGTTGATCTGCTCTACAGTTTTTTTAGATTCTATAGTGTTTATTTCCGCTTTGATCTTTATTATTTCCCTTCTGCTGGGTTTAGGCTGCCTTTGCTGTTCTGCTTCTATTTCCTTTAGGTGTGCTGTTAGATTTTGTATTTGGGAATTTTCTTGTTTCTTGAGATAGGCCTGGATTGCAATGTATTTTCCTCTTAGGACTGCCTTCACTGCATCCCAAAGCGTTTGGATTGTTGTATTTCCATTTTTGTTTGTTTCCATATGTTTTTTTATTTCTTCTCTAATTGCCTGGTTGACCCACTCATTCGTTAATAGGGTGTACTTTAACCTCCATGCTTTTGGAGGTTTTCCAGACTTTTTCTTGTGGTTGATTTCAAGCTTCATAGCATTGTGGTCTGAAAGTATGCATGGTATAATTTCAATTCTTGTATACTTATGAAGGGCTGTTTTGTGACCCAGTATGTGATCTATCTTGTAGAATGTTCCATGTGCACTCGCAAAGAAAGTGTATTCTGTTGCTTTGGGATGCAGAGTTCTAAATATATCTGTCAAGTCCATCTGATCCAATGTGTCATTCAGGGCCCGTTTTTCTTTATTGACTCTGTGTCTAGATGATCTATCCATTGTTGTAAGTGGAGTAGTAAAGTCCCCTGCTATTACCACATTCTTATCAATAAGGTTGCTTATGTTTGTGATTAATTGTTTTATATATTTGGGGGCTCTAGTATTCGGTGCATAGATATTTATAATTGTTAGCTCTTTCTGATGGATAGACCCTGTAATTATTATATAATGCCCTTCTTCATCTCTTGTTACAGCCTTTAATTTAAATTCTAGTTTGTCTGATATAAGTATGGCTACTCCAGCTTGCTTTTGACTTCCAGTAGCATGGTAAATAGTTCTCCATCCCCTCACTCTCAATCTCAAGGTGTCCTTGAGATATAAAATGAGTCTCTTGTAGACAGCAAATAGATGGGTCTTGTTTTTTTATCCATTCTGATACCCTATGTCTTTTGGTTGGTGCCTTTAATCCATTTACATTCAGTGTTATTACAGAAAGATATGGGTTTAGAGTCATTGTGATGTCTGTATGATTTATGCTTTTAGTGATGTCTCTGGTACTTTGTCTCACAGGATCCCCCTTAGGATCTCTTGTAGGACTGGTTTAGTGGTGACAAATTCCTTCAGTTTTTGTTTGTTTGGGAAGACCTTTTATCCCTCCTTCTATTCTAAATGACAGACTTGCTGGATAAAGGATTCTCGGCTGCATATTTTTTCTGTTCAGCACATTAAAGATCTCGTGCCAATCCTTTCTGGCCTGCCAAGTTGCAAAAGAGAGATCAGTCACGAGTCTTATAGATCTCCATTTATACGTTAGGGCACGTTTACCCCTTGCTGCTTTCAGAATTTTCTCTTTATCCTTGTATTTTGCCAGTTTCACTATGATATGTCGCGCAGAAGATCGATTCCAGTTACATCTTAAGGAAGTTCTCTGTGCCTCTTGGATTTCAATGCCTTTTTCCTTCCCCAGTTCAGGGAAGTTCTCAGCTATAATTTCTTCAAGTACCCCTTCAGCACCTTTCCCTCTCTCTTCCTCCTCTGGGATACCAATTATGCGTATATTATTTCTTTTTAGTGTATCACTTAGTTCTCTAATTTTCCCCTCATACTCCTGGATTTTTTTTATCTCTCTTTTTCTCAGCTTCCACTTTTTCCATAACTTTATTTTCTAGTTCACCTATTCTCTCCTCTGCCTCTTCAAGCCGAGCCGTCGTGGTTTCCATTTTGTTTTGCATTTCGTTTAAAGCGTTTTTCAGCTCCAGGTGACTGTTCCTTAGTCCCTTGATCTCTGTAGCAAGAGATTCTCTGTTTTCCTCTATACTGTTTTCAAGCCCAGCAATTAATTTTATGACTATTATTCTAAATTCACTTTCTGTTATATTATTTAAATCCTTTTTGATCAGTTCATTAGCTGTTGTTATTTCCTGGAGATTCTTCTGAGGGGAATTCTTCCGTTTGGTCATTTTGGATAGTCCCTTGAGTGGTGGGAGCCTGCAGGGCACTTCCCCTGTGCTGTGGTGTATAACTGGAGTTGGTGGGTGGGGCCGCAGTCAGCCCTGATGTCTGCCCCCATTCCACTGCTGGGGCCACAGTCAGACTGGTGTTTCCCTTCTCTTTCCCTCTTCTAGGGATGGGATTCACTGTGGGGTGGCATGGCCCGTCTGGGCTACTTGCACACTGCCAAGCTTGTGGTGCTGGGGATCTGGCATGTTAGCTGGGGTGGGTAGGCAATTTCATGGGGACATGAGGGGCAGGCTTAGCTTGCTTCTCCTTCGGTGATCCACTTCAGGAGGGGCCCTGTGGCAATGGGAGGGAGTCAGACCCGCTGCCAGAGGGGTGGCTCCACATTAGCACAGCGTTGGGTATTTGCACGGAGCAAGCAAGTTCTCTGGCAGGAACTGGTTCCCTTTGGGATTTTGGCTGGTGGATGGGCGAGGGAGATGGCGCTGGCGAGCGCCTTTGTACCCCGCCCAATAGCTCTGTCATCCCGGGGCTCAGCATCTCTCCCTCCCTTTGTCCTCCAGCCTTCCCGCTTTCCGAGCAGAGCTGTTAACTTATGACCTCCCAGATGCTAAGTCGCACTTGCTGTTGGAACACACTCGGTCCGGCCCCTCCACTTTTGCAAGCCAGACTCGGGGCCCTGCTTGGCTGGCAGGCTGCCCCTCTGCCCCGGCTCCCTCCCGCCAGTCCGTGCAGTGTGCACCAACTCTCCGCCCTTCCTACCCTCTTCTGTGGGCCTCTCGTCTGAGCTTGGCTCCAGAGACTCCATTCTGCTAGTCTTCTGGTTGTTTTCTGGGTTAGTTAGGCAGGTGTAGGTGGAATCTAAGTGATCAGTAGGACGCGCAGTGAGACTAGTGTCCTCTTACGCCGTCATCTTCTCCAATATATCTCTTTTCCCCATTTTTAAAAGTTTACTTATTTATTTATTTATTTATTTATTTATTTATTTTTTGAGAGAGAGATAGACAGAGACAGAGACAGAGGCAGAGACAGAGACAGACACCATGTGAGCATGGGAGGGGCAGAGAGAGTGAGAGAGAATCCCAAGCATGCTCATGCTGTCAGCACAAAGCCTGATGCAGGGTTCAAACTCACAAACTGTGAGATCATGGCCTAAGCTGAAACCAAGAGTTGGATGCTTACCTGACTGAGCCACCCAGGTACCCCAGTCTATTCCCCATTTTTAACTGGGCTATTCATTTTAAAAAATTTTTGTGTATTTGCGTTAATATTACTTAATAAGATATATCTTTTGCAAATATTTCTTTCCAATTGGTGACTTACTTTTTCATTCTCTTCACAGTGTATTTGGAGAAAAAAACCTTTTTTTTTTAAGTGTTTTAACTGAATCTGATTTTTTTTTCTTAAAAGAGTTACTTCATTGTCATTGCCAACCCTAAGGTTATCTAGATATTCTCTTATGTTATATCTTGGAGTATTATACAGTTTTTTTATGCATTCATGTCTATCACCCATTTTGAGTTAATTTTTGTGAAGGGTGTAAGGTCTGTTTCTAGATTTATTATTTTTGCATGGGTATGTCCAATTTCTCCAATACCATTTGTTTAAAAAAATCCTTTCTTTATTAAATCCTTTCTTTATTTTGTCAAAATCAATTGTCTATATCTTTGTGGACCTTTGTCTGAGCTCTTATTCTGTTCCATTGATCAATTTGCCTATTGTTTTGCCAATATGACTCTGTCTTTATAACGACCACTTTAATGTAAGTCTTGAAGTTGGGGTAGTGTCAGTCTTCTTATTTTCTCATCTCCTTCAATATTATGCTGTCAATATTGGGTATTTTGCCTCACTATGTAAACTTCAGATTCAATTTTTTTTTATAGCCATAAAATAACTTCTTGGAATTTTTACTTGAATTGTGTTAAATCTCTATCCTAATTTGGGGAGAACTGACAGCTTACAACACTGAGTCTTCCCATCCATGAACATGAAATATCCCTTCATTTATTTAGTTCTTTAATTACTTTCATCAGGGTTTTGTAAAATTCCTCATATCATATATGTCTTGCACATAGTGTGTCAAATTTATACCTAAGCATTTTATTTGTTTACTTATAATGTAAATGACACTGTGCTTTTTTTATCATGAATTATTTTTTTATTTGTTTTAACTATTTATTTAAATTATAGGTAGGTAACATATAGTGTAATATTGGTTTCAGGAGTAGAACTTAGTGATTCATCACTAACATATAACACCCAGGTCTCATCACAAGTGCTGTCCTTAATAGCCATCACCCATTTAGCCAATCCCTCAATCAACTCCCCTCCAAAAACCCTCAGTGTGTTCTCTATCATTGAGTCTCTTATGTTTTGCTTCACTCTTTTTATTTCCTCCTTCCTCTATGTTGATCTGTTTTGTTTCTCAAATTCCACATATGAGTAAAATCACATGATATTTGTATTTCTGTGACTGAATTATTTTGCTTAGCATAATACACTCTAGCTCCATCCATGTGATTGCAAATGCCAAGATTTCATCATCTTTGATGGCTGAGTAATATTCCATTGTATTTATATACTACATCTTCTTTATCCATCTATCAGTTGATGGAAATTTGGGCTTTGTTCATTATTTGGCTGTAGCTGATAATACTGCTATAAACATTGGGGTGCATGTGCCCCTTTGTGGGGAAATACATTCTATTTACATAAATCAGTTAGAAAAAAGCTTAGGGTAGAAAACCACCACCATGGGGCGAAAGTGTCTGAGGTTAAGTACCAGGATATTGTAATGGGATCATGAGTAACTTGTTATATCACCCGCAGGAAGTTACCTTCCATCTGATGCCAATATACTATTGAACTTTGATCATAAACTCCACTTGCCTCCCAGACCCCTTGCTTCTTACACAAGTTAATGATTATTCTCTTATTGTTTTCTCCATATTCACGTGGGTAAATCTTGTTTTCTTGACATTCACCATGTGGGTAATATCACGTGAGCTCAATAAATATGGAGATGAAACCCCTGTTAGAACCTCTTGTCTCCTCCCAGACATTAGCCTCTCTCGTTCCATTCTGCATTTGCTCTCTTGCTAGACATGAAAGAACTCCAGACTCAAGGTCTGTAACAGATGGTGACCCCAACATGACAGAAGGCAATGTGAAGCTAACATGATTAGAACCGTGCGTGAATAGAAGAAAACCCAACATAATAGAAGGCGATTTGACTAGAAGGCACTGTGATAGAAGGCAATGTGATAGCAGAAGACATGATTAGAAGAAAAGCTAATGTGACTAAGAAGTCAATGTGACAGAAGGGGAGGTGACTAGGAGCTGATGTAGCTACAAAGGCGACATGGCTAGAAAGTGACATGGCTAGAGGCCAATGTGACTAGAAGCTTATGTAGCTAAGAAGCCAATATAACTCAAGGACTACAGAATTCTGCAGAACAACTAGAACTGTAAAAAAAAGAAAAATGCACGTGATTACAATGTCTCCTTATGAGGTAAGAGAAAAGCAAAACTATATTAGGATTCCCTGCCATGGAACTTTTGAGAGAATCATTATGGGAGACTTCTTATCCCCAGAACAGAAACAATACATTTGTATAGCACTCCTTAAATTATTAATGGTTATCCAGCAACATTGCCCTTGGTTTCCTGAGCAAAGAACCTTTAAACCCTTGACCTAGACATTTGGGAACGAATAGGTAAAACTCTAAAGGCACACTATACAGAAGGCCCCAAAGTTCCACCTGAGTTTATTCTCACATGGTCTATTGTCCCTATAGCCATTCTCCCCCTGAGGGGAGATGCTGTTTATGAAGATATAGACCCACACAAAGTAAATAAATTTTTTCCAAGGAATTTAAGCCTCCTTACTGTCAGCCAAGCCCTTCACCACCCCTACATCCACAGAATGCTGACTCCCTCCTTTGTCAATGGGAAAAATCTAACCTTTTAAAGGAACAAAAGATTCCCTGTAACTATATTCTTACCCCAATGCTACAACCTACTTAGAATGCCTTTACCATGTTTACAGACCCCTCAGAGAAAACTCATAAGACTTCTTGCCTTTGGAAAACTGGGAAACTTTATCTCATAGTTTTCATGGGTAATTGTTAAGATCGATTTCAAAGGCTTTAGTAACTTAAAAAGTTTTGCTTGCGTGATAAATTGGGATTGAATTTGTTGGACATATAGGCTTTTTCTAAATAAGATTGGATTCTAAAGCATTGATTACTAAACAAGGCTTATCTCATTTTGGCTTCTTATTGCAGAGAAACTAAGGGTATTTGGGTCTAATGGTAAGCATGCTTTGTGCTTTATGACTTTATGAGGTTTTTACTTGTTGTTTGTTTTGTTTTGTTTTGTTTTTACAAATTTCCAAATATTTAAATCGTAAATGAAGTCTTTTTGACCAATTAGGTTTCTTTGGTATGTTAAGTTAGTTACTCTGGAAGCACTGTCAAACAAATATTAAGTTTAGGTTGCAGCTCAGTAAATGCTATAACTATTCTAGAGATTATATGCAATTCCTAGTTTTAATGTGTTTTTGGTATAATGTCATCACTTGATATTCTGATTATTGAAGTGTTATGTGCTACAGAAATAACTGAATTTCCTCGTCAATTGCATTAGATCTTTTAATCATGTTCATTTCTGAGTCTTTTTGTCAAAGTTTTGTGACTCTTGGACTGCTATAACTACCAGTAGAGAGATGATCCTTTCTACTCAAGGAGGCTCTGTTTCCCCTGAACTCTGTCTTTCCCTTTTGTAACTACCCCATACCTACCTCAACTGAGCAATGTTGACCCATAGGTAGGGACATCTCTACACCCCTATTCAGCAGGAAGAAGTTACAAAAGATAAAACCATCCACCCTCATCAATATTAAAGATTAGAAGGGATAAAATTGTTCAGGTGGGAATGATGTGGGAAATAAAGCCAGAAGGGAATGGCAGATAAAATTAAATTTCCTTATAATCCACAAGGCCAAGCAATTGTAGAACTAAGCACATAATAAACTTAAAAATATGTTTAAAAAATGTGGGGATGACCCATGGTTGTCTACATTAAAGCCTCAACTTTTCCTTGAGCATGCTATGATCACTCTTAGGTTTTTGAATCTTGACCCTCAAGGACTAATCACAGCTGAGCTACATTCTTCTAAGCTGGATAAACCCTCTCATTTTCTCGTGCTGGTTAAAACTTTTCACCTGGGTTTGAGGATATGCTTGTGTTCTTTCAGATTCCCAACCTCTCTGGATTCCCTCTCATTTGGTGAAGCTGTGTCATGGCATGATGGACACCCCCTGAGTATGTTTCAACCAAGAATTCCAGAGAATGACTCTGAATGAGCGACCACCACTCTCATTTTTTTTTCAAAGATGGAAGAAGCCTTTTCATTGGCTCCTCATCCTGTAGCCACTCCATAAACGCAAGTCCTTGACCCTGATATAATATGAGGAAGCCTTAAACACCTGTATAACCAGGCTGGAGATTAAATATGCCCCTGATGTATATCTGATGACCCTAATCTCTGCCACTGTTATTTATTAATCAGGCAAAGGTGATCCATAGGCTTCTTAATTATGGGGATCCTAGCTACAGTAAGCACTATAGCCCCTGCTACCATTGCTGAAATTAGTCTTCACCACACTATCAAATTGCACATGTACTCATTCAATTCATGGTCAAATCCTCCATTCTAAGCTTCCCTGTGACAGAAAATTTAGATGTAACATTAAACCAACAGCTATAATACTCCAAAGATCTAAGACACGAATGGGCTGACTCATGGTCTTTTTGGAAAGATGTTAACCCTCTGTCTATTGGCTAATGCCCATATCAAATTTTGGATAACTCTGGGAAATGGAATACTTTTACAGTGTCTCTTTTAATACCTTTGCAGAATCCCCCTCCAAACTGCCCGACAGCAAAAGAAGGATCAGAAGCTCATCATGATAGTCCTTGCATGTAAACTTAAGATGACAAAAAAAAAAAAAGGAGAACTGTGGGGAAATAGGCTGTACTTGCTAAATGGGTTAGAAAAAAGCTTAGGGTGGAAAGCCATCACCACGAGGTGAAAGTGCCCGAGGTTAGCTAGAGGGATAGTGTGATGGGATCACGAGTAATTTGTTATATAACCTGCAGTAAATTACTTTCCATCTGACTCCAATATACTATTGTACTTTTATCACAAAGTCCACTTGCCTCCCAGACCTTTTGCTTCTTACACAAGCTAATGATTACTGTATGATTGTTTTCTATAAATTCATGTGTGTAAGATCTTGTTTTCTTCATGTTCACCATGTGGGTAATATCTTGTGAGCTCAATAAATATAGAGATGAAACCCCTGTTCAGAGCTCTTGTCTCTTCCCAGACATTAGCCTCTCTCATATTCATTTCTGCATCCGCTCTCTTGGTGGACAAGAGAGAACTCCAGACTCAGTCTCTGACACCCCTTTGCATCAGTGTTTTTGTATCCTTTACGTAAATACCTAGTAGTTCAATAGTGACTCATAGGGTAGTTCTATTTTTAACGTTTTGAAGAAACTCCCTACTGTTTCCCAGAAAGTGTGCACTAGTCTGAGTTCCCAGCAACAGTGCAAGAGGGTTCCCTTTTCTCCACATCCTTGCCAACATCTTTTGTTTCCTGTGTTGTTAATTTTAGCCATTCTGCCATGTGTGAGGAGATATCTCATTGTAGTTTGGTTCGGATTTCCCTGATAATGAGTGATGTGGAGAATCTATTCATTTGTTTATTAGCCATTTGGAGATCTTCTTTGGAAGAGTGTCTGTTCATGTATTCTACCCATTTCTTAATGGATTATTTGTTTTTTGGATGTTGAGTTTGATAAGTTCTTTATAGATTTTGCATACTATCAGTTATGTCATTTGCAAATATCTTCTAGCATTCTGTAGGTTGCCATTCAGTTTTGTTCTTTCCTTTGTTGTGCATAAGTTTTTAATATTTTGAATGTTTATTTATTTTTGAGTGACAGAGAGAGACAGAGCATGAGCAGGGGAGGGGCAGAGAGAGGGGGAGACACAGAAACCAAAGTAGGCTCCAGGCTCTGTGATGTCAGCACAGAACCCGACTTGGGGCTCAAACCCACAAACCATGAGATCATGACTTGAGTCAAAGTCCAGCACTTAACCAACCACCCAGACACCCTGCTGTATAGAAGCTTTTTATCTCGATGAAGTCCCAATAGTTCATGTTTGCTTTTGTTTCCCTTGCCTTGGGAGACATGTCTAGTAAATGTTGTGACTGCCGATGTCAAAGTGGTTGCTGCCTATGTTCTCCTGTAGGATTTATAAGTTCCTGTTACACACTTTGGTCTTTCATTCATTTTGAATTTATTTTTGTGTATAAGAAGTTAGTCCAGTTTCATTCTTCTGATGTTACTATCCAGTTTCTCCAACACCATTTGTTGAACAGACTGTCTTTTTCACATTGGATATTCTTTCCCGCTTTGTTGAAGATTAGATGACCATATTTTTGTGGGTCCATTTCTGGGTTTTATATTCAGTTCCATTGATTTATGAGTCTGTTTTGTGCCAAATCCATGCCTTTATGATCACTACACCTTTGTAATATAGCAGGAAATCCATACTTGTGATGCATCCAGCTTTGATTTTCTTTTTCAAAATTGCTTTGGCTCTTCAGGGTCTATTTTAGTTCCATACAAATTTTAGAATTGTTTATTCTAGCTCTGTGAAAATTGCTGGTGGGATTTTGATAGGGATTGCATTAGATGTGTAGATTGCTTTGGGTTGTATATACATTTTAACAATGTTTTTTTCTTTCAGGGGCGCCTGGGCGGCTGAGTTGGTTGAGTGTCCGACTTTGGCTTGGGTCATGATCTTGCAGTCTGTGAGTTCGAACCCTGAATCAGGCACTGTGCTGACAACTCAGAGCCTGGAGCCTGCTTTGGATTCTTTGTCTCCCTCTGTCTCTGCCCCTCTCCCGCTCATGCTCTTTCTCTCTCTCTGTCAAAAATAAATAAACATTAAAAAATTAAAAAAAAAAACAATGTTTTTTCTTCCAATCCATGTGCATGGAATATTTTTCCATCACTTTGTTTCATCTACAAGTTTTCGTTAATGTATTTTAGTTCTCAGAGTATAGATATTTTACCTCCTTGGTTAGATTTATTCCTAGGAATCTAATGGATATTGGTATAATTGTAAATGAGATTGAATCCTTGATTTTTTATTTCTGCAGCTTCATTATTAGTGCATAGACATACAACCGATTTCTGTATATTGATTTTGTATCCTGCAACTTTGCTGAATTCATGTATCATATCTACCAATATTTTGGTGGAGTCCTCCTGGTTTGCTACATAAAATATCATACTGTCTGCAAATAGGGAAAGTTTGACTTATTCCTTGCTGATTTGATGCCTTTTATTTATTTTTGCTTTCTGATCACTGAGGCTAGGGATTTTAGTAGTATGTTAAATAACAATGGTGATAATAGTCATCCTTGTCTTGTTCCTGACCATAGGGGAAAGGCTCTCAGTTTTTCCTCATTGAGGATGATATTAGATGTGTGTCTTTTGTATATGGCCTTTATGATGTTGAGGTACCTTCAGTCTGTATTTAGTTGAGGTTGTAATAACGAATGAAGACTGTGTTTTTTATTTAATGTTTTTTTTTTTCCTGAATCTATGGACAGGATCACATGGTTCTTATTCTTTATTTTATTAGTGTGGTGTTTCACATCGATTAATTTGTGAATATGAACCACCCTTGCAACCCAGGAATAAATCCCACTTTATCCTGGTGAATAATTATTTTAAATTTACTCTTGGATTAGATTTGATAGCATCTTGTTGAGAATATTTACATCCATTTTAATCAGGGATATTGGCACATAATACTCATTTTAATTTTTTTTTTAACGTTTATTTATTTTTGAGACAGAGAGAGACAGAGCATGAACGGGGGAGGGGCAGAGAGAGAGGGAAACACAGAATCGGAAGCAGGCTCCAGGCTCTGAGCCATCAGCCCAGAGCCCAACGCGGGGCTCGAATTCACGGACCGCGAGATCGTGACCTGAGCTGAAGTCGGATGCTTAACCGACTGAGCCACCCAGGCGCCCCCATAATACTCATTTTAAATGAGATCTTTGTCTGTTTTTGAATTAAAGATAATGCTGGCCTTATAGAACTAGTTTGTTAATTTTATTTCCATTTCTATTATTTTTTATTTTTTAATGTTTATTTATTTTTGAGAGAGAGAGCCAGAGTGTGAGCGGCAGAGGGGCAGAGAGAGAGGGAGACATATAATCTGAAGCAGGCTCCAGGCTCCAAGCCATCAGCACAGAACCCAATGTGGGGCTCGAACTCACGAACCATGAGATCATGACCTGAGCTGAAGTTGGACGCTCAACCAACTGAACAACCCAGGCGCCCCACCATTTCTATTTTTTTGACAAGTTTGAAAAGAATAGGTATTAACTCTTCTTTAAATGTTTGGTAGAATTTCCCTATGAAGCCACCTAACCCTAGAATTTTGTTTGTTGGGATATTTTTGATTATTGATTCAATTTCTTTGCTGGATATGGGTCTGTTCAAGTTTTCTATTTCTCCCTGTTTCAGTAATACAAATAAAAATATGTAGACTGAGCCACTCAAGCATCCCATCCCTCTCTGTTTTTATCTTTCTTTCATTCCCTTCCCCTATGTTTATCTGTTTTTTTCCTTAAATTCCACATATGAGTGAAAACATGTGAGATTTGTCTTTCTTTGATTGAGTTATTTCTCTTAGTATAATACACTCTAGTTCCATCCATATTGTTGTAAATGGCAAGATTTCATTCTTTGTCATCATTGCATAATATTCCATTCTATGTATATATACCACATCTTCCTTATCCATTTATCAGTAAATGGACATTTGGGCTCTTTCCATAATTTGGCCATTGTTGATAGTGTTGCTATAAACATTGGGGTACATGTGCCCTTAAAATCAGAATTTTTTGTATTTTTAGAGTAAATACATAGTAGTGCAATTACTGAGCTGTAAGGTAGCTCTATTTTTAATTTTTTGAGGAACGTCCATACAGTTTTCAAGAGTGGCTGCACTAGTTTTCATTTGATCAACAGTGCAAAAGTGTCCCCCTTTCTCTTCATCCTTACCAACATCCAATGTTTTCTGAGTTGTTCATTTTAGCCATTCTGACAGGTGTGTTGTGTGATGTGGTATTTCACTGTGGTTTTGATTTATACTTCCCTGATGATAAGTGATGTTGAGATTCTTTTCATGTGTCTGTTGGCCGTCTGTATGTCTTCTTTAGGTAAATATCCATTCATGGCTTCTTCCCATTTCTTCACTGGATTATTTGTTTTTGGGGTGTTTAGTTTGATAAATTCTTTTTTATTTTGGATACTAACCCTTTATCAGATATGTCACTTGCAAATACTTCTCCCATTCTCTTGGTTTCCTTTTAGTTTTCTTGCTTGTTTCTTTCACTGTACAGAATCTCTTCATCTTGATGAGGTCCCAATCATTCACTTTTGCTTTTTATTTCTCTTGCTTTTGGAGACATGTATAGTAAGAAATTGATTTGACTGAGGTCAAAGACATTGCTGGCTTTTTTCTCCTGTTTTGTTGGTTTTCTGTCTCACATTTAGGCCTTTCATCCATTTTGAATTTATTTTTGTGCATGGTGTAAGAAATTGGTCCAAGTTCATTCTCCTGCATGTTGCTGTCCAGTTTTCCTGGCACTATTTGCTGAAGAGACTTTTTTTTTTCCATTGAATACTCTTTTCTGTTTTGTTGAAGATGAGTTGGCCATTCATTTTGTGTACATTTCTAGGTTCAGTATATCATTTATTTGTGCTCTAATCTTTATTATTTCTCTTCTTCTATTAGCTTTAAGCTTTATTTGCTCTTCCTTTTCTAGCTCCTTTAGGTATAAGATTACACTGTGTATTTGCTTTTGATGTAGACTTGTATTGCTATATACTTCCATAGTATGACCACTTTTGCTGCAATCCAAAGGTTCTGGACTGTTTTGTCTTCATTTTCATTTGCTTCCTTGTATTTTGTTAAAATTACTCTTTTAACCATGGTTTACTCATTCATTCCTTTTTTTGATTGCTTGGTTTTTGTTATGTTTTAATTTTTAAAATTATTTTTTAAAGAGAGAGACAATGAGCAGGGGAGGGGAGCAGAGGGAGAATCTTAATCAGACTCTATGTTAAGCATGGAGCCTAACATGGGTCTCAATCCCACAAACCTGGGGTCATGACCTGAGCCAAAATGAAGAGTCAGACAGTCAACCAATTAATCCACCCAGGTACCCCATAACTCCTTCTTTACTAGGATGTTCTTTAAACTCCAGTATTTGTGGTCTTTCAAAATTTTGTCTTCAGTTGACTGCAAGTTTCAGAGTGTGGGCAGAAAAGATGCATGGTATGATCTCAATTTCTTTTTGTACCTATTAAGGCCTGATTTGTGGCCCAGTATGTGATCTTCTGGAGAATGTTCAATGTGCAATTGAACATAATGTGTTTTCTGCTACTTTAAGATGAAGAGTTCTTAATATATCTGTGAAGGCCACCTGGTCCAGTGTGTCATTCAAAGCCATTGTTTCTTTGTTGATTTCCACATAATGATCTGTCCGTTGCTGTAAGTGTGCTGTTAAAGTCCTGTATTATAGCAATGAATTTCTTTACATATGTTATTCTTTGATTTACATATTTAAGCACTCCCAGTTGGAGGCATATGTATTTTGAATTGTTATATTTTCTTCTTGCACAGATCCTTTTATTATGATATAGTGCTCTTCTTCATTCCATGTTACAGTTTTTGGTTTAAAATCTAGTTCTTTGGTACTAGTAGACTTTCTTTTGAAGTCCAATAGCATGATAAATATTTGTCCATCCTGTCACTTTCAATCCACAGGTTTCTGTAGGTCTCAAATGAATCTCTTGTATATAGCATATAATTGAGTCTTTTTTTATCCATTTTCATACCCTATGTCTTTTTAAAAATATATATTATTGTATTTTTCAATTTAAATTTTAATTAGTTAACACAGTGCAATATTGGCTTTAGGAGTAGAATTCAATGACTCACCACTTACACAGTACACCCACTACATATCATAAAAAATGCCCTCCTTAATACTCATCACTCATCTAGCCCATCTCCTACCCACCTCCCTCCATCAGTCCTCAGTTTGTTCTATATTGTTAAGAATCACTTACAATTTGTTTCTCTTTATTCTTCTTCCCTTCCCATATGTTAATCTCTTTTCTTACATTCCACATATGAGTGAAATCATATGGTATATTTCTTTCTATGACTGACTTACTTTGCTTTGCATATACACTCTAGTTCCATTCATGTCATTGCACATCACAAGATTTTATTATTTTTGATTGCTGAGTACTAGTCCATTGTATGTATATACCACATTTTTCTTTATCCATTCATCAGTGGATGAACATTTGCTCTCTATCCATATTTATGCTATTGTTGATAATGCTGCTGTAAGCATTAGGTTACATGTACACATTCAAACCTGTATTTTTGTATCATTTTAATAGTTTTTAATAGTTCAATTGCTGGATCATAGGATAGTTCTCTTTTTACTTTTGTGAGGAATCTTCATCCTCTTCTCCAGAGTGGCTGCACAAGTTTGCATTCCCACAAGCAGTGCAACAGTGTTCCCCTTTCTGCACATCCTCACCAACATCCATTGTTTCCTGAGTTGTTAATTTCAGCCATTCTGACAGGGGTGAGGTGTGAGGTGGTATCTCATTGTGGTTTTGATTTGCATTTCACTGATGATGAGTGATATTGAGCATCCTTTCATGTGTCTGTTAGACATTTGGGTGTCTTCTTTTGACAAATATCTATTCATGTCTTCTGCCCATTTCTTAACTTCATTGTTTGTTTTTATTGGGGAGGGGTATTGTGTTTGATAAGTTCTTTATAGATTTTGGATACTAACCCTTTGTTAGATATGTCATTTGTAAATATTTTTCCCCCATTCAGTAGGCTGCCTTTAATTTTTGTTGATTTTCCTTAACTGTGCAGAAACTTTTTATCTTAATGAAGTCTCAATAGTTCATATTTGCTTTTGTTTTCTTTGCCTTTGGTGACATGTCTCATAAGAAGTTACTCAAGCCAGGGTCAAATAGGTTGCTGCCTTTGCTCTCCTGCAGGATTTTCATGGTTTCCTTTCTCGCGTTTAGGTCTTTCTTTCATTTCGAATTTATTATTGTGTATGGTGTGAGAAAATGGTCCAGTTTCATTCTTCTACATATTGATTTCTAGTTTTTGCAACACCATTTGTTGAAGAGACTGTCTTTTTTCCCATTGGATATCCTTTACTGCTTTGTTGAAGATTACTTGACCATATAGTTGTGAGTTCATTTCTGGATTTTCTATTCTGTTCCATTGATCTATGCATCTGTTTTTGTGCCAGTACCATACTTTCTTGATGACTACAGCTTTGTAATATAACTTGAAATCTGGAATTGTATTGCCTCCAGTTTTATTTTTATTTTTCAGGATTCCTTTGTCTATTCAGGGTCTTTTGTAGTTCTATATACATTTTGGGATTATTTGTTGTAGCTCTGAGAAACTATTGGGATAGTTTCTTCTTTACATATTTGAATTCACAAGTGAACCCATATAAGACTGGAACTTTCTGTTTTTGGAGTTATTAACTATTGATTCAATATTTTCATAGATATAGGTCTATTCAAAGTGTTTATTTCTCCTTGTGTGACTTTTTATATGTTGTGTCTTTCAAAGAATTGTTTTATTTCATCTAGATTGTCAAATCTATAAGCATAGAGATGTTTATAATATTATTTTATTATCTTTTGGTAACTGTGGTATCTGTAGTGGTACAGATACAAAAATTTTTAAATTTCTGATATTAGTAATTTGTGTCTTCTCTTTTTTTTCCTTAGTTACTGTGGCTAGAGCTTTATGAATTGTATTGATTCTTTCAGAGAATCAGATTTTGATGTCATGGATTTTGTCTACTGATTTCTTGGTTTCATTTTATTTATTTCTACAGTTGTTGTCTGTGTTATTTTTTTCTCCCTCTTACTTTGTATTTAATTTTTTCTCGTTTTATTAGTTTCCTAATGTGGAAGCTTAGATTATTGATTTTTTTTTAATTTTTTTTTCAACGTTTTTTATTTATTTTTGGGACAGAGAGAGACAGAGCATGAACGGGGGAGGGGCAGAGAGAGAGGGAGACACAGAATCGGAAACAGGCTCCAGGCTCTGAGCCATCAGCCCAGAGCCCGACGCGGGGCTCGAACTCACAGACCGCGAGATCGTGACCTGGCTGAAGTCGGACGCTTAACTGCGCCACCCAGGCACCCCGATTATTGATTTTATATATTTCTTCTTTTCTAATATGTGCATTCAATGCTAAACATTTCCTTATAAACATTTTTCACCTATTTCCACTAATTTTGATAAGTTGTACTTTCATTGTCATTTAGTTCAAATATTGTTTAATTTTTCCCGGGTCTTTTTGGCTAATTTTATTTATTCTGTTTAATCTCTAAGCATTTTGTGGTTTTCTCTTTATCTTTCTCTTGCTGATTTCTATTTTAATTCTATTGTGTGAATATATACTGTATGATTTCTACTCTTTAAAATTTGATAAGGTGTGTTTTGTGACCTAAATTATGATCTCTTTTTGTGAATGTTCCATGTGAGCTTGAAGAGTATTTGTATTTTGCTGTTGGTGGGTGAAGTATTTTATAAATGTCAGTTAGATTCAATTTATTGATTATTCTTTTCAGCTCAACTATGTCTTTACTGATGTTCTTTCTGCTGGATCTATCCATTACTGACAGAGGGGTATTGATCTTTTCCAAATACAATAATGGATTTATCTATTTCTCCTTGAAGTTCTGTCAGATTTTTTTCTCACACACTTTGACACTCACTTTTTAGACACACACGCATTAAGAATTGCAATGTCATCCTCAAAAATTGACTCTTTTATCATTATGTAATGGCTCTCTTTATTCCTGGTAATTTTTCTTTTTTTTTATGAAGTTAACTTTATCTGAAATTAATACAGCTACCATTGTTTTCTTTGGTTAATGTTAGCATGGTATATATTTCTCTAACCCTTTGCTTTTAATCTCTATGTGTCTTTATATTTAAAGTGAGTCTCAAATATACAGTAAATAGAATAGTATACTGCAAAAAAAAGGAGAAAATAAATCAATGAAAGAGAATAAAGAACCCAGAAGTTAACTTAGGCTTATATGGTCAATTAATCTATGACAAATGAGACAACAATATACAATGGGGAAGAGACCATCTCTTTAATCAATAGTGTTCAGAAAATTGGAAAGATCCATGAAAAAGAATTAAACTGGATCACTTTCTTCACAATATGCAAACATAAACTCAAAATGGATTAAAGACCTAAATATAAGACATAAAATAATAAAAGTCTTAAAAGAAAATATAAGCAATAAACTCTTGGACATCAGTCTTAGCAATACTATTTTTAGATATGTCTCCTCAGGTAAGGATAGTAAGAGCAAAAAAAAAATAAATAAATAACAACAATAGACTGCATCAAACTAAAAATTTTTGCACAGCAAATAAAGCCATCAATAAAATAAAAAACAACAGTCTACTAAATGGGAAAAGATTTTTGTAAATAATATATCCCATAGTGAGTTAATATCCAAGATATATAAGCAACTCACACAATTCAACACTAAAAAAAATAATTGATTTTTAAAACAGGCAGAGGACCTAAAGATAGATTTCCAAAGAAGTAATGCCGTTGCCCAACAGACACATAAAAAAATACTCAACATCACTAAGGATCAGGGAAATGCACTTCAAAGGAAGATTTAGATATCATCTCATATGTCTTAGGAGGGCTAATATATTTAAAAAGAAAAAAATAACCACTGTTGCCTAGGATGTGGGGAAAAATGGAACCCTCACACACTGTTGGTGGGAATGTAAATTGGTACAACCAGTGTGGAAAACAGTTTGGAGGTTCCTCACAAAATTAAAAGTAGTCATACCATATGATCAAGTAATTCTAATTCTAGGTATTTACATAAAAAAGTGAAAATATTAATTCAAAAAAATATATATGCACCCCTATGTTTATCACAGAATTCTTTACAATAGCCGAGATATGGAAGCAACCTAAGAGTTCATTTATGGCTGAATGAATAAAGAGGATGTGAGATACACATATCTATATATATCTATATTTCTATATATAACTTATATACATATAATAATATATAATATGATATATAGTTATGGTATACACACACACACACACACATATATATATATTCATTCCATAAAAAACGTATTTAAGTGTCCCATTTGTGACAACACAAACAGACCTAGAGGCAATTATGTTAAAAGACAGACAAACATCATAGAAATAAAATTCAAAATGGAGTAAAATCCTAAATGTGAGATTAGAAACCATAAAAATCTTAGAAAAGAACACAGGTAGTAAACACTTTGAAATCAGTCACAGCAACTTTTTTCTAGATATGTCTTCCAAGGCAAGGGAAACAATAGCAAAAATAAACTATTGGGACTACATAAAAATAGAAGGCTTCTGCGGGGCAAATGAAACAATCTACAAAACTAAAAGGCAATTATGGAAAGAGTCCAAATGTCCATAGACTGATGAATTGATAAAGAAGTGGTGGTATATATATATATATATATATATATAATGTAATATTACTCAGCCATAAAACAGAATGAAATCTTGTGAGGTGCCTGGTTGGCTCAGTCAGTTAAGTGTCTGGCTTTGGCTTAGGTCATGATTTTGCAGTTTGTTGGTATGAGCCCTGTGTTAGGCTCTGTGCTGACAGCTTGGGGCCTGAAGCCTCCTTTGGATTCTGTGTCTCCATCTCTCTGCCCCTTCCTTGCTCATGCTCTCCCTTTCTCTCAAAGAATAAACTTTAAAAAACATTTTTTAAAAAAAGGAATGAAATTTTGACATTTGCAATGACATAAATGGAACTAGAGTGTATTATACCAAGCAAAATGTCAGTCATAGAAAGACCAATTCCATATACTTTCACTCATATGTGGAGTTTAAGAAACAGATTAACATGTGGGAAAGGAAGAAAAAGAAGGAGACAAACCATACAAGGCTCTTAACTATAAAGAACAAACTGAGGGTTTCTGGAAGGGAGTTGGGCAGAAGATAGGCTAAATGAGAGATTGGTATTAAGGAAGGCACTTGTGATGAGCACTGGGTGTTATATGTAAGTGATGAAACACTAACATTTACTCCTGAAACCAACATTACATTATATGTTAACTAGAATTTGAATAAAAACTTGAAACAAATCAAAACAAACAAACAAAAAAAGAAGCAAGCTAATAATTTTAAAGCATTTACATCAGAACTTGGTACATTGTAAGTGATGAAAAAGCGTTTGCTAAATGAATACATAATACTAAATTTATGTTGTAAAGAAAAGTAAATAAAAGTAAATTCAAAGGAAGAAGAGAGAAGGAAATAATAAAGATTCTAGTGGATATTAAATAGAGAAATGGAAAAAATACAGAAAATTAAAAACTTAAAAATTCAAAATTTGGTTTTTCAAAAAGATCAGCAAAATCAAGAAATCTTTGAATAAACTTACCAAGAAAGAAAGAGAGAAGTCTCAAATTAACAAAGTTAGAATGAAAGAAAAGCCATTACTACTGACCCTACAGCAATAAAAGGAATTATAAGGAACTAGTGTGAACTAATGTATGCCAAAAAATTAGATAACCTAGATGATTGGCCACATTCTTAGAACTATATAACCTGCCAATACTGAATCAGGAAGAAATAGAAAATCTAAATATACCTATAAAATACAAAGTAATTAAATTAGTCATTAAAAAAAATCTCCACTCCCAAACACAGGTACAGAGGGTTTCACTGGTGAATTCTCTGTCATATTTATAGAAGAATTAGTATCATTTGTTTCACAGACTCTTCCAAATAGAAAATAAAAGAAATTTTTCTTAATTAAATCAACAAGGCCAATATTATCCTGATGCAAAAAGAAAAAAATACATAAGAAAATAAAACTACTGACCGATATCTCTTATAAATATAGATATAAAAATCCTTAAGAAGATATTATCAAAATAAATCCAGTAATATACAAATAAAATATGTCAAGACGAAGGAGCATTTCTCCTAGGGATTAAAAGTGGTTTTAACATGCAAAAATTAATTAATATAATTTATTATATCAACAGAATAAAGGACGAAATCCACATGATTATTTTGATAGATGTAGCAAAAACATTGGATACAATTAAATGTCCCATCATGATTAAAACCCTCAACACATTAGGAGAGGAAGAGAATTTCCTCAACCTGGTAAAGGGCATCTATGAAAATAATCTACAGCTAACATCACAGTTAATGGGCAAAAACACACTGTTCTCCCCTGCAGTCAGAAACAAGAACATGAAAGGGAACAAAAGGAACAGGAAAATTGTATCCACTTGTACTACTTCTATTCAACATTGTACTGAAGATTCTAACAAGGGGAATCATGTAAAAAGAAATTTATATTAGGAAGAAACAATTAAAATTATATCTGCTCACAGAAGACATGATTTAATAATAGAAAACCCTAAAGATTCCACAAAAAAACCTTATTATAACTAATAAACAAGTTCAGCAAATTTTCAGGATATACATCAATTCACAAAAAATAATTTTATTTAAATATTCTAGCCAGAAAAATTGTAAAAAGTTAAGAAAACTGATATTTGCAATAGCATAAAAAGAATAAATACTAAGAAATGAATTTAGCAAAACAAGTGCAAAACTCATTATCTGACAAATATAAAAACATCATTGAAAAAATTTAAAAAGATCTGGAGTGACCCCATCATCATAATCAAATAACATTTTCCCTCCAAGAAAAACTCACCCACAGGTGAAAAGCTCTTTGTAGAAGTCCAGGAATCCAGCAGAGAAGTTTCAGCACACCATTAGAGAGGGAAAAAAAAAAAAAAAAAAAGGACTGAGTTTGCATGCATTAAACAATGTAAGAGGAATGGTTTCACTTAACCCAATTACCCCTCCCACATAATTGCAGAACAGTTCAGTATCAAGACAATTTCTCAGCTCATGATTTTTCCCACAGAAAAAAATGAGAGCATGTGAGTGAGTGCCTGCCATCTCCAGCTATTTGAAATGCAGCCAAAAAGACCCACTTCTTTCTCATCTCAACCAGAATACTGAAGTGCCATGTGACTGGGAGGAAGGGATCAGCTGGGAGAATAGCAGGAAGGGTTCTTGGAGGGAATCAAAGGAATGTGGATCTTACCAAGCAGGTATGTCATGGACTCTTTCAGAAAGCGTGCCCACATGCCACTGGGGATGCTTTGCCTGTGGGTGCCCCCCTTAATGGCCCATAGGGACCTGAAATTCTCTATGTGTCTTACCACATACATAGCTCCCATCTCATGACTGGGTCCTTGTGCAAACTCCCAATGGCAATGAGACCAAATCTTTACAGATAGCTAGTTAGGTGTGCAGAAATTTGGCCTGAATCTCTGGAATTGGGAAAAACTTCACAAACTTAGGGATTCAGCACCACCATATGGAAAATAAAAAAAGAGGCTATCAGCACTCAGCCTGGTTTTGCAGGATTGAGAGAAGACATACTATCTTAAGGATTTTTCCCCAAGAGGGAAAAGGAAGTGTACAGCAGGTACTCTCAGAGAAAAGTTATGAGAAAGCCTTAGAATCCCTACAGGGCTAATATAAGGTATTTGTCTCTCAACACCAGTCAATAAGACCTGAGGAGGTAACTGATTCTTCAAATATAAAGAGAGAACAAGACGTCAAGGAAACATGACAACACCAAAGGAACACAATAATTTTGCAGTAACCAACTCCAAGAAATGAATATATTTGATTTTTCCAGTAAAGATTTCAAAATAGTTGTTTTAAGGAAGTTCAGTGAACTACAAGTATACACAGAAAGACAGTTTAATTAGATAAATAAATAAATAAATAAATACATGAACAAAATGAGAAGCTCAAAACAGAGATAAAAATTATAAAACAGAACCACACAGAAATTCTGGAGATGAAGAATACAATAAATGAGTAAAAATGAAGTAAAAAGCATAAATATCAACTTAAAGCAAGCAAAAGAGTCTTTGAAGAAGAAGATAGATAGTTTGACAATATCCAGTCAAAAGGGAACAGAGAAAAAAGAAAGAAATAGAGTAAAGAAAGCATATATTAACTATAGCATATTTTCCTGTTAACAGGAAAATAAATCTATGCATTATTGGAGTACCAGAAGAAAGAAGAGGGAGAAAGGGCACAAAGCTTATTTAAGGAAATAATGACTGCTTCAGATTCTGTGTCTCCCTGTCTTTCTCTGCCCCTTCCCCGCTCACACTTTGTCTCTCTCTGCCAAAAATAAATAAACACAAAAATTTTTTTAGATAAAAAAATAGAAAGAATGGCTGAGAACTTCCCAAATCCAAGGAGATATTTTAGCATTCAAGTTTATGTAGCTCATAAGTCACTCCAAAACTATAACCCAAAATTGTCTTCACTAAGACAAATTATAATAAAACTCTTCAAAGTTAAAAGCTAAGAGAAAATTTTAAAACAGCAAGAGACAAAACAACCCTTACATACAAGGAAACCCATATATATATCAGCTATTAATACACCCTCCCATTTGCAATGACATGAATGCATCTAAGAGCATTATGATAAGTAAAATAAGCCATACAGAGAAAGATAAATCCTGTGTGGTTTCACTTATATGTGGAATCTAAAAAAAAAAAAAATGAATGCATAAAAACAGAAGGTAAATGGTGATTTTCAGGTGCTAGAGGTTGGGGGAAATGGGCATATGTTGGTCAAAGGGTGCAAACTTCCAAGTATAAAATAAATAAGCTCTGTAATCTAATGTACATCCTGGTGAATAGTTAATAACACTATTGTATATTTGAAAGTTGCTGAGAGAGTACATCTTAAATGTTATCACACACACATACGGTAATTATGTGAGGTGATGAAAGCATTAACTAACCTTATTGTGGTAGTAATTTTGCGATATATATGTGCATCAAATCATGACATTATATACCTTAAATATACACAATGTTATATGTCAAGTATATGTCAGTAAAGATGGGAGGGGAACTCATCATCAGTGCTAATAATTCTAATCTCCACCCACCAAATTAGTACTGATGGATATGAACACCCACCTAAATCTAAGTTAGGTTTGCTATGAGTTTATAAGTATTATGATTAATAATTGGAGATTCTTCCAAAGGACAGATCAGTAGCTGAGACAACCTCCAGGCTTAACCGCATTCCTATACTAAAAGTAACAATTTAAAAATCAAACTGAGAGGCTGTATGGCAACAGGTTAACAGTTAATATTTCAGTATGGATAATGGGATTGTTTGTGATTTTATTTTTCTTCTTGCTTATCTGTATTTTGTAAATTCTCTACAATAAATGTAAATTACTTTAAAAGAAAAAAATAGCATTTGATAAAATTCAACAATTATTTTTGATAAATCAAAAATGTTAGCAAAGTGTGACATAAAATAAATACCTTAATTTCATAAAAGGCATCTACACAAAACTTACACTTAATATATGTAATCATTTCACTTGAGATTTGGAAGGGAAAATGGATACACGTTATTTCTACCTACATTAAATGTTGTACTGAAAATCCTAAATAGTACATAATTATAGGGAAAACAAATAATGGAGTGTTAAAAAAAATCTTCATATTTTATTTATACATGCGTGGAAATCCCGAAAGAATACTCACCCAAAATTGGAATTAATTAGGGAATATATTTTGTTTACAAATAGACAAAAATTAATTTATTTCTATAAACTTAACAAAATAGAAAATGAAGTTTAAAAATGAAAGTAATTGCATCATCAAAAATATCAAATATACATAGGAGTAAATCTCATGTTATACAAAACCTCAAGAAGAAAACAAAAATATACTATAAAAACCATATTATTGTATGATTTGTATCTCAATAAAGCTGTTTAAAAAAAGTAGTGCAGCCAATATTAGGGGCATACTGTTATCGAGAGTATTCACACTTGACCTCTAAGTACAGAGGGGAATTCCATTTCCTTACAACTTATTTCCCTGAAAAGAGGTGGTTTTTTGTTTATTGTTGTTTTGTTTTGTTTTGTTTTACTACATTTATTTATAAGCTCACTCAGTCTGTTTATTCACTTCGTCTTTAGGGAGGTGATTTAGGGTAGTGATTTTTTTGAATAGTAAATTTGATCACTTCCTCACCTTTGTGGTCAACTTTCTTCCTTCAGCCACATCAACTTAATTATTGATAATTAAGCATATTAGCCTAGGTGAGACTTATAAGTGAGCCTGGTTATGGACAGCACTAGTTATTCTCTATGACTCCATTCCATCATACATAAAAACAACTGTTTGATTGAATAGGTCTTTCTAATATGGGATCTGTATCAGTAGTCACTCTTGACCACAGACATAATTAATCTACAAACCTAACCTCTATCAGTAATAAGTGGTGAAATTTTATCTCAGTCTGCTTTTCCTCTTTAAAATGCCTTATTTTTTTCATAGCTGGGCAAGGAATAGTGTTATTACTAATTAGTTTTATTTTCAGAGAATTAAACATATACTGGCATAAATGCAGTAGTATATATACAAATCTTTTGTGTTATAAAGAATCAGTAAATTTATAATTATTTCCTACTACAATGTTGAATGTAAAGATGCTTAATATATGATAACATCGCTAAAATAGCCAGAACAGAACTAACTACTTATTTTTATATAAAACTTTGAAATATTTTATCTTTTATCAACACCTAGGTATTCACACTCAATATTTACAACATTAACACTTATAACTGACTAGCATTTCAAATAATATTTTCTCATCTTTTATGCAAATGGATAACTTTTTAAAATGATCAGCCGGATCTGACATATGATTCTTTGGCCAAATATTAACAACAACAAAGCACATTGGACTTAAGTTGATCTAAGCTGAAGGAAGAAAGTTAACCACAAAGGTGAAGAAATGATTCAAATTGTTAAAACTACAAAGCAACAAAATTCTAATAGGATAATGAAAGTGTTTCTTAAGCACAGAGTTAAACAAAACTGAAGATTCATAAATGTATGACCTAAATAAGAAATGTATTACAGGTGATTTCTTTACTTTAGGGACTTGAATAAGTATCTTTATTATGCACTGATGTAAATGAAAGTCACATATTAAAATACTATCAATATGTGGTTGGTTCTGTGATGGACTTATTCAAAAGGAGTTAATGCTTGGAGGAGAGCTAACATACTGGCATAGTAGGAGGACCCTAGGCTCATCTCATACTTGGAACACAACTGGGTAACAATCAAATCATTCTAAGTACCCAAGAAATCGACCTGAGAACTGACAGAACAAACTTCATAACTAGATAGAGAGAAGAGGTCACCTCAAGGAAGGTAGGAAGTGCAGAGACATGGTTTGGAGGAGAAAGGCATCATGGGTGCTGTAGAGGGGAGGGAGCCCCGATTGTGGAGAAAGACAAGAGACAGTGGGGTGTATAGGGATATGCACAAGAAGAACATTTCCCCAAAGCCATTGGCTAGGAAAACAAAATGGGCTGATTTTTGTGAGTTTTTGTGTGGGGTTCAAAGACTGGAGTTTTAAAGTTAAGTTGTTCTGGCTTAGATAGAGCCCTGAAGGCACTACCTTAGTCCTGGAGAGAAGGCACAATACAACCCTCTGACACACTGCCCAATCTGAGGATATCCTAAAATGCATGGGTAAAGATTTTTTGCTCTTCTTGGAGGGCATCTGTGAGAAGTGACTTTCACAGAGACACCTCTTCAGGAACAAAAGAGCATGTGGTTTTTTGTTTTTTTTTTTTTTACCTTCCTCACTCCTCAGCAGAGGGGCAGAGATACTGCTTTAGGGCTGCTAACCCAGACACTGGCTGTTTACTTGCTTTGCTCCAAATCCCAAGCCCCTTCACTCTGGTGCCATAGTCGTGCTCAGAGCACACCTGCATCTATCTCAGCATGGCAAGACCCTCTCCCAGAAGACCAGCACAGCCCCCATCATAGCATGTCCTTCAAGTTTGGAAGTTGAAATTCATCAGGCTTGGCTGGTATAGAGCCCAAATTGCACCGTGCTGCTCCAAGCAGACAAGCAACCCAGAGACAAACAGCATGAAAACAGCAATCTGAAAAATGCCTCTAGGATGCACTAGAGGAAATTATTTTCTCTTCTGGGAGTACTTCCCTAAGAACAACAAGTACAGAGACCACTCTCAGGGACAAAGGAGCTGACTCTTGCTATTTCACACCCCCACCCCTCTGCATAAAGCAACATCAGTAAACAGCATAGCACCATTACTGGCTGCCTAACATGATTATACCAAGTCCCACCCCTCTGTGATCTGGTACTGCTTTTCTCAGGAAAGTGTTCCTAAAGCCTAGTGCCGAGCGTCTTCCCCAGAAGACCAGCAAAACCACCCACCTACACCACGAATACCAACCAGAGAGTTCTGCAAGGCCTCAGTTATAGTGGAAGTATCATCAGGTCTCCTTTAACAAGCAGACCAGTGCGCACCTAGTTAAAACTTGCCCCACTCTGGCCAAGGTCCAACACAGCCAAAAGTTGGCAGGGAGAGCCTATGTAGATGACTGGACTGAAGGATGGATCAGACAGAACATAGCACCAGAGTGCATGCAGCACACACCAGAGACACTTCCAGAAGTGACGTGCCCTGGACATTATCTGACACGATTTTCATAAAGCCATTAATCTCAGAAGCAGGAAACATAACAGACTTTTCTAACACAGAGAAGAATGCAGAGACTTAGACACAATGCCAAGATGGAGGAATTCACTCCATATGAAAGAACAAGAAAAGGTCATGGTCAGAGATCTAATTGAAACAGATATAAGTAATATGACTGATGGAGAATGGAAAGCAACAATCATAAGGATACTTGCTGGGTTTGAGAAAAGCATGGAAAATATCAGGGAGAACCTTAATACAGAGATAAAAGAGTAAAAAAATAATAAGAAATGAAGAACGCAATAACTGAGATTTGAAACTGACTGAATGCTGTTACCACAAGGATGGAAGAAATAGGAGAACGAAAAAATTTATGTAGAAGATATAATAATGGAAAATAGTGAAGCTGAACAAATGAAAGAAGAACTATGGATCGTGAGAAAAGACTTAGGGAACTCAGTGATTCTATCAAACATAATAATATATGTAGTATAGGAGTCCCAGAAGAAGAAGAAGAGATAAAAATGTTCAGGAAGTTTACTTGAGGAAGCTTCCCTAATCTGGGGAAGGAAACAGACATCCAAATCCAGAAGCCACAGAGAACTCCCATCAAAATCAACAAAAGCAGGCCACTACCAAGATATAATGTAGTTAACTTTTCAAAATGCACTCATAAAAAATCCTAAAAGCAGCAAGACAAAATAAGTCCCTAACTTACTAGGGAAAACCCATAAGGCTAGCTGCAGGTCTCTGCACAGACACTTGGCAAGCCAGAAGGGAGTTGCATGTTATAATCAACGTGCAGAATAGGATAAATCTGCAGACAAGAATATACCGTATGTAGCAAGGCTATCCTGAGAATAAGAGATAAAGTTTCCCAGACAAAGAAAAAATAAAGGAGCTCATGATCATGAAAACAGCCCTACAAGTAATATTAAAGGGAACTCTTCGAGCGGGAAGGAAAGACTAAAACTGACAGAATAGAAAGGAACAGAGAAAATCTGCAGAAACAACAGAAAAACAAGTAATAAAATGGCACTAAATGCATATCTATCAGTAATTACTGTGAATGTAAAGGGGCTAAATGCTCCAATCAAAAGATAGGATGCCAGATTGGATTAAAAAGAAAACCATGATTCATCTATAGGCTGCCTACAAGAGACCCATTGTAGACCTAAAGACAACTGAACATTTAAAGTGATGGGATGGAGAAACATTTATGATGCATATGAATATCAATAGAAAGCCAGAATAGCAATACTTACATCAGACAAACTAGATTTATATCAAAGACTATAACAAGACATAAAGAAGGGCACTATATCATAAAAGGGGACTATCCACCAAGAAGATGTAACAATTATAAATATTTATGCTTGCAACATGGAAGCACACAAATATATAAAACAACAGATAATAAAAATAAGAAGCTCATTGGTAATTACAAAATAAGAATAAGGGATTTAATACCCCAATTACATATATGGACAGATCATTTAAGCAGAACATCAAGAAGGAAACAATGCCTTTGAATGACACAGTGAATTAGATGGACTAACATACATTCAGAACATTTCATCCTAAAGCAGTGGAATAAACATTTTTTCAATTGCATATGGGACATTCTGTAAAATAGATCACATACTAGGTCACAACTCAGACCTCAACAAGTACAAAAATAGATATAATATCATGCATATTTTCTGAACACAACACTATCAACCTAGAAGTCAACTACAAGAAAAAAAAAATGAAAGCGGCATAAATATATTGAGGCTAAACAACATGATAAGTAAAGAATTAATAACCAACAAAGAAATCAAAAGAATTAAAAAAAACCACAAGGAAACAAAAGAAAATGAAGACACAATAATCCAAAATCTTTCAGATGCAGCAAAAGTGGACATAAGAAGAAAGTATATAGCAATACAGGCCTACTTCAAGTAGCAATAAAAAATCTCAAATAAACAACCTAATCTCACACATAAAGCATATAGAAAAAGAACAACAAATGGAGCCTAAAGCCAGCAGAAGAAGGACAATAATAAAGATTAAAGGAGAAATAAATGGTATAGAAACAAACAACAACAATAACAACAAGAGAAAAAAAATACTAGAACAGCTCAAATAAAAGAGAAGCTGGTCTTTGAAAGAATTAATAAAATTGATAAATTCCTAGGCAGACTTATCGAAAGGAAAAGAGAAAGTATCCAAATAAATAAAATCACAAATAGGAGGGAAGAAATAGCAAGCAACACCATAGAAATACAAACGATTATAAGAGAATATCATGAAAAATTATATGCCAACAAATTGGACAATGTGGTATAAATGGATAAATTCTTAGAGACATATAAATTACCAAAAAATGAAACAAGAGGAAATAGAAAACTTGAAGAAACTGAAAATCAATAAGAACATTGATTCTGGGCCATTTCACAGCCTCCAGTTTCATTTTAGCTAAAGATCCTTTTGTGCTTTCAGGATCAGGGAGACTTAGCCAGACAGTGAGTTGTTGCTGAAAAACCAAAGAGCAATCATGTACAGAGAAGACAAAGGGTGAGCAGTAATAGAATTAAGGATAAACTTTTAATCCAGATTTAATAAGATACTCATTTAAAATTGAAAACTTGGCCTTAGGGAGGAAGATGGTGGCATAGGAGGATGCTGGGCTCACGGTCCGCTTATTCCACACACATCTGCTGACCGCTTATTCCACCCACATCTGCCTAAATAACCCAGAAAGCCACCAGAAGACTAGCAGAACGGACTCTCTGGAGCCAAGCATAGATGAGAGGCCCACAGAAGAGGGTAGGAAGGTCAGAGAGGTGGTGCACATTAAACAGACTGGCGGGAGGGAGCTGGGGAAGTGGAGGGGCAGCCAGCCCACCCGGCAAGGCAGAGCCCCTGAGACTGGCTTGCAAAAGCTGAGGGGCCGGATGGAGTGTGTTCTGACAACCAGTGGGACTTAACATCTGGAATGTTATAAGTCAACAGTTCTGCTCCAAGAGCGGGAGGGCTAGAGGACAAAGGGAGGGAGAGTTGTTGAGCTGCGGAAGACAGAGCTCAGCTTGGCAGGGAACAAAAGTGCTCACCAGCGCCATCTCCCTCTCCCATCCTAAGGCTGAAATTCCAAAGGGAACTAGTTCCCATCATGGAACTTCCTTGCACCGTGCAAACACAGAAGTTGAGCTTCTGTGGATCCATCCTTCCGATGGGTCTGCCTCCCTCTCAGTGCCACAGGGCCCCTCCCAAAGCAAGGCCCCCACCGAAGGCAAAGTGAGCTGAGTCTGCCCCTCCCGCCCCTGTGCACCTTGCGGACCCACCCCGGCTAATACGTCAGATCCCATCAAAGCAGCACCACAAGCCTGGCAATGTGCAAGTACCCAGACAGGGGCCACGCCACTCCACAGTGAGTCCTGCCCCTGGGAGAAGGGAAGATAAGGTACACACCAGTCTGACTGTGGCCCCGCCCACCAACACAAGTTACTCCAGAGAGCTCAGGGGAAGAGTCCTGCAGTTCTGCACCACTCCAGGGACTATACAAAATGACGAAACCGAAGAATTCTCCTCAAAAGAAACTCCAGAAGATAGCAACAGCTAACAAACTGATCAAATACGATTTAAACAATGTAACAGAAAATGAATTTAAAATAATACTCATAAAATTAATCGCTGGGCTTGAAAAAAGTATAGAGGACAGCAGAGAATCTATTACTACAGAGATTAAGGGACTAAGAAACAGTCAGGAGGAGCTAAAAAATGCTATAAATGAGCTGCAAAATAAAATGGAGGTGACCACAGCTCAGATTGAAGAGGCAGAGGAGAGAATAGGTGAATTAGAAGATAAAATTATGGAAAAAGAGGAAGCTGAAAAGAGAGAGAAAAAATCCAGGAGTATGAGAGGAGAATTAGAGAAATAAGTGATATGATGAAACTCAACAATATACGTGTAGTAGGGATCCCAGAGGAGGAAGAGAGAGAGAAAGGGGTTGAAGGTGTACTTGAAAAAATTATAGCTGAGAATTTCCCTGATCTGGGGAAGGAAAAAGGCACTGAAAGCCAAGAGGAACAGAGAACTCCCTTCAGACGTAACTTGAATCGATCTTCTGCACAACATATCATAGTGAAACTGGCAAAATACAAGGATAAAGAGAAAATTCTGAAAGCGGCTAGGGATAAATGTGCTCTAACATATAAAGGGAGACTGATAAGACTAGTGACAGATTGATCTGCTGAAACTTGGCAGGCCAGAAAGGAATGGCAGGAAATCTTCAATGTGATGAACAGAAAATTATGCAGCCGAGAATAATTTATCCAGCAAGTCTGTCATTTAGAATAGAAGGAGAGATAAAGGTCTTCCCAAACAAACAAAAACTGAAGGAATTCATCACCACTGAACCAGCCCTACAAGAGATCCAAAGGGGGATCCTATGAGACAAAGTGCCAGAGACATCTCTACAAACATGAAACCTACAGACATCACAAGGACTCTAAACCCATATCTTCCTAGAAAAACACTGAATGTAAATGGACTAAATGCACCAACCAAAGGACATAGGGTATCAGAATAGATAAAAAAACAAGACCTATCTATTTGTCATCTAAAAGAGACTCATTTCAGACCTGAGGACAAGTTCAGATTAAAAGTGAGGGGATGGAGAACTATTTATCATGCCACTGGAAGTCAAAAGAAAGCTGGAATAGCCATACTTATATCAGACAAACTAGACTTTAAATTAAAGGCTGTAACAAGAGATGAGGAAGGGCATTATATAATAATTACAGGGTCTATCCATCAGGAAGAGCTAACAATTATAAATGTCTATGTGCCAAATACAGGAGCCCCCAAATATATAAAACAATTACTCATAAACATAAGCAACCTTATTGATAAGAATGTGGTCATTGCAGGGGACTTTAATACTCCCACTTACAACAATGGATAGATCATCTAGACACAGGATCAATAAAGAAACAAGGGCCCTGAATGATACATTGGATCAGATGGACCTGACAGATATATTTAGAACTCTGCATCGCAAAGCAACTGAAAATACTTTCTTCTCGAGTGCACATGGAACATTCTCCAAGATAGATTACATAATGGGTCATAAAACAGCCCTTCATAAGTATACAAGAATTGAGATCATACCATGCATACTTTCAGACCACAATGCTATGAAGCTTGAAGTCAACCGCAGGAAAAAGTCTGGAAAACTTCCAAAAGCATGGAGGTTAAAGAACACCCTACTAAAGAATGAGTGGGTCAACCAGGCCATTAGAGAAGAAATTAAGAAATATACGGAAAAAAAGAAAATGAAAATTCAACAATCGAAACGTTTTGGGATGCAGCGAAGGCAGTCCTGAGAGGAAAATACGTGGCAATCCAGGCCTATCTCAAGAAACAAGAAAAATCCCAAATACAAAATCTAACACCACACCTAAAGGAAATAGAAGTCGAACAGCAAAGACACCCTGAACCCAGCAGAAGAAGAGAAACGATAAAGACCAGAGCAGAAATAAACAATATAGAATCTAAAAACAAAACAAAACAAAACAAAAACAGTAGAACAGATCAATGAAACCAAGAGTTGTTTTTGTTGTTGTTGTTTTTTAAATGAACAAAATTGATAAACCTCTAGCCAGGCTTCTCAAAAAGAAAAGGGAGATGAACCAAATAGATAAAATTGTGAATTAAAATGGAATTATTATAACCAATCCCTCAGAAACACAAGCAATTATCATGGAATATTATGAAAAACTATATGACAACAAACTGCACAACCTGGAAGAAATGGACAAATTCATAAACACCCACACTCTTCCAAAACTCAAACAGGAAGAAAGAGAAAGCCTGAACAGTCCCATAACCAGTGAAGTAATTGAATCAGCTATTAAAAATCTCCCAACAATAAAAGTCCAGGACCAGATGGCTTCCCTGGGGAATTCTACCAGACATTTAAAGGAGAAATAATACCTATCCTTCTCAAGCTATTCCCAAAAATAGAAAGGGAAGGAAAACTTCCAGACTCATTATATGAAGCCAGCATTACTTTGATTCCTAAACCAGACAGGGACTCAGTAAAAAAAGAGAACTAAAGGCCAATATCCCTGATGAATATGGATGCAAAAATTCTCAATAAGATACTAGTAAATCGAATTCAACAGCATATACAAAGAATTATTCACCATGATCACGTGGGATTCATTCCTGGGCTCCAGGGCTGGTTCAATATTCGCAAATCAATCAATGTGATACATCACATTAAGAAAAGAAAATATAAAAACCATATGATCCTGTCAATCAATGCAGAAAAAGCATTAGACAAAATTCAGCATATTGACAAAATAAAAACCCTCGAGAAAGTCGGGATAGAAGGAACATACTTACACATCATCAAAGCCATTTAGGAAAAGCCCACAGCTAACATCATCCTCATTGGGGAAAAACTGAGAGCTTTCTCCCTGAGATCAGGATCACGACAGGGATGTCCACTCTCATTGTTGTTGTTGAACATAGTGTTGGAAGTTCTAGCATCAGCAATCAGACAACAAAAGGAAATCAAAGGCATCAGAATTGGCAAAGATGAAGTAAAGCTTTCACTTTCTGCAGATGACATGGTATTATTCATGGAAAATCAGATAGACTCCACCAAAAGTCTGTTAGAACTGATCCACGAATTCAGCAAAGTTGCAGGATACAAAATCAATGTACAGAAATCAGTTGCATTCTTATACACTAATAAGGAAGCAACAGAAAGACAAATAAAGAAACTGATCCTATTCACAATTGCACCAAGAACCATAAAATACCTAGGAATCTACCTAACCAAAGATGTAAAAGATCTATATGCTGAAAACTATAGAACTCTTATGAAGGAAATTGAAGAAGATATAAAGAAATGGAAAAATAAATTCATGCTCATTCATGGATTGGAAGAATAAATATTGTTAAAATGTCAATATTACCCAAAGCTATCTACACATTCAATGCAATCCCAATCAAAATTGCACCAGCATGCTTCTCGAAGCTAGAAGAAGCAATCCCAAAATTTGTATGGAACCACAAAAGGCCCCAAATAGCCAAAGTAATTTTGAAGAAGAAGACCAAAGTAGGAGGCATCACAATCCCAGACTTTAGCCTCTAGTACAAAGTTGTAATCATCAAGACAGCATGGTATTGGCACAAAAACAGATACATAGACAATGGAATAGAATAGAAACCCCAGAACCAGACCCACAAAAGTATGGCCAACTAATCTTTGACAAAGCAGAAAACAATATCCAATGGAAAATAGGCAGTGTCTTTAACAAATGGTCCTGGGAGAACTGTATAGCAACATGAAGAAGGATGAAACCAGACCACTTTCTGATACCATTCACAGAAACAAACTTAAAATGGATAAAGGACTTGAATGTGAGGCAAGAAACCATCCAAACCCTAGTGGAGAAAGCAGGACAAACCTCTCTGACCTCAGCAGCCTTAATTTCTTACTTGACACATCTCCAAAAGCAAGGGAATTAAAAGCAAAAATTAACTCTTGGGACCTCATGAAGGTAAAAATTTTCTGCACTGCAAAGTAAAAGATCAACAAAACTAAAATCAACCATCGGAATGGGAAAATATATTTGCAAATACATATCGGACAAAGGGCTAGTATCCAAAATCTATAAAGAGCTCAACAAACTCCACACCCGGAAAGCAAATAACCCAGTGAAGAAATGGGCAGAAAACATGAATAGACACTTCTCTAAAGAAGACATCCAGATGGCCAACAGACTCATGAAAAGATGCGCAGTGTCACTCCTCATCAGGGAAATATAAATCAAAACCACACTCAGATATCACCTCATGCCAGTCAGAGTGGCTAAAATGAACAAATCAGGAGAGTATAGATGCTGGAGAGGATGTGGAGAAACGGGAACTCTCTTGCACTGTTGGTGGGAATGCAAACTGGTGCAGCCACTCTGGAAAAGAGTGTCGAGGTTCCTCAAAGAATTAAAAAATTAAGATACCCTATGACCCAGCAATAGCACTGCTAGGAATTTATCCAAGGTATACAGGAGTGCTGATGCATAGAGACACTTGTGCCCCAATGTTTATAGCAGCACTTTCAACAATAGCCAAATTATGGAAAGAGCATAAATGTTCATCAACTGACAAATGGATAAAGAAATCGTGGTTTATATATACAATGGAATACTACGTGACAATGAGAAAGAATGAAATATGGCTTTTTGTTGCAACGTGGATGCAACTGGAGTGTGTTATGCTAAGTGAAATAAGTCATACAGAGAAAGACAGATACCATATGTTTTCATTCTTATGTGGATCCTGAGAAACTTAACAGAAGTCCAGGGGGGAGGGGAAGGAAAAAAAAAGAGGGTAGAGAGGGAGAGAGCCAAAGCATAAAAGACTCTTAAAAACTGAAAACAAACTGATGGTAGATGGGGTTGGGATAGAGGGGAGGGTGGGTAATGGGTATTGAGGAGGACACCTTTTGGGATGAGCACTGGGTGTTGTATGGAAACCAATTTGACAATAAATTTAATATAAAAAAACAAATAAAATAAATAAATGAAAAATAAATAAAGAACATTCATTCTGTCATCAAAAACTCCCAAAAAATAAAATTCCATGGATAGATCATTTCACAGGGAAATTCTACCAAACATTGAAAGAAAAGTTAATACCTGTGCTTCTCCAACTATTCCAAAATTAGAAATGGAAGGAGAATTGCCAAACTCATTCTATGGGGCCAGCATTACCCTGATTCCAAAACCAGACAAAGATTCCACTAAAAAAGAGAATTATAAGCCAATATCCTTGATGAACGTGGATGCAAAAATTCTCAACAAAATACTAGCAAATCTGGGGCACCTGGGTGGCTCAGTCAGTTAGTGTCTGACTCTGGATTTCAGCTCAATTCATGATCACAGGGTTGTGGTATCAAGTCCCTTTTCAGGTTCTGTGGTGAGCATGGAGGCTTCTTAAGATTCTCTCTCTCTCTCTCTCTCTCTCTCTCTCTCTCTCTCTCTTTCTCTCTGTCTCCCCCTCTTCCTCTGCTCCTCTGCCCCTTTACCTTATTTGCAATCTCTCTCTCTCCAATATAGGTATTCAGGGCCCCTGGGTGGCCAGTTGGTTGGGCATCTGACTCAATTTGGGCTCAAGTCATATATTGTGGCACTAAGCACCATGCCATATACCACACTGACAGCACAGTGACAGCTCTCTCTCTCCATCTCTCTCTCTCTCTCTCTGTCTCTCTTGGTATTTCTCTCTCAGAAATACATGAATAGACTTAAAAATACTAGATAATCCAAACAAACAGTACGTTAAAATATCACTATAATCAAGTGAGCTATATTCTTGGGATGCAATATTCACAAAGCAATCAACATGATACATCACATTAATAAAGGAAAGGATAAGAACCATATGATCTTCTTAATAGATGCAGAAAAGATCATTCACCAAAGTATAACATCCATTCATGATAAAATCCTCTACAAAGTAGGGATAGAGAGAACAATACCTCAACATGATAAAGGTTATATATATGACATTTTCTTCATCCATTCATTACAGTTGTTTCCATATTTTGACTATTGTAAATATTGCTGCAATAACCATAAAGGGGCATATATCTTTTCAAATTAGTGTTTTTGTTTTATGCTAAGTGAGATAAAGCAAAGAAAGAAAAATGCCATATGATTTCCCCTGTGGGAAATAAGTTTAAGAATTCTGTACGCTTGCACCAATGGGTTAAGAAGGCTTAGGGAAGAAACCTGCCACAGGGAAAAAGCACCCAAGGCAAGTCAATAGATAGAACAAAGCATTAAGCAGAAAAATCTGCAGGTAGAAGATGCCCAAGGCTAGCAATTGAAAAGGGTCTCTTGTTAGCCTTGAGGCCACAAGCTCCAGCAATCTTAAACTTTGGAGATAACAGCTACTTAGCTGTATCCCCTACAGAGAAACACTGTCCATCTGGCGTCTGGTGCTAGTATACCATTGTGTTTTAATCTCAACTTCAAATGCCACTTGCCACCCCCCAAACCATTAGCTTCTTACACACAGAAGTTAATGGTCAACTATCTTATTGTTTTCCTCTGTGTTCTCACCATGTATGTAAAACCTTGATACCTCAATAAATACAGAGATGAAACCTCTGTTTGGGGCTCTTGTATCCAGGACATTAGACTTTCTCATTTTCATTTCTGTGTCTGCTCTCTTGCTGGACAAGGACGAACTCCAAACTCAAAGTCTGTGACATTCTCTTATATGTGGAATCTGAAAAACAAAACAAATGGACAAACAAAAAACATACTCTTAAATGCAAATAACAAACTGGTGTGTTTTAGAGAGGAGGTGGGTGAAGGGATGGGTGAAATAGATAAAGGGGATTAAGAGGTACAAACTTTCAGTTGTAAAATAAGAAATTCACAAGATATGAAAATTACAGCATAGGGAATATAGACAATAATATTTGAATAACATTATTTGGTGACAGATGGTGACCACTTACTGCGGTGAGCACTGAGTAATGTATAAAATTGTTGAAGTCAGTATTTTCTACACCTGAAACTAATATAATATTGTATGTTTACTATACTTAAATTAAAAAAAGAATATAAGTAAAAAAATATTAGCCCTAATAAAGATTCTGTTAAGTGTTGAGAAAATAAGTTACAGAGTGGGAGAAAGAATGTACAATACACATATTGGATAAGGAACTATATCTAAAATAGTCTAAAACTCAACAGTTAATAGAAAAGAAAGATGGAAAAAACCATCCAATTAGAAAATGGAAATTTATTTGATAAGACATTTAAGAGGATGTACAGATAGATATAAACATGAAAAAATATTCATGGTAACTAACCATAAGGGAAATGCAAATTGATAATACGATTAGATATCACATCATACCTACTAGAAAAGTGAAATAAACAATTGTGACAATATCAAATCTTGGGGTGAATGTAGGAAAAGTCTCTCATATATCGTTGGAGGGAATGTTAAGTGGAATAGCCACACTAGAAAATAATGTTGCAGTTTATTTAAAAACTAAACCTACATTTATGATATATCTCAGCAACCACATTCTTTCCTCATATCCCAAAGAAATAAAAGTTAATATTCACATAAAACTTTCTACTTTATTGTTATCTTTAGCTTTATTTGTATTAGATTTACATTGGAAACAAACAAAATGTGCTAGAAAAGATAAATGGTGGTAATTTTGTACCATCATACACTAATTGGAAATTAAAAACAAAACAGTGACTGATACAGGCAACAAGTTTGTTGAATCTCAAAAGTAATTAAGCTGAGTGGGTGAAAAAAGATCAACCTAAAAAGGTCACACACTATATGTTTACATAAATGTAACATTCTCAAAATGACAGAATTATGGTTATAGATAATAGATTAGTGATCACCAGCTATTAAGGAAACTTTGAGGAAAGGGTGTGAGTGTAACTATAAGGGGATAATGTCGTAGACTCTAAGTCTAAAGTTCTCTCTTGTCTAGCAAGAAAGAGGAATGCATGCTGAAGAGCAAGAGATGGCTAATGTCTGGGAAAAGACAAGAGACCCAAACAAGTGTCCTTGCCCGTTTTTTTTTAAGATCAAAAGGCTTAAAGTGATGGACATGCAAAAAGAAACAAAGAAACTGTGAACATTAATTTGAGGACGTGAGGGAAGAGGGGGTTTTGAAGATATACGGTGTTTGGGGTTTGGGTCAATATGAAACAAAATCCTGGCACTGGGAAGATGGGCAGATGGTTGTTAATGGCAGACAGGAGGCGCCCTGTCTGTTTAACTTAGCTAGCCTAGAGGATGAGACAGGTAGGGGGAATAACCTCAGAGTTAATAAGGCACCTTTTCTTTTGTTAACAATTTCCACTGTGGGCTGTTTGCCTATAGCACATTGGTCCATAGTCCAATTCACCAATTAACCTAACTTGGCCCTATCCTTCTGTGAAAGCAGATATTCTGCTATAGAACTAAATTGGAGGTGCTTCCACCCTGAATATCTAATCTTGTTTATTTCATATACCTATGTATTGGGCACTTTTGTGCCCATTCCTATTTTGGGCCTTTGCCCCTCCTTCTCTATTCTGGGGGCCCTGCACCCCTGTCTATTTTTGGGTGCCTTTGCACCTCCCTATTCTCGGGGTGCCTTTGCACCCCCTATTCTTGGGGTGCTAATCTGGTTTACCCAAATTTGGGTGTGAGCATTCTATGGCTTTGCATTTCTTTATGCCTTGTTAAACTCATTGGTGTAATTCCAGGGATTCCTAAGCTTATCCCCCACAGGATAAGATGAGAGATATCTTCATGATGATGGTATACTTCTGTGTTTTGATTTTTGTGGTGGTTAGATGAATGTAAACATGGGACAAAACAGAATAGAACTATATACACACATGTTGTACCAATGTAAAGTTCTTGGTGTTGGTATAATAGTTACATAAGGAACAGTTGGGTGGCCCAGTCAGTTAAGTCTCCAACCCTTGATTTTGATTCAGGAGGTAGAGCCCTGTGTCAGGCTCTGTGATGACAACACATACCTGCTTGGGATTCTCCCTCTCCCTCTCTCTGTCCCTCCCCCACTCAGTCTGGCGCTCTCTCTCTCTCTCTCTCTCTCTCAAAATAAGTAAATAAACATTAAAAAATGATGTAACATTAGGGGAAACTAGATGAAAGGTATAAAGGACCTCTATTTATGCTCTTTGCAACTTTCTGTAAATCTATTGTTATTGAAGTGGTAGGTTCTTTCCCTGTGCAATACCTATCACCAAGTAGCCAAATAACAAAACAGTATTTGATGGTAAGAAGATAATTTATTCAATTGCCAGAGAGTGAAAAAGGGGAGCTCATACTCTAAAGGCATCTTCTCTCCAATTAGATCTCATGGTCAGGGTTTTATGGGATTCAGGTAACTAAGGGGCTGGTAAGCAAGCTGATATCAGGCTTTGTGGGGGAGGGGAAAAGACGCTTCTCAGAATCAGACTGCCACCTCTTTTCTTCCCTTATGTGGCACAATCAGATCTGTCATGACGCTGGTAGGTGTGTTTTTTCCACATTGCAATCAGATGGTAATGATCTTGAGGACATCTGGAAGGGTAGAATGGTATCTGCACTGGATGAAACCAGTTGAAAACTGTTTAGAGCTTTTGGCTTCTGTCATCCAGCCTTAGTTTATAGTGGCAAGCAGCACCAGTAAGCAGGGCTAGAAAACTAGGTTCTTGTGGCTTGTTATTGAGTCTATGATGATAAAATCCCTCCTCTATTTGCTCCTCATCCTTGAGGGTTGTTGATGGGCAGAGGTCTGTCTTTTTTAACCTCTTCCTGTTGACATTGGATGGCATTGTATCCTAGGGTAGATGAGCAACATTGTTTCTTTGTTATCTTAAGGTAACTTTGGTTGTCACCAGACTGTAACCCCAATTGGTTATACCCTTGAGTATTTACCATTTGCAGTTTAATTTCCTGTAGTTTTTTGATAACATAGCTTACCAAAAGGTTAAGGCCAAAGCAAGCAAGCAAAAGCAGGATTACCACCAGTGGGCCATGGAAGGAGGGAATCCAAGTAAAATGAGGCAGAACATTTTTTACTGTGTTTTAGAACTTATTGGAAGTGACCATAGCTTCCCCCAAAAGAGTGGGACCATTTGGCTTCATTGTAAAGTTTACTAATGTTAACTTTTACATGTCCTGTGGAGTGATTATGAATTAATATTTCCCCTGTAAGTGATTCCAAGTCAAAAGAAAGGGATAAAATTAGCAACTTTGGTTTGGGGAGTCATAACTAAATATTAGAGGAAACCAGAAAAAGTTAGGATCTGGCTCAACGTTATAGGCAAACAACTAACACTCAAAGACAATTCATTAGAACTAGAATCTAACGTCCATAAAGGTGTGTTCCTGAAACAATTTTTTTCTCTAAAATAAGCCTCATTCCCAATGATAGTTGGATAGTTATCATTCCAATGATAAGTTAAGACTAATTTGTTTATAAAATCCAGTTTTAACCAACATGGCGTAATTATTTACTTAAGTGAAGCAAACATAGTGATTGCCCATGTAGGGTGTTTTAAATTTGCTTTGCTGGAACGTTTTTATAAAGAATTTTACTTATTTATTTATTTTTAAACTTAATTTATTTTGAGAGAGAGAGAGAACACAAGCTGAGGAGGGACAGAGAAAGGGAGAGAGAGAATTCCAAGTAGGCTCCACACCGAGCACAGAGTCTGACTTGGGGCTCGATCTCACAGCCATGAGATCATGACCTGAGCTAAAATCAAGAGTTGAACACTTAACCAATTGAGCCACCCAGGTAACCCATAAGGGATTTTAGTTTGAGCTTTCAATAGTCTTTTTTGATCAGATTTTACTATCATACCTATAGATATGGATTGCTTCCTTCATTTTTGAGGTCTTCAAAATACCTTAAGTTTCCTGAGCTTGCCAGGAAGTGACCTGCTTTGTGATCTAGTAAGGCTTTCAGGAATTCTGCAATCGAGGTATCAAGCTGATTTTTTAAAAGGGCTTTATTGGCATTGTGAAATCAATTTTAGTTCCTTAAATCTGTCTGGTCATATATAAATCTACACATGTACCTCTAATATATTATATTCTAGACAAAGCCTTGGTAATGTGACCAATATTTTTATAATGGTTTCCTGTTATAAGCAAAACAGATTCTCAATGAACTTATGTAAATAACTCTAAGAGCCCTGAATAAAAGAACATTCACTGAGAGTTTTTAAATTATCAGTATTAGGTAAGCAGAGAAAGATGAATTTGTTATATATATATGATTTCAGGGGTAGATTCCTTATTTCCTTTTATCCATTTAACCTATCCCCCCTCCCACAACCGTTCCAGAAACTCTGTTTGTTCTCCATATTTAAGAGTCTCTTATGTTTTGTCCCCCTCCCCTTTTTATATTATTTTTGTTTCCCTTCCCTTGTGTTCATATATTCTGTGTCTTAAAGTCCTCATATGAGTGAAGTCATATGATATTTGCCTTTCTCTGACTGACTAATTTCACTTAGCATAATACACTGTAGTTCCATCCACCTAGTTACAAATGGCAAGATTTCATTCTTTTGGATTGCCAAATAATACTCCATTGTATATATATACCACATCTTCTTTATACATTCACCCATCGATGGGCATTTGGGCTCTTTCCATACTTTGGCTATTGTTGATAGTGCTGCTATAAACATAGGAGTGCATGTGTCCCTTCAAAACAGCACACCTATATCCCTTGGATAAATGCCTAGTACTGCAATTGCTGGGTTGTAGGGTATTTCTATTTTTAGTTTTTTGAGGAACCTCCATACTGTTTTCCAGAGGGGCTGCACCAGCTTGCATTCCCACCAGCAGTGCAAAAGAGATCCTCTTTCTCCGCATCCTTGCCAACATCTGTTGTTGCCTAAGTTGTTAATGTTAGCTATTCTGAAAGGTGTGAGGTGGTATCTATTGTGGTTTTGATTATATTTCCCTGATGATGAGTGATGTGGAGCATTTTTTCATGTGTCAGTTGGCCATCTGGATGTATTCTTTGGATAAGTGTCTATTAATGTCTTTTGCCCATTTCTTCACTGGATTATTTGTTTTTTGGGTGCTGAGTTTGATAGGTTCTTTATAGATTTTGGATACTAAGTCTTTATCTGATATGTCATTTGCAAACATATTCTCCCATTCTTTCTGTGGCCTTTTAGTCTTGCTTATTGTCTCCTTCACTGTGCATAAGCTTTTTATTTTGAAGAAGTTCCAACAGTTCACTTTTGCTTTTGTTTCCCTTGCTTCCAGAGACATGTTGAGTAAGAAGTTGCTGCGGCCAAGATCAAAGAGGTGTTTGCATGCTTTCTCCTAGAGGATTTTGATGGCTTCCTGTCTTACATTTAGGTCTTCCATCCATTTTGAGTTTATTATTGTATATGGTGTAAGAAAGTGGTCCACGTTCTTTTTCTGAATTCCACTGTCCCGTTTTCCAGCAGCACTTGCTGATGAGAATGCCTTTATTCAAATGAATATTCTTTCCTGCTTTGTTAAAGATTAGTTGGCCATACGTTTGTGGGTCTATTTCTGGGTTCTCTATTCTGTCTTTGATCTGAGTGTCTTTTTGTGCCAATACCATACTGTCTTGATGATTACAACTTTGTAGTATAGTTTGAAGTCTGGAATTGTGATGCCTCCTGCTTTGGTTATCTTTTTCAAGGTTGCTTTGGTTCTTCAAGGTCTGTTCTGGTTCCATACACATTTTAGGATTATTTGTTCTAGATATGTGAAGAATGTTGGTGTTATTTTGATAGGGATTTCATTGACACGTAGGATTATTTGCTATAGCTCTGTGAAGAATGCTGGTGTTATTTTGATAGCTATTGCATTGAATATGTAGATTGCTTTGGGTAGTATCAATATTTTAACAATGTTTGTTCTTCCTACCCAGGAGCATGGAATCTGTTTTTGCCATTTTTTCTTTGTGTCTTCTTCAATTTTTTTTATAAGCTTTCTATAGTTTTCAGTGTATAGATTTTTCACCTCTTTGGTTAGATTTATTCCTAGATATTTTATGGTTTTTGGTGCAACTGTAAATGGGATCATTTCCTTGATTTCTTTTTCTGTCGCTTCATTGTTGGTGTCTAGGAATGCTACCAATTTCTGTGCATTGATTTTATATTTGCTGAATTCATGAATCAGTTCTAGCAGTTTATTTTTGGTGCCATCTTTTCGGTTTTCCATATAGATTACCATGTCATCTGCAAAGAGTGAAAGTTTGACTTCCTTCTGGCCATTCAGACATCTTCCTTGTACCTGTGTTGGTTAGGTCCCTGGCTGTAGTTTCTTTATGCTCATTCTTTTGGCGTGCATTCCTTCGTTTCATCATTATGCAGGGAGTAAAGGAATTAATGAGGTAGAAAAATTAAAATTAAAAAAATTTAGGGGCGCCTGGGTGGCGCAGTCGGTTGAGCGTCCGACTTCAGCCAGGTCACGATCTCGCGGTCCGTGAGTTCGAGCCCCGCGTCAGGCTCTGGGCTGAGTTCGAGCCCCGCGTCAGGCTCTGGGCTGATGGCTCGGAGCCTGGAGCCTGTTTCCGATTCTGTGTCTCCCTCTCTCTCTGCCCCTCCCCCGTTCATGCTCTGTCTCTCTCTGTCCCAAAAATAAATAAAAAACGTTGAAAAAAAAATTAAAAAAAAAAAAAAAATAAAATTAAAAAAATTTAAAATTAAAAAATTAAAAACACATACACAAAAAAAAATCGAATAAATGATTCTAGATCCTAGGTGTGTTTTGTTCTAGGTGTTGAAAATGGCTTGATATATTAGAGAAAAAAAGGGAAAGTAGAAACAAAAGGAAATCATTTGAAAATTAAAAAAAAATGAACATACTGAAGCAGACTAAAATGAAATGATGGATGTAAACTAGAATTTGAAAAAAATTTACACAAAAGTAAAAATATATAGTAGGAAAATATTAAAGAAAAATATTTTTAATAAAAATAAAAAATAAAAATGAATTTTTCTCTTTCTTTATTCAAGAAAAAGAAAATAAATGAAAAAGAAAAAACAAGAAAAAAGGAAATCATATGAAAATTTGAAACAATGAATACAATGAAGTAGACTAAAATGAAATGATGAATGTAAAATAAAATTTGAAAAAAATTATACAAAAGTAAAAAATAGAGTAAAAATTAAAGAAAAATATTTTAATAAAAATTGAAAAAAAATGAATTTTTTCTTTCTGTATTCAAGAAAAAGAAAAGAAATGATAAGAAAAAAAGAAAGAAAATTGAATAGATGGAACTGCTAACAGACTGAAATACGACTGAAATTAGTTTGTTTTTCTCCTAGAAGTCAGATTGTGAAGCACTTTATAGTCCTTAAACTAAGTAGGCAGTGAGACCTGTTCTTATAGACCGTGGTTGGCCCAATTGTCCGGGGCTTAGTGTAACAGCTCTGTTCTCCACTAGATGGTGCTGCTAGCCCACTGGGGTGGATTCTTGTGGTGCTTATAGTTGTGTATGAGCATGTATGGGAGTGGTGAAAATGGTGTTACCCAGCTACCCAGTCTCTAGTATTAGAACTCTGTTCTCCCTCATCAGCTATCCCACACCCATCCTTTATCTTCAGCTTTCATCCACTCCCCGCTTTTATACTGTCCGTGACAGAGCCCCAAGTAGTACCGTCTCCCAAGTTTTGCCTCAGATGCAGCTGTTTTCCCCAGCCCATTACTTCTGAGGGACTGTGGCTTTGACCTGTTCCACACCTCTGTGGAAGGTCTCACCAAGAACCCAAATGCCGGTTCCACCCAGGAAAGTTCACGTTACTGTGCTGGTGCCGATGCCCAGAGATTGTGGCCAGGTGCCAGCCAGCCCCAGAAAAATTTCATGACATAGTTTAGCAGTGACATTTCAGGGATTATGGAAAATCACAGCACACATCTAGCACCAGCCTTCAACCTTAAAAACTTTGTTCCAGCACCAGTGAATATGTCAATTCTCTGGGCCTCCTGGGCCCAGGTTGCCTCACAGCCTGTACCAAATGTCCTTCCAGCAGTGGAAACACTTCTACCTGTGTGACCCAAGAACCTCCCAGACCCCACTCTGCTCCTGGGGATTCACCCTTTCCACCAGAGCAACACCAGGTATCGAGCTGCGGAGTTGCAGACTCTGTGCTCCCCCTGTTTACAGTCTTAATGGAATTTAAACCCTCTCCATTCTCCTTTCTCCTTTCTCCCTTTTTAAGTTCAGTCCCTGTGACTGTTTCCAATTTTCCACTTTCTCTCTAGCTGCTTTTGGGGAGGGGTGCTTTTCCCATATTTTTCCCACTGTCTCCGTCCTCTCTCCACATGCAGAAGCACCTCCCTGTCCTCCGTGGCTGCTCTCTCCTAAGTTCACTTCTCCACACCACGTACCTGCTGAATTCTGTGGTTCAGGTTGTGCAAATTGTTGTTTTAATCCTCAGATCATTTTTCTAGCTGTGCAGGATGGTTTAGTGTTGGTCTGGCTATATTTCATGGATGCAAGATACACAAAAAACTTCCATGCTGTTCTGTCATCTTGACTCCCTCCCCACTATTTTTAGTTTTTTTGAGGAACATCCATACTCTTCTCCAGAGAGACTGCACCATTTTGCATTCTTATCAATAGTGCAAGAGGATTCCCCTTTCTTAGCATCCTCCTCAACACCTGTTATTTCTTGTGTTGTTAATTTTAGCCACTCTGACAGGTATGAGGTGGTATCTCATTTAGGTTTTGATTTGTATTCCCTTGATGATGAGTGATGTTGAACATCTTTTCGTGTGTCTGTTAGCCATCTGGGTGTTTCTTTGGAAAATACTTGGTCTTCTGCCCAATTCTTAACTAGGTTGTTTTTTGTTTAGTTTGATAAGTTCTTGATACATTGTGGATACTAATGCTTTATCAGATTGTCCTTTGCAAATATATTTTCCTATTCTATAGGCTGCCTCTTAGTTTTGTTGATTGTTTTCTTCACTGTGCAGCAGAAGCTTTTATCTTGATGAAGTCCCAGTAGTTTATGTTTGCTTTTGTTTCCTTTGCCTTCAGTGGCATGTCTAGTAAGAAGTTGTTCTGGCCAATGTCAAGAGGTGTCTGCCTGTGTTCTACTCTAGGATTTTGATAGTTTTCTTTTTCACTTTTTGTCTTTCATCCATTTTGAATTTATTTTTGTGTACAGTGTAAGAAAGTGGTCCAGTTACATTCTTCTGCTGGGTCGCCATCGAGTATTCCAAATGCCATTTGTTGAAGAGACTGTCTTTTTAAACAATTGGATATTCTTTTCTGCTTTGTCAAGGATGAGTTGGCTATACAGTTGTGGGTTCATTTCTGGTTTCCTATTCTGTTCCGTTGATCTATGTGTCTATTTTTGGGCCACTACCATACTGTCTTGATGACTACAACTTTGTAATATGACTTGAAATCCTGAATCATGATGCTTTGTTTTTTGCTTTTTTTTTTTGTTTGTTTGTTTGTTTGCATGATGTTTTCATTTTGGTTTTCTTTTTTAGGATTGATTTGACTATTTGGGGTCTTTAATGGTTCCATACAAATTTTAGGATTTTTTTTCTAGTTCTGTGAAGAATGCTGTTGGTATTTTGATAAGGATTGCATTAATGTTTATTTATTTTTTTTAGAGACATAGAGAGACAGAGCATGAACAAGGAAGGAGCAGGGAGATATGGTGACACAGAATCAGAAGCAGGCTCCAGGCTCCAAGCTGTCAGCACAGAGCCTGATGTGGGGCTTGAACTCACAAACCACGAGATCATGACCTGAGTCTAAGTCAGATGTTTAACCAACTGAGCCACTTAGGTGCCCTGATAAGGATTGCATTAAATGTGCAGATTGCTTTGGGTAGTATAGACATTTTAACAATGTTAGCTCTTCCAATCCATTACCATGGAAAGTTTTTCTATTTCTTTGTGTCTTCTTAAATATGTTTCATAAATCTATAATTTTCAGAGTATAGATCTTTTACCTTTTTTGTAAGTTTTTTTCCTAAGTATCTTATTTTTTTGGTGCAATTGTAAATAGGATTGATTGATTCCTTGATTTCTTTTTCTGCATCTTTGTTATTGATGTATAGAAATGCAACATATTCCCGCATGTTGATTTTATATCCTGCGACATTGGTGAATTCATGTGTTAGTTCTAGAAATTTTGTGGTCGAGTCTTTCAGGTTTTCTACAAAGTATCATGCAATCTGTAAATATGGAAAGTTTGACTTCTTTCTTACCAAATTGTATACACTTTATTTCTTTCTATTATCTGATAGATGAGGCTAAGTCTTCCAGTAATATCTTAAATATTACTGCTGAGAGAGGGCATCCTTCTTTTGTTCCTGATAGTAGGGGAAAGGCTCTCAATTTTTTCCCATTGAGGATGAGAATAGGTGTGGGTCTTTCCTATATGGCCTTTATGATGTTGAGGTATGTTCCCTCTATCCCTACCTTGTTTAGGGTTTTTTTTTTATCAAGAATTCATGCTGGATTTGGTCAAAGCCTTTTTCTGCATCTGTTCACAGGATCATATGGTTCTTATCCTTTCTTTTATTAATGTGGTGTATCATGTCGATTGATTTGTGAATATTGAACCAGTCTTGTAGGCCACGAATAAATCCCACTTGATCATGGTGAGTTTTTTTAAATGTACTGTTGAATTGGATTTTCTGATATTTGTTGAGAATTTTTGTATTCATGTTCATGAGGGATATTGGTCTGTAATTCTCCTTTTTAGTGGGGTCTTTGTATGGTTTTGGAAACAAGGTAATGCTAGTTTTGTAGAATGAGTTTGGAAATTTTCTTTCCATTTCTATTTTTTGGAACAGTTTGAAAAATATGGGTATTAACTCTTCTTTAAATGTCTGGCAAAATTCCCTGGGAAGCCATATGTGTGTTGGGAAATATTTGATTACCAATTCAATTTCTTTTAATGTTATGGTATCGTTCAAATTTTTTATTTCTTCCTGTTTCAGTTTTGGTACTTTGTGAGTTTCTAGGAATTTGTCTATTTCTTCCAGATTGCCAGATTGTTGGCATATAATTTTTCATTGTATTCTTCTGTAATTTTTATATTTTTTGTGGTTTTGGTTGTGATCTCTCCTCTTTCACTTGTGATTTTATGTATTTTAGCCTTTTCTCTTTTCTTTTTGATAAGTCTGACTAGGAGTTTATCAATTTTGTTAATTCATTTAAAGACCCAGCTCTTAGTTTTGTTGATCTGTTCCACTGTTTTGCTTGCTTGTTTGTTTGTTTCTATATCATTTATTTTTGCTCCAATCTTTATTATTTCCCATTTTATTCTGGATTTAAGCTTTATTTGCTGTTCCTTTTCTAGCTTCCTTAAGTGTAAGGTTAGTGTATTGGGGACATTTCTTGCTTCTTGATATAGGCCTGAATTGCAATATACTTCCCTCTTAGGACTGCATTTGCTGCATCCCAAAGTGTTTGTACTGTCATGTTTTCATTTTCCTTTGCTTCCACGAACTTTTTTTCATTTCTTCTTCCTGGTTAATCGATTCATTCTTTAGTAGGATGTTCTTTAACCTCCATGTATTTAAAGGCTTTCCTAATTTTTTTTTTTTTGTGGTTGACTTCAAGTTTCATAGCATTGTCACCTGAAAATATACATGATATGATCAGTCTTTTTGTACTTGTTTAGGGCTGATTTGTGACTCAGTATGTGATCTATTCTGGAGAAAGTTCCATGTGCACTTGAAAAGAATGTATATTCTGCTCCTTTAGGATGAATTGTTCTGAATATATCTGTTAAAGTCATCCAGTCCAGTGTGTCATACAAAGCCACTGTTTCCTTGTTGATTTCCTGCTTAGATGATCTGTCCTTTGCTATAAGTCGAGCGTTAATGTCCCCTACTATTATTGTATTATTATCAATGAGTTTCTTAATGTTTGTGGTTAATTGATTTATTTCAGTGTTCCCAACAAGTATTGTCATTTGTTAGATCTCCTTGATGGATAGACTCCTTAGTTATAATATAATGTCCTACTTCATCTCTTGTTACATTCTTTGTTTTAAAGTCTAGTTTGTCTGATATATTTATTACTACTCTGGCTTTCTTTTGACATCCATTACTACAATAGATAGTACTCCATCCTGTCCCGTTCAATCTGCAGGTGTATTTATGTCTAAAATCTGTGTCTTTTAGGCAGCATATGGATGGATATTGTTTGTTTGTTTTTTTCATTCTAATACCTGATGTATTTTGATTGGAACATTTGGTCCATTTACATTCAGAGTGATTATTGAAATATACGAATTTAATGCCTTTGTGTTACATGTATTGGTGGTGTTTCTGGTGATGTTCTTTGGTCCTTTCTAGTTTTTGTGGCCTTTTCCCCCTTCCACTCAAAGAGTCCCCCTTAAAATTTCTTGTAGGGCTGGTTTAGTGGTCATGAACTCCTGTAGTTTTTGTTTGCCTGGGAAACTCTTATCTCTCCTTCTGTTCTTAATGATATTCTTTCTGGTGAAAGAATTCGTAGCTACATATTTTTTCCCAATCAGCACTTTGAATATATCCTGCCACTCCTTTCTGGACTACCAAGCTTCTGTGGATAGATCTGCTGTAACCTTATCTGTTTTCCCTTGTAGGTTAAGGATTTTTTTCTTTTGCTGATTTTGGGTTTTTTTTTTCCTTGTCTGTGTATTTTGTTAATTTGACTATAATATGTCTTGGTGATGGTCACCTTTTTGGAATTTAATGGGAGTCCTCTGTGATTCTTGTAATTTTTATTCCTGTGTCTTTCCTTAGATTAGAGAATTTTTCAGCTAAAATTTTCTCACATAAACCTTCTCCCCTTTTATCTCTCTGTCTTCTGGGACTCCTATAATACAAATTTAATTCCTCTTTAATACATCACTGAGTTTTCTAAGTCTTGTATCATGATCTTGTGCCTTTAGTTCCCTCTTTTTTCTGCTTTATTATTTTCAATAAGGTATCACCTATATCACTGATTCACTGTTCTGCTTCATCAATTCTTGCCATCATGGCATCTATTTGATATTGCATCTCAGTTATTGCATTTTTAATTTTTGGCCTGACTAGAATTTAATTATTTTATCTCAAAAAAAAAAGGGATTCTCTGGTGTCTTCTATGTTTTTTAAACCCAGGCTAGTATTCTTATAATCAAGGTTTTAAATTGTAGTTGCAACATCTTACTTATATCTGTGTTGATTAAATCCCTGGCCTTGAGTTCTATTGACTGTTCTTTGATTTGGGGTTAGTTTCTTAATCTCATCATTTTGTCCAGAAAAGAAAAAGGCAAAGAAAGGAAAGAAAAAATAAAGAGAAAAAAAAAGAACAAAGAAACAAACAAAAGACAAAAAAAAGAGAATCTGTGTGTGTTTTAGTCTGCTTGTTAAAAGAATCTGGATCCTAAAATAAAATAATAAAAGAATAAAAAATATGTTTGTATGATATTTATATATTAAACATTAAAAATAATAACAGTAAAAGTAAAAAATTAATTGAAAAAATAAGAAAATAAATGAAAAAAATAGTAATAAAATATAGAAAAAAAGTAAAATGGAAGTTAGCTCCTATTTCCACAAGAGCTAAAGCTTTGCAACACTATGATCCTTTGACTTGGTGCAAAGTAGTTGATTGTGCTCCTCCTCTTAGGAAAGGGTCCACTGTGCTGATTCTCAGACTGACATGTTTCTGTGGAAATAGATCTCTGGGGGTCAGTGTTTGATTTCAGTGGCTCTGGCTTCCACTAGCTGGAGCTGATTTGCTCACTAATGGCTTTCATCTCTTTAGGGCTGAATCAATATGACTGTGCCCTGCTCTGTAGTCCCAGAGCTGAATGTTTGCACCCATCTATTCCAGGGAAACTTCATAGAGGAACAATTAAGCACCTTATGTTCCTAGTTTCTGTCAGAACCCCACTTTCACCCTGCGTGTGACCAAGTTTTTTTTTTATTATTATTTCAGTTACTCTTTTGCATTCCCAAACTGCAAATTTTATGGATTGCCAAGGCGCAGACCCACTCTCTTCCTGTGAAGGAGGGTCTTGGCATGTTTTTGTTGGTCTGTGGGGAAAAAACAGTGGGGTGACTTCACAGCTGATCAGAGTTCATATCAAAACTGAGCAGAAAGTGGGCATCCCTGCTTGTTACCTTCAGCTGGAGTGAGTCCCTCCCTCATGCGTGTAAACAGCACAGCATGTTTGCATGTTAGTGTTTCTTGAGACCCAAAGGATTCTCAGACCACACTGTCCCTCCTGGGATTCTAGCCCAATTCACCACTTGCACACCTTTAGGTCAGGCACTTCCTCAACACTTGCAGACAGCTAAAAGTTCAGATTTTGCAATCCACTACTTATACCACTTTGTGGTAGTCTCTGTAAGCAGGCTTCCTCCCCATGGCTGGACCCAGAACAATATTTCCCTTGGTAAACTCTTTGTACCTCTTACCTTCCAAATAGTAGTCTCTTTACTACATGTGGTCTTGTGGTTTTGTTTCATTCAGACTTCCAATTGATTTATTTGAGATTCAGAATGATTTGATAATTATGGAGCTGTGTTCCCCCAAGGGATGAGACAAGCTTAGGGTCTCCCTACTCCTCTGCCATCTAAACTACTCAAGCTCAGTTTAGTTTTATTATCCTAAATGTACTAAAACCTGAATTCATCAGAAGTCCTTTCCATGAATCTTTTTGAAGATGAAACACATTTTGTAAGAGCATCAGCACAATAACTATAAGTGAAAAAACTCAAAAACAGCCATGGTTAAAGTTCTGATGAGAGCACATTATAATGTAGTTGACAAGGAAATTTTAATATTTTTGCAACACATAAAATTTAAATAATTAGAATTATGGGTGATTACATTATATAGGGTGTATTAAAACTTCAGGAATTTATAAACAGTTATAGCACTTACCCATATAATATAATTTAAGGTTTATCATCACTTAGTTGATAATACTTCTGATGCAATTTACATAATATATAAATAAGTTCAATTCACAAAACTATTTTGTTTAGAATTTGAAAGTTTGGAAAGTTTGTTAAAATGTTCAGAAAGATTTAAAGCTTATGTCTATGTAACATTACAGATGACTATAAACCTTAATACTTAATTATCTATTTAACCAAGATGGCAATAAGAGATTATACAAAAGGTTACATAGTGGTGAACAAATTTAGCTCTTTGAATGTTGAGAACATTACATTTTTGTAAGCAACCAAAACCCTAATAAAGTCAAAACATGGAAACTTTTTGGGACATGGATAAGGAAAAAAAAATCCTTATTGGTAATTCTTTTTAATGCTTATTTATTTCTGAGAGAGAGAGACAAAGACAGAGACAGAGAGAGAGCATGAGCAGGGGGAGGGGAAGAGAAAGAGAGGGAGACATAGAATCCAAAGCAGGCAGGCTCCAGGCTCTAAATTGTCATCACAGAGCCTGATGAAGGACTTGAACCCACAAACCGTGAGATCATGACCTGAGTTGAAGTTGGACGTGCAACTGACTGAGCCACCCAGGTGCCCCATTAATATTTTTTTTTAAGAGCAGACCAACAATCTAAGAAAATCTTATTATCTTTTAACAGAGAGTAAAACTAAATTTTAATCTTAGACCTGTGTATTCATTCTTTTTAATCTTAGGACTGACCATGCATAATTTATTTTTTATTTATTTTTCATTTTTTAAAATGTTAATTTATTTTTAAGAGAGAGAGAGAGACATATCGTGAGCAGAGAGGGGCAGAGAGAAGGAGGCACAGAATCTGAAGCATGCTCCAGGCTCCAAACTGTCAGCACAGAGCCCAATGCAGGGCTTGAACTCACGAACTGTGAGATAATGACTTGAGCCGAGGTCGGACGCTTAACTGACTGAGCCATCCAGGTGCCCCTATGCATAAAAATTTTTAAAGATTATTTTTACAAACTTTTTTTTTACATATTTATATTTTGTCTTAAGTTTTACCTCTTTAGTCAACTAGTATTATTTTAGGACAAAATTACTTTCATTCCAGCGTGCCCACCTCCTTAACCATCTTTAGTTATTCCTTTACCACTTACTAGGGCAATTCAGACATTTTCACTCCACTGATCATGAGTCATCACTTTTCCTAATCTAGAGACTATTTTAGACTATTGCCTTATGAATGAAGGCTTTGTTGTCAAGTATTAAAACATTTATCTTAAGGGAGTGCCTTAATGTCAGTAAACTTTTCTTTATCTAATCATATAATTTGGCCCCATTGATCAAGCACCCTAAAATTCCAGATTCATAAGTACTACAAATCCACAATGTAGGATGTTTATGTTGGAGTTATGCTGAAATTTATTTCTAGTTCTTGGCTATGTGGCCGAGAGAAGAGGTACAAGCAAGTCAGGACGATGACACTGTTTCTTTGCAGTACAAATAGTTATGCAATGCCTTCTAATATGGTAGAAGTGATACTTCTTTTATTTTTTTAATTTTTTAATATTCATTTATTTTTTAGAGGGAGAGAAAGAGCATGAATCAAGGAGGGGCAGAAAGAGACAGAGACACAGAATATTAAGCAGGCTCTAGCCTCTGAGCTGTCAGCACAGAGCCCAACATGGGGCTCGAACTCATGTGCTGTGAGATCATGACTTGAGCCAGTATTGGACGCTTAACTAACTGAGCCACGCAGGTGCCCCCAGAAGTGGTAGCTCTTAATAAGAAGGTGTGGGACACCTTTTTGTGTGCTAAGGGGTCAGAGGTATCAGAAGTCAAAATCTTTCCACCAAGATAGCCCTGTACCATGTGTTATAGTCCAGGTTTTCCCAACAAGGGGCCATAACTTTATGCAACAGACTTGCCTTATGCATTCAATCATCATTTTAGCTTTGCTACTCTATTAAACTTGAGTTTTGTTTTTAGCTTTTCTGTCCTCCCTCCTTGGGACACCAAAGAGGCCTTTTAGTCTTACACTTTAATTTTTAATTATTTATTAGCTGTCTTTTGTAAAGCATCAATGCAACTTAATAAAAATCAACAAATTCCATTGTACTTCTATGTATTATTTCCCCAACTTCTATATTTTAAAAAATCCAGAATTATCACATAGGTGAAGACAATTCTGTTCATTGGAACTTTCTTCTAATTCATCATTAGCGACTGTTTTGGAAATTGTGCTACAACCTTGTGTCAGTGACCCTCTGTGCCCAATAAACCACCTGGGATAGGGTACTGATTGCCAAATTTCATCTTACTACATACTTTTTTATTCCATGTTTGTCACTATCTTTGTAGGGCACCATGGGATACAGATGCTGAGACAGAGAGAATTGTATATTTCTTGGAAATGGTAGCAATGCCTGTGTATGATAAAATGGGGAGACAGCAAGATGATGTAGGGAGAATCTTAAGATTGCAAATATATATTATATGCATGGAAGGAAAAATAGGAGGAAACAAATTTGTTACAGAGACTCAGACTTTGATGCAAAATATTGGCCAACCCACATATACAGACTTGGAGCAATGATTGTCCCTTCATAGAACATCTCATCGGGCAGAAATTGCCAGGCCCTAGTACTTACTGCTTCCATGCTCAGTGATTTGTTGGGGGCTTCCTGGGAAGAGTGGGTTCTTGGCCCAAAAGCTGAGGAACATCCTGAAGGTGCTAACACCCAGAAACTGTCAGTAAATGGCACTCCTTGTAGTTGAACTGCAAGTTCTTTCTTGAAACATTTGAACAGTGCAACGTCATGGTGGCAGCAGTAATAAAGGATGGAAGGGAAAAGAGTCTTACAGGACAGTTGAAGGAGAAAGAAATATTAGAAGAAAGTTATTAAAGGGGAAATGGAAGCTAGATATTGAGTAAAACAATGCTAACAATAAGAATATGTAATCATATATTACATACATGTATATACATATGTAATTTTCTATGTACTTTACATTTTCTCATTTAATATAACAATCAAATGAGATTTTATTTTATAGATACATATGTTGAGATATAGAGAAATTAAGTAACCAAGTTCAAAAAATTAAGAAGTGGTAAATCCAGGGTTCAAATGCAGCAGTCTAACTCCATATTTCATACCATACCACTATGCTCTTCTACCAATTAATATTTAATATATGAATATAAATTTTGTTTATTTTCCTTCTTATTTTAAATATAGCTACAATAAACATTGTATCTATAATGTGTACATTATATATAAGATGTATATTATTTATAATCACATATATAATCATAAATGTGTGTACATATATATAATCTCATATATATGTATATTGAATTACTAAACTACAGTTGTCAACATATAAAAGTATCATTTAATTTTCAAATTTTATATAATGTTATATTTTTTCACATAAAGAATAGTCATATTGTGGTCATCAGTCTTTACAGAAAGTATAATAAGTCCATCAAAATAATCATATTATTTAGAGAAGTAATATATATTTAACAGATTTTGCTTGAACTTTAGAAATAATATTCTGTCCTTTTTAATCATTACTGGAATTATCCAAGAATCCTCTAGATATTTTCTATAATTAGCGGTTCTACAGAAATATTTTATTTACAGTATTGCCTGCTATTAAAATCCTTCACAAATCCAAAAGTAATTATTTACAAATAACTACCAAATACTTTCAATTTCTTTTTTGGGGATCATAGAATCACTATCAAATAAAAAGGCTATATTCTGAGTATTTTCATTTCCCCACAATGTTTAAATTTTAAAGATGTACTGCTTGGCAAAAAATTGTATTATCTTTTCAAAATATTTTGTAAAGAACCCAAAACACAAACATAGCTGATTACATGTCATAAAAATGTATATAAACCTTGGCTATGTAAATATCATTATTTCATTCAAAATTACCACCTCCTCTAACTGTCTGTGAGTTCTTTTACAATAAGTGACCAAATTTAACTTGGGAGTATTGTCTTGCTTTTTTTTTTTATATCTAATGAGCTTTTTTAAAGGAGTAGAAAAAAAATAGAGTTTAAAGAAAAAACATAGAAAGTAACTCTAAGCATTCAAAATAGGTTTTCATTAACTGCTTTTGGAGGGTATCTAATAGCATGTCAGTAATGCAGATTTTCCTTTAAGAATGCCTTATAAAACATTTTTATATCAAACTTGTGTCTTTTTTGATGTCCAATACATTAATGAAAGTACATATTAAGGCTTTTTTTTGAGGTAAAGTTTTTGTGTTGTTGTTTTTTTTTTTTTCTTTAATATTCACTGGTTATGCACTAGGAGAAAGTTTCATATTCTTTCTCCTTTCAATTTATTGGGACATTCTGCTCCATCCCCTCACAGGTCAATTGGTCCTTGTGGAAGTTGGAGCAAGACTATCACACCTGAGATTTTCCAATGGCTGTTGCTTCTAAAGAGACAGTTTCTTGATAGTTACATCTAATTGTTTGTTTAGTTAAGGGGTTGCAAAATGGTCATAAAATGGATAATATAAGGCCTCAAAAATTGATCATAAACTGACCTCAAATAAAAGTCAAGATAACTAGTTAGGCAAGTGTTATCTTTGATGGCCATATTAAGAATTTAGCACTTATTACCTTAGATCCTATTAAATTAAAGAAATTATGCTAAACTTATTGCCCCTCAGCATTTGAATTTTAAATTCCTGCTTTAATTTAATTAGCAAAACTAGTAGATGAAAAGTAGAATTAATAAGGAGACAAATTAGTTTTTAGTAGCATGAGTTAATAATGTATATTAGAGAGAAATCATGGGGAAAATGGAGAAAATAACCCAATAGAAATACTAAACTATAATTCAGAGGTTCCGAGGTTAAGTGCAGATTTATTTTGGTGTATATTGAATCAACTCTTTTTATATTTTATAAAGAATACTTCCCTACAGGTTCTGCCTTTATTGATAATGTAATAACTATAGCATGGCGACTTACCGCTAATCTTAAATTTACAAAAATAATTTGGCAAAAACAGACACAGGGAAAAAATTCTATTATGTGATACATTTGCATGAACATGTTTGATTCATACATGTTACTTTCTATCACAGTGTCAGTAAATACACAATATCTATTGCTCTTTATTTTGTATCAATGACTGATGTTGGCACAGAACCATTTTTTTTTTCTTAGTGAAATCAAAAATGTTTTCTTAAACCTTTCTTTTGTTTTAATTTTAAGAGAGAGAGAGAGAGAGAGAGAGAGCACATGGAGAAAGGGCAGAAAGAGGGAGAGAGAATCCCAAGTAGGCCCCACACTGTCAGCATAGAGGCCCACACACAAAGCTCAAACTCAGGAAACATGAGATCATGACCTGAGCCAAAACCAACTTGCTTAACCGACTAAGCCACCCAGGCACCCCTCTCAATCCTTTGTAATAAATAACTCTAAGTAGCCACTACCAGTAATTTGGTGATCACATGTAGGTCCAAATCTTCTTGTCATCCCTGTATCTAGTATTTTTAGTTTAGTTTAGTTTAGTTTAGTTTAGTTTAGTTTGGTTTAGTTTAGTTCAGTTCAGTTTAGTTTAGTTTTTTTCAGAGTGAATTCACATTAAATGACCTGACCAGATTGAGTGTATACAATTAGGAAATAATGGAGTAACAGATGTATTTGTTGAATCAAATGTGTGCAATTCCTGAACTACGTGTGTTACATTCACTGAGGGTATTCATATGTATATTTGAACATAGAAAACAACTTTTATTCCACTAAACTTCACTGGGATTCAATAGGTTTCTATCATATACATGTTGCTCCTGATTTGAGTGATGGGATATTCCTGGAAACTGACTATTCAGCAGATTGTCATCAGGCAAAATATTGGCATTGCATATGTTCTTGTTCAGGCATCAAGAGAAATCTGCCAAAGAGTAAGTTGGGCAAGGAGTGCTTTGAATATAAAGCATAATAGGAAGAAGTGAGTGTCAAGCCTACCAGAAATAGTTACAGAAAGATTTAGGAATTTTATCGATTATTTACTTCCATTTTTTTTGGTAGAGCATATAAATCATATGAAATTCTTCCTCTATCCCTTTCTCTCCTTTTTTCTCTGTAATTCAACTGAAAACAAAAATCATCCTCAGTGAAAGGAAATACTTGAAACCTAAATAAAATAATATTAAGATGTGATACATCTATTATGGTGTTACTGTATACAAATTGAATCTAACAGATTAGAATCCTTCTTGAGATCTAAGAAGCACGTTTTTTACATTTTGAAATATTCACCACTAGGTAATGCTTTCCTGTATTTGACAGCCTTGATTAAGCAATCTTCTTTTTCTTTCCAGGAACAACCATAACAAAGCTAGAAGTATAAAATATCCTCTAAAATGTTAACATTGTTAGTATCAAAATAAGGCTTATATAACAGGATTTTAGGAGATATCAAAAATAATGCAAGGCAAAATAAAACTATGTTGTCTTATATGACAAGATTTTCTTCTTTTAAAGTTAAATAGTAATCCACTGTATGCATTTGCCACATTTTCTTCATCTTTTTCTTCAGTGATAAACATTTAGATTGTTTTTTATCATGCTTATTGTGAGTAATGCTACAATAAAAATGGGCGTGCAGATATCTCTAAGATTCTGTTTTCATTTTTTGTATATTAATTATACTTTAATAAAGCTGTTATAAGACATAAATTACAAACACACACACATACACAAGAAAAAAGAGAAAACCAGTTTTAGGTTTCTCAGCTTGAATAAGGGTAGGATATCTATTTTCAAACATATATGACTTATTTTCTCAGATATGGGATATAATCTACTGTAGGACCTCTTCTTGTCAGTTGCGTGCTCAATGGCTACCATTTACTGAGCTACAAAGCATAAATGCTTATACTCAAAGATACTGCCTTTGTTGTAGACATCTTAGTTTACTATAATTCTTGAACTAATCTCTAACAGGTCCAGACATTCCTAACACAGCTATTAAAGTATTTGAAATATCAGGACCTGTTTTTCTGTATCTACACAGCAGTTCTTCAGTCTCTAATTAATGGCTGTTCACAGGGCACTTCAGAGAAAGTAAAACTTTCCTTACATTTTCTAATCTCACTTTTATTCATTTCAAAGATAAGAACAAGGCAACGTACGACCTTATGTTTGGGTAACCTGTCTTAATCACCCATGAAATTCCTCATTTCAGTTCCCTTATTTAACACCAGGCTCAGATATTTCTATTTTTTTTTTCTTCACTTTAAGGCAACTCTTTTCTTTCTAGCCTCTCTATTCCTAAAAATTTTGGAGCTCTAACTTGTGGCAGTTAATATCTATTTGAAATTTCATTTTATTAAGCATAGTGGACTACAGAAACTTATTTTAAAGATGAATATAAGGTTCTTTTCTTCTTCTTAAAACTTAATCAGATTAGCAGTATTCTTCCAAATTTGTACCTCACTAACTTTCTCTATACTTTTTAGTTTTCCCTAAACTTTCATTCAGGACACTAAAATTCAGTTATGATGGACCTGTTTGTAATATAAATAATTTATACTTTACATGTATATTTAATCAATGATTTCTACTTCTTTCCTATACGGTTTTATCCATTGCAACAATTTATCTTTTTTTCAGATTAATAAGCAAATAGGGAACAATTTTAATTCTCTGTGTTTTCTCGTACAATAGTTAAAAGAATATCATGCTTAATTTGGTCCAGGAATGAAAATATATCATGATGTTGATGGTGAATTAGACATCAAGTTACATGTGAAAATTTTCATTGATGTTTATCTTAATGGATATTAAAAGCATGTGTGCATATGTAACTATTATGTTGGGATATGTGAAATGGTACTGCTTTGTTAATGGTATCAACAAGGAATGACTCTCAGTACCCAAATAACTTACCTTCATCCTAAGATGTACCTGGTACACTATCACAGTTAGCGTTTTATTTGATGATGTTATCTGATAGCTAATTTATGGTTTAACTTAACTATGGGTAACTATGAACCATGGTGAAACTATTTTTCTATTAATTCAATTTTTAGCACCTTTTTTAAGCACATAGTAACACTCAAAGAATATTTGTTGAATCAATGAATTCAGTATCAACTTTATTTTGTTTAAGATAAAAGACAAAATTTCTTTTTTTTTTGGTTTCTAGTTTATTTAATATTTTAGAGTCCCTTCAATATCATCTTTCTCATTTTTATGATTGTAGTAGACACATAATGTTATAAGATTAAATTTCTTAAGATAGTTTCCTTCACACATAATTTCATGTAATTTGTTTAATAAAGTATAAATTAATTACATAATTGTTTTAATAAATATTTTTTAAATTTATAGTATTCCCAAAGCTCTTTGTTGGACAAAGGATAGCTGGTAGTAAAATAAATAAATGCTAAATTTAGGCACAAGGCAAAATGTACTCTTAAAAAAATAAACCATTAATGCTAAGAGTATTATTTAACTTATATTATTTATTTTATATATTTACACAACTTCAACAATTATATAGTCATAATTTTAATTATTATTTAGAAATCATCATTTATTAGATCAGAGATTGGAATTTATATTTGTTTTCCTCCTCAAACTTCTGGTGCATTATATGCTCCAGCTTTCCTAATTTCCTCAGGTGAAAGAAAAAAAAAATATATATATACACACACACACACACACACACACACACACATATATATATATATGTTTCCAAATATATTAATTATTAACATTAATAATAATAAGGTTAAATTTTACCTTCTGCTTTTGGCCAGAAGTCAGTTCATCGTGCCAAACATTAGCTCCTTCTATACCAATAAAACAAAAAATATAAGTTAATAAAAGGTTTTTTAAGGCTATAAAGAGAACCATAGATCAAATATTACTAGATAAACTGAAATTTTTGGAAAAAAAGACCCCTTCCAGGTGAAGTTAACATTGCCAAGTATTTTATTCTTGGAGGCATTTGCAGATCCTAGGAATTAGCTGATTTTTGGGCTTGCCATAAACAAGTAACTAGAACATAAAAAAGTGAAACCAGTGAAACATTTGATGGAAACAGGACTAAAATGCCAAATTTTAAACAAGGGCATCCTCAAATACAAAGTGGACTCAGTGCATTTACTGAATGATGGGGAAGTGTGGATAGCAGAGCTCTTATTCTTCAAAGGTTGAATGAAATATTCCCCTGTAACAAGACTCGGAGGAGACTATGTTGTATTAGATGAAGGGAACTACATATAGGAGACTAAAAAGCCTTACTTTCAAAACATTTAAAACCAAAGGTATCCTGAAAACCAGCTCCAAATCAGCTCAATTCCTGTGTGGATTGAAATGATCAGTTCTTCATCGACTAAAGGAAAATGTCATTAAATTTAGGCTCTGTATAGATTGTATACAGATTTTTGACATACCAAAAAAAGAAAAAAAAAATTCAAAACATTCAAAGATATAAGAAAAAGTAACCGAAAACCAATAAATATGATGAGCAATGAAAGCAGACAGATAAGTGTCACAGATGTGGAAGTTACCAAAGAGAATTTTAAAGTAAATATTATACATATGTTAAAAAAAAGTAGAAGCTAAGGTAAACAAAATTAATGAAGGGTCAGAGAATATCAAGAGAATATTAGAATCTAGACTTCAAAGTTGCACCACCTAAAATTAAACTTCTTAATTAAGTAGACATAACAAAAGATAGGATTAGTAAACTTAAAGACAAGTTCAAAGAAAATATTCCCATTAAGGCAAAAGGTAAAAAGGAAGGGGAAGAAGAGAGAAGAGCATAAAAATCATGTAAGAAAGAGTCCAAGAAGACTATAAAAACAATTTGATTTAATTCACAAACTTTAAAAGATCACTGGCCTCAAAGATATATAAGGAACTCTTTCAATTTATAGTATAAATAGAAAAACCATCATTTCCCGCTGCTGTCTGCCTAATGGGCAACAGAACTAAACAGACATTTCATATAAAACATAAGAATGGTCAATAAACACATGAAAAATATCAATATCATTAGTTATCAAGGACATGCAAACTAAAAAAAACTTAAATACCTGCTGGAATGCCTAAAATGAAAAGGAAAAAAAAAAAAGAAAACAGAAAAAGAAAAGATTTATTACACTAAGCGTTGGAGGAAATGTGGGGCAACCAAAACTTCCATGTAAAGTTCTACAATTGCTTCGAAAAACTATTTGTCAAGTTCTTTAAAAGTTATGAGTCAGTATTCCCATGGTTATGTTTTTATCTAAGAGAAATTAAAGCATAGGGCCACAAAATACCTTATACAAAAGTGTTTATAATAGTTTTTTTCCATGATAGCTAAAAAGTAAAAAGTACCCTTGTGTCCATCAGCGTAGAATGAAAAGACAAACTATGGATTATTTACACAATAGAATGTTACTTAGCAACTTCCTGCTAAGTAGAAGAAACAGGACACAAAACAGACATACTTTATTAATCCATTTTTATGAAGTACTTGAACAAACATAATTCTCTAGTGGCAGAAATCAAAGTGGTATTTTTGTTGGAAAGTAAATTTTCTGGGAATATTGAAATGATCTTTCTGTTGATAAGAGTATGGATAACACAGATGTATTCACTTATCAAAACTGAATTTAAAACTTTATATTTAAAATATGTTCATTTCACTGTAAATTATACCATAAGAGACTCAAAAGATAGAAAGTTAAAAAATAAATTTTGAGACATATTTTTGAGGAATATAACAAACTGAATCTCAAATTTGTATACAGAGGGAGAAGTTAAGATGGCAGAAGAGTAGGGAGACCGTAAGCTTGTCTCATTCCCTGAACACAGCTAGATATTTATCAAATAATTCTGAACACTGAAAGAATCAATTTGAGGTCTGAGAGAACAAAACTTGCAAGACTACAAAAGTGGCCACCTTTTGGAAGGTAGGAGGTGCTAAGAGTTTACTGGGGAAATAATGCTCTAGGTATCACCACACAAGGGAGCTTGCTTACAGAAGCTACCACAAAGTAGTATAAGCAGCAGAGTGCAAAATCTGAACTTTTAGCAATCTGCAACTGTGGGAAAGTCTCTGGATTAAAGGTGTTCAAGCCATGAATTGCAACAGAATCCCAGGAATGACAATGTGGTCTGAGGATCCTCTGGGTCTCAAGAAAGACAAACATGCAAACATGCTGTCCCATTTACAGGAATAAGAGAAGGGACTCACTCTGGCTGAAGGCAGCAAGCAGGGGTGCCCGCTTTCTGCTCAGTTTTGACATAAACTCTGAACAGCTGTGAAGTTGCATAACTGTTTTTCCCCCCACAGGTCAGCAAAAGTATGGAGAGACCTTCCCCACAGGAAGAGAGCAGTTCTGTGCCTTGGGAATCCCTAAAATTTGGAGTTTTGAAACTCAAAAGCACACCTGAGATAAAAAAGCTTAGGCACAGGCAGGGTGAAATTGGGGTTCTGACAGAAACCGGGAGAATAAGAAGGGTGATTAATTGCTGTTCTGTGATATTTCCCTGAAGAGTGGGGGCACAAACATTCAGCTCCAGGGCTATAGAGTGGGGCACCATCATAATCATTTTGCCCTTCAAAGCTGAAAGCCTTCAGGGAGCAAAACAACATCACCTAGTGGAAGCCAGGGATGCTTACACCAAGCCCTACCCATCTGCCTCCCAGAGGCACATTTCCACTGAAGCAAGTCAGACTGAGAATCAGCAAGCATGCCTCTCCCATAGAAGACCAGCAAAAGCAACTCCTTTGTACCAATTCTAATGACAATAGACTTCCACGCTAGGGGAAATAGGATCTAACTTCCATCTTACTTTTATTCTCAATTTTTTAAAAACAGTATTCAATACCTTTTTATTTTTAGTATTATTTTTACTTTTATATATACATTTTTATATATGCACATTTATGTTTTGAGTTTTTATTTTATTGTCTTTTGTTGGTTTTTATTTTATTTTATTTCAGTTTAGCTTTGGATCTTGATTTATATACATATCTATCTATCTATCTATCTATCTATATATAGAGAGAGAGAGCAGGGGAAGGGCAGAGAGGGAGAGAGAGAACCCCAAGCGGGCTACATGTTCATCACAGAATCTGACATAGGGATCAATCTCATGACCATGAGACCATTACATGAGCTGAAATCAGGAGTCAAACACTCAACCAACTGGGCCACCCAGGTGCCTCTTGGATGTAGATTCTTTTAATAAGAAGAAAGAAACACACCCACGAACTGGTTCTTTTTTGTTGTTGTTTTTGTTTTATTATTTTTTTTAATTTTCTCTGTTTTCTTTCTTTTCCATCTTCTTTTCTGGACAAAATGATGACATAGAGAAGCTCAAACTGAAAGAAAGAACAGTCAGTAGAACTCATGGCCAGAGATTTGATCAACACAGATATGAGTAAGATATTTGAACTAAAATTTAAAACCACAATTATAAGGATACTAGCTGGGGTTGAAAAAACATTCAAAACACGAGACAATCCCTTTATGCAGAAATGGAAGAACTAAAATCAAATCACAACAAAATTTAAAATGCTATAATGGAGATGCAATCTTGAATGGATGCCATGATGACAAGGAAAGACAAAGCAGAAGCACTAAATCAGTGATATTGAAGAGAAAATTATGAAAAATAATGAAGCTGAAAAGAAGAGAGAAATAAAAGAGAAAGATCACAAACAAGACTTAAAGAACTCAGTGACTTATTAAAGAGGAAACACATTCATATCATAGGAGTCCCAGAAGACAAAGAGGGAGAAAAAATGGCAGAAGGTTTATGTGAGCAAATTACAGCTGAAAACTTCCTTAATCTGAGGAGAGAAACAGACATCAAAATCCAAGAAACACAGAGAACTCCCATTAAATTCAACACAAGCTAACCAACACCAAGGCATGTAATAGTCAAATTCACAACATATACAGACAAGGAAAGAATCCTGAAAGCAGCAAGGGAAAGAATTCCTTAAACGACAAGGAAATACAGATCAGGTCCACAGCAAATCTGTCCACAGAAACCTGGCAATCCAGAAAAGAGTGGCAGGATATATTCAATGTGCTGAATGGGAAAAATATGCAGCCAAGAATTCTTTCTTTATCCAGCAAGGGTGTCACTCAAAATACAAAGCAAAATGAAGAGTTTCCCAGACAACAAAAACTAAAGGAATTTCATGACCAGTAAACCAGCCCTACAAGAAATTTTAAGGGGGGCACATTAGTGGAGAAAAAAATAAACAAACAAAATAACCAAAATCAACAAATACTAGATAGAAAGGACCAGAGAACATCACCAGAACACCAACTCTGCAGGCAATACAACGACACTAAAGTCATGTATTTTAATAATCACTCTGAATATAAATGGACTAAATGCTCCAATCAAAGGACATAGGATATAATATTGGATAAAGAGAACAAGATCCATCTATATGCTGCCTACAAGAGACTCATTTTAGACTTAAAGACACCTGCAGATTGAATGTGAGGGGATGGTGATCCATCTATCGTGCTAATGGACATTAAAAAAAAAGCTGGAGTAATCATACTTATATCAGACAAACTGGATTTTAAAACAAAGTCTGTAACAAGAGACAAAGTAGGGCATTATACTTAAGGTGTGTATCCTTCAAGAAGATCTAATAATTGTAAATACTTACACCCCAACCCATAAGTATTAAAATATATAAATTAATTAATCACAAACATAAAGAAACTCATTTATAATAATACCATAACAGTAGGACTTTAGCACACGACTTACAGCAAAGGGCAGATAATATATGCAGAAAATAAACAAGGAAACAATGGCTTTGAATTACACACTGGATTGTATGGACTTAACTGATATATTCAGAACATTTCAGCCTAAAGCAACATACTTCTCGAGTGCACATGGAACTTTCTCCAGAATAGACCACATACTGGGCCACAAATCAGCACTCAACAAGTCCAAAAAGATTGAGATCATATCATGCATATTTTCACATAATAATGTTACAAAAATTGAAGTCAACAACAAGAAAAAATTTAGAAAACTCTCAAATACATGCAGGTTAAAGAACATCCTACTAAATAATTAATGGGCTAACATGGAAATTAAATAGGTAAAAAACAATACATAGAGGTAAACAAAAATGAAAGCATGACAGTACAAAACCTTTGGGATGCAGCAAAGGCAGTCTTAAGAGGAAAGTATATTGCAATTCAGGCCTATCTCAAGAAGCAAGAAAGGTCCCAAATACACAGCCTAACCTTACATCTAAAGCAGCTAGAAAACGAACAGTAAGGAGAGCCTAAAGTCAACAAAAGAAGGGAAATAATAAAGATTGGGGAAGAAATAAATGTAATAGAAAAAACAACAACAAAAACATAGTAGACCAGATCAATGAAACTAAGAGATGGTTCTTAAAAGAGTAAATAAAATTGGTAAATGCCTTGCCAAACTTCTCAAAATGAAAAGAGGACCCAAATAGATAAAATCACAAATGGAAGGAGGGATCACAACCAACACTACCGAAAAAAAATAATTATAAGAAAATATTATGAAATATTATATGTCAACAAACCAGGCAATATAGAAGAAATGGACAAATTCCTAGAAACTCACATACTATCAAAACTTAAACAGTAAGAAATAGAAAATTTGAAGAAAGCCATAAAAAGCAAAAAAATAGAATCAGTGATCAAAAATCTCCCAAAAAAGCAAAAGTCCTGGACCAGATGGCTTCCCAGGGAAATTCTACCAGATATTTATTTTTTTACTTTTTTTTTCATGAAATTTATTGTCAAATTGGTTTCCATACAACACACAGTGCTCATCCCAAAAGGTGCCCTCCTCAATACCCATTACCCACCCTCCCCTCCCTCCCACCCCCCATCAACCCTCAGTTTGTTCTCAGTTTTTAACAGTCTCTTATGCTTTGGCTCTCTCCCACTCTAACCTCTTTTTTTTTTTTTCCTTCCCCTCCCCCATGGGTTTCTCTTACGTTTCTCAGGATCCACATAAGAGTGAAACCATATGGTATCTGTCTTTCTCTGTATGGCTTATTTCACTTAGCATCACACTCTCCAGTTCCATCCACGTTGCTACAAAAGGCCATATTTCATTTTTTCTCATTGCCACGTAGTATTCCATTGTGTATATAAACCACAATTTCTTTATCCATTCATCAGTTGATGGACATTTCGGCTCTTTCCATAATTTGGCTATTGTTGAGAGTGCTGCTATCAACATTGGGGTACAAGTGACCCTATGCATCAGTACTCCTGTATCCCTTGGATAAATTCCTAGCAGTGCTATTGCTGGGTCATAGGGTAGGTCTATTTTTAATTTTCTGAGGAACCTCCACACTGCTTTCCAGAGCGGCTGCACCAATTTGCATTCCCACCAACAGTGCAAGAGGGTTCCTGTTTCTCCACATCCTCTCCAGCATCTATAGTCTCCTGATTTCTTCATTTTGGCCACTGTGACTGGCGTGAGGTGATATCTGAGTGTGGTTTTGATTTGTATTTCCCTGATAAGGAGCGACGTTGAACATCTTTTCATGTGCCTGATGGCCATCTGGATGTCTTCTTTAGAGAAGGGTCTATTCATGTTTTCTGCCCACTTCTTCACTGGGTTATCTGTTTTTCGGGTGTGGAGTTTGGTGAGCTCTTTATAGATTTTGGATACTAGCCCTTTGTCCGATATGTCATTTGCAAATATCTTTTCCCATTCCATTGGTTGCCTTTTAGTTTTGTTGGTTGTTTCCTTTGCTGTGCAGAAGCTTTTTATCTTCATAAGGTCCCAGTAATTCACTTTTGCTTTTAATTCCCTTGCCTTTGGGGATGTGTCGAGTAAGAGATTGCTACGGCTGAGGTCAGAGAGGTCTTTTCCTGCTTTCTCCTCTAAGGTTTTGATGGTTTCCTGTCTCACATTCAGGTCCTTTCTCCATTTTGAGTTTATTTTTGTGAATGTTGTGAGAAAGTGGTCTAGTTTCAACCTTCTGCATGTTGCTGTCCAGTTCTCCCAGCACCATTTGTTAAAGAGACTGTGTTTTTTCCATTGGATGTTCTTTCCTGCTTTGTCAAAGATGAGTTGGCCGTACGTTTGTGGGTCTAGTTCTGGGGTTTCTATTCTATTCCATTGGTCTATGTGTCTGTATTTGTGCCAATACCATGCTGTCTTGATGATGACAGCTTTGTGGTAGAGGCTAAAGTCTGGGATTGTGATGCCTCCTGCTTTGGTCTTCTTCTTCAAAATTACTTTGGCTATTCGGGGCCTTTTGTGGTTCCATATGAATTTTAGGATGGCTTGTTCTAGTTTCGAGAAGAATGCTGGTGCAATTTTGATTGGGATTGCATTGAATGTGTAGATAGCTTTGGGTAGTATTGACATTTTGACAATATTTATTCTTCCAATCCATGAGCATGGAATGTCTTTCCATTTCTTTATATCTTCTTCAATTATCTGCATAAGCTTTCTATAGTTTTCAGCATACAGATCTTTTATATCTTTGGTTAGATTTATTCCTAGGTATTTTATGCTTCTTGGTGCAATTGTGAATGGGATCAGTTTCTTTATTTGTCTTTCTGTTGCTTCATTGTTAGTGTCTAAGAATGCAACTGATTTCTGTACATTAATTTTGTATCCTGCAACTTTGCTGAATTCATGTATCAGTTCTAGCAGACTTTTGGCGGAGTCTATCGGATTTTCCATGTATAATATCATGTCATCTGCAAAAAGCGAAAGCTTGACTTCATCTTTGCCAATTTGGATGCCTTTGATTTCCTTTTGTTATCTGATTGCTGATGCTACAACTTCCAGCACTATGTTAAACAACAGCGGTGAGAGTGGGCATCCCTGTCGTGTTCCTGATCTCAGGGAAATAGCTCTCAGTTTTTCCCTGTTGAGGATGATGTTAGCTGTGGGCTTTTCATAAATGGCCTTTATGATCTTTAAGTATGTTCCTTCTATCCTGACTTTCTCAAGGGTTTTTATTAAGAAAGGGTGCTGGATTTTGTCAAAGGCCTTTTCTGCATCGATTGACAGGATCATATGGTTCTTCTCTTTTTTTTTGTTAATGTGATGTATCACGTTGATCGATTTGCGAATGTTGAACCAGCCCTGCATCCCAGGGATGAATCCCACTTGATCATGGTGAATAATTCTTTTTATATGCCGTTAAATTCGATTTGCTAGTATCTTATTGAGAATTTTTGCATCCATATTCATCAGGGATATTGGCCTGTAGTTCTCTTTTTTTACTGGGTCTCTGTCTGGTTTAGGAATCAAAGTAATACTGGCTTCATAGAATGAGTCTGGAAGTTTTCCTTCCCTTTCTATTTCTTGGAATAGCTTGAGAAGGATAGGTATTATCTCTGCTTTAAATGTCTGGTAGAACTCCCCTGGGAAGCCATCTGGTCCTAGACTCTTATTGGTTGGGAGATTTTTGATAACCGATTCAATTTCTTCGCCGGTTATGGGTCTGTTCAAGCTTTCTATTTCCTCCTGATTGAGTTTTGGAAGAGTGTGGGTGTTTAGGAATTTGTCCATTTCTTCCAGGTTGTCCAATTTGTTGGCATATAATTTTTCATAGTATTCCCTGATAATTGTTTGTATCTCTGAGGGATTGGTTGTAATAATCCCATTTTCATTCATGATTTTATCTATTTGGGTCATCTCCCTTTTCTTTTTGAGAAGCCTGGCTAGAGGTTTGTCAATTTTGTTTATTTTTTCAAAAAAACAACTCTTGGTTTCGTTGCTCTGCTCTACCGTTTTTTTAGATTCTATATTGTTTATTTCTGCTCTGATCTTTATTATTTCTCTTCTTCTGCTGGGTTTAGGCTGTCTTTGCTGTTCTGCTTCTATTTCTTTAGGTGTGCTGTTAGGTTTTGTATTTGGGATTTTTCTTGTTTCTTGAGATAGGCCTGTATTGCAATGTATTTTCCTCTCAGGACTGCCTTCGCTGCATCCCAAAGCATTTGGGTTGCTGTATTTTCATTTTCGTTTGTTTCCATATATTTTTAAATTTCTTGTCTAATTGCCTGGTTGACCCACTCATTCGTTAATAGGGTGTTCTTTGACCTTCATGCTTTTGGAGGTTTTCCAGACTTTTTCCTGTGGTTGATTTCAAGCTTCATAGCATTGTGGTCTGAAAGTATGCATGGTATAATTTCAATTCTTATAAACCTATGAAGGGCTGTTTCGTGACCCAGTATATGATCTATCTTGGAGAATGTTCCATGTGCACTCGAGAAGATAGTATATTCTGTTGCTTTGGGATGCAGAGTTCTAAATATATCTGTCAAGTCCATCTGATCCGATGTATCATTCAGGGCCCTTGTTTCTTTATTGACCGTGTTTCTAGATGATCTATCCATTTCTGTAAGTGGGGTGTTAAAGTCCCCTGCAATTACCACATTCTTATCAATAAGGTTGCTTATGTTTATGAGTAATTGTTTTATATATTTGGGGGCTCCGGTATTCCGCGCGTAGACATTTATAATTGTTAGCTCTTCCTGATGGATAGACCCTGTAATTATTATATAATGCCCTTCTTCATCTCTTGTTACAGCCTTTAATTTAAAGTCTAGTTTGTCTGAGATAAGTATGGCTACTCCAGCTTTCTTTTGGCTTCCAGGAGCATGATAAATAGTTCTCCATCCCCTCACTCTCAATCTAAAGGTGTCCTCAGATCTAAAATGAGTCTCTTGTAGACAGCAAATAGATAGATCTTGTTTTTTTATCCATTCTGATACCCTATGTCTTTTGGTTGGCGCATTTAACCCATTTACATTCAGTGTTATTATAGAAAGATATGGGTTTAGAGTCATTGTGATGTCTGTATGTTTTATGCTTGTAGACATGTCTCTGGTACTTTGTCTCACAGGATCCCCCTTAGGATCTCTTGTAGGGCTGGTTTCGTGGTGACAAATTCCTTCAGTTTTTGTTTGTTTGGGAAGACCTTTATCTGACTTCTATTCTAAATGACAGACTTGCTGGATAAAGGATTCTCGGCTGCATACTTTTTCTGTTTAGCACACTGAAGATCTGGTGCCAAGCCTTTCTGGCCTGCCAAGTTTCAAAAGAGAGATAAGTCACGAGTCTTATAGGTCTCCCTTTATATGTGAGGGCACGTTTATCCCTTGCTGCTTTCAGAATTTTCTCTTTATGCTTGTATTTTTCCAGTTTCTCTATGATATGTCGTGCAGAAGATCGATTCAAGTTACGTCTGAAGGGAGTTCTCTGTGCCTCTTGGATTTCAATGCCTTTTTCCTTCCCCAGTTCAGGGAAGTTCTCACCTATGATTTCTTCAAGTACACCTTCAGCACCTTTCCCTCTCTCTTCCTCCTCTGGGATACCAATTATGTGTATATTATTTCTTTTTAGTGTATCACTTAGTTCTCTAATTTTCCCCTCATACTCCTGGATTTTTTTATCTCTCTTTTTCTCAGCTTCCTCTTTTTCCATAACTTTATCTTCTAGTTCACCTATTCTCTCCTCTGCATCCTCAATCTGAGCCATTGTCGTTTCCATTTTGTTTTGCATTTCATTTAAAGCGTTTTTCAGCTCCTCCTGACTGTTCCTTAGTCACTTGATCTCTGTAGCAAGAGATTCTCTGCTGTCCTCTATACTGTTTTCAAGCCCAGCGATTAATTTTATGACTATTATTCTAAATTCACTTTCTGTTATATTATTTAAATCCTTTTTGATCAGTTCATTAGCTGTTGTTATTTCCTGGAGATTCTTCTGAGGGGAATTCTTCTGTTTGGTCATTTTGGATAGTCCCTGGAGTGGTGAGGACCTGCCTGGCACTTCCCCTGTGCTGTGGTGTATAACTGGAGTTGGTGGGCGGGGCCGCAGTCAGCCCTGATGTCTGCCCCCAGCCCACCGCGGGGCCACAGTCAGACTGGTGTGTGCCTTCTCTTCCCCTCTCCTAGGGGCGTTATTCACTGTGGGGTGGCGTGGCCCGTCTGGGCTACTTGCACACTGCCAGGCTTGTGGTGCTGGGGATCTGGCGTATTAGCTTCGGTGGGTAGGCAAGGTGCACGGGGGGAAGGATGGGCAGGCTTAGCTCGCTTCTCCTTAGGTGATCCACTTCAGGAGGGGCCCTGTGGCAGGGAGGGAGTCAGATCCGCTGCTGGAGGTTTGGCTCTGCAGGAGCACAGAGTTGGGTGTTTTCCCGGAGCGAGCAAGCTCCCTGGCAGGAACTGGTTCCCTTTGGGATTTTGGCTGGGGGATGGGCGGGAGAGATGGCGCTGGCGAGCGCCTTTGTTTCCCACCAAACTGAGCTCTGTCGTCCGGGGGCTCAGCAGCTCTCCCTCCCTTTGTCCTCCAGCCTTCCCGCTTTCTGAGCAGAGCTGTTAACTTATGACCTCCCAGATGCTAAGTCGCGATTGCTGTCGGAACACAGTCCATCTGGCCCCTCCGCTTTTGCCAGCCAGACTCAGGGGCTCTGCTTGGCCGGGAGCCGCCCCTCCGCCCCGGCTCCCTCCTGCCAGTCCGTGGAGCGCGCACCGCCTTGCCGCCCTTCCTACCCTCTTCCGTGGGCCTCTCGTCTGAGCTTGGCTCCGGAGACTCCGTTCTGCTAATCCTCTGGCGGTTTTCTGGGTTATTTAGGCAGGTGTAGGTGGAATCTAAGTGATCAGCCAGACGCGCGGTGAGCCCAGCGTCCTCCTACGCAGCCATCTTCCCTCTCCTCCTCTACCAGATATTTAAAGGACAGCTAATACCTATTCTTTGAGAACTCTTCAAAAACTTACAAATGGAAGGAAAACCTCCAAACTCATTCTACAAAGCCAGAATTACCTTGATTCCAAGACCAAGCAAAGACCCCACTAAAAAGAAGAATTCTAAGCCAGTATCCCTGATGAAGATGGATGCAAAAAATCTCAATTAGGTACTATAAAATCGAATTCAACAGTACATTAAAATAATTCTTCAACATGATCAAGTGAGATTTATTCCTGGCCTGCCAGACTGGTTCAATATTCACAAAACAATCAATGTGATAAACCACATGCGTTTTTTAAAAAAATATAGTGTTGGTAATTAGTTTGTCGGTATTTTATTGAGAATTTTTGCATCCTGGTTTATCAGGGATATTGGCCTGTAGTTCTTTTTTTTTTAGTGGAGTCTTTATATGATCTTGGTATCAGGGTAAAGCTGGTCTCAGAGAATTAATTTGGAAATTTTCTTTCCTTTTATATTTTTAGGAATAGTTTGAGAATAGGTATTGACTCTTCTTTAAGTATTTGGTAGAATTTACCTGTGAAACCCTCAGACCCTGGACTTTTCTTTGTAGATTTTGATTATTGATATAATTTCTTTGTTGGTTATTGTTCTGTACAAGTTTTCTATTTCATCCTATTTCATTTTGGGTAGTTCATATGTTTTTAGAAGTTTTTCAATCTCTTCCAGGTTGTCCAATTCATTGGCTAATAGTTTTTCATAATATTCTCTGATAATTGTATTTCTGTGTTGGTTTTTATTTCTCTTCCCTCATGTGTGATTTTATTGATTTGTGTCCTTTATTTTTTTTTCTTTTTGATAAGTCTGGTAAACATTTATCAATTATTATTTCTTTAAAACAACCAGCTCTTGGTTTTATATTTTTCTCCTATTGTTCCTTTTTTTAAGTTTCTATATCTTTTATTTCTGTTCCAATATTTATTATTTCCTTCCTTCTGTTGGTTTAGGCTTCAGTTGTTGTTCTTTTTCTAGTTTCTGTAGGTATAATGTTAGGTTGTTTAATTGAGATTTTTCTTGCTTCTTGAGTTAGTCCTGTGTTGCTCTATACTTCCCTCATAGGATCACTTTAGTTACATCCCAAAGGTTTCGTACAATTGTGTTTTCATTTGCATTTGTTTTCAGGGTTTTTAAAAAATTTTTTTTCTTTGATTTCCTGATTGATCCATTCACTGTTTAATATTATTTGTTTAACCTCCATGTGCCATGTATTTGTGGTCTTTCTAAATATTATCTTGTGGTTGACTAGTCTTGTCCCATGAACACAACTATTTAACTATCAAATCATCCTAAATACCTTAGCAATTGACCCAAAGACTGACAGAACAAGCTCCACAACTAAAGGGAGATAAGAGGTCACATTGAGGAAGGTAGGAAATGCAAAAACATGGTCTAAGGGAGAAGCATTGTGAGTCCTGCAGATGGAAAGGAGCCATGGTTTGAAAGTAGGGTGAAAGAAAGAGAGGAGCACATAAGAAAGAAGACACGGTGAAAGTTTCCCCAAAACCATTTGCTTAGAAAACAAGTGGGACTGAATTTTGTTAGTTATGCAATCAGTGGGGCTTAAAACCTGGAGTTTAAAAGGCCAGTGGGCTTGGCTGGGATAGAGTCCAAAGTGCACTGTACTGCACCTAAAGAGATGGCTGGCAAACGATCTAGGAGCAGATAGCATGGAAGCAATGACCTAAAGAATGTCTGAGGCACAGAGTAAAGAGATTTTTCACTCTTCTCAGAAAAAATCCCTGAGATGTAGTGTTCATAGAGATGCCTCTCTGGGGACAAAGGAACTAGCAAGCACCATTTCCCTCCTCTGCTCTTCAGCATAAACACAAAGCCACCTGCAGGAAGCAACTCAGCACAAACACTGGCTGCCTAACTTGCTTATACCAAGACCCACCTGCCTGTTCTCTGTCTTGAATGCCTTTCTCAGTTAAGCTGGCCTCAGTTCCTGTGCAGCAGTCCCCCAAAGAACAGCACAATTCCCTTCCCACACCACATCTCCCAACCGGAGAGTTCTGCAGGGCCTCAGTTCTGGGGGGAGGTGGTATCAGGTCTCATTTCACAAGCAAAACACACCTAGTTAAAAATTCACTTCATTCAGACCAGAGATCAAGCACTTCCCACAGCAGGCAAGGAGAGCCTCTGTAGAAGACTGGCCTGAAGGATAGAGCAGCCAAAATGCACCAGCAGATTGCTCAAAGCACACATCAGAGACAATCCCTGAAGCATAAAGCCCTTGACACTACATGACCTCTTCTTCATAAAGCCATTACTTTTAGGAGAAAGAGACATAATTGACTTTTCTAACAAAGAGAAGAAGGCAGAGAGTTAGATAAAATGCAAATATGGAAGGATTTATTCCAAAATGAAAGAACAAGATAAAGCCATAGACAGAGATCTAAGTTTTACATATTTTAATAACATATCTGATGGAGAATTTAAAGCAACTATGATAAGGGTACTTATTGAGCTTGAGAAAATAATAGATCAGTGACTCCCCTACCACAGAAGAAAAGGGTTAATAAAAAATCAATCATGGGATACCTGAGTGGCTCAGTTAGTTGAGCATCCAACTCTTGATTTTGATTCAGGTCATCATCTCACAGTCATGATATTGAGCCCCATGTCATGCTCTGCACTGATCATGGAGCCTGCTTAAGATTCACTCTCTATCTTCCTCTGCTCCATCCCCAGCTCATGCTCTCCTCACTCTCTCTAAAATTAAATAAATAAATAAATAAATAAATAAATAAATGCATCATTCAGAGATAAAGAATATAATAAAACAGATTGGAGGCAGGCTGGATGCAATGAAGACCAGGCAGGAAGAAGCATAATGAATTAATGACCTACAAGACAAAATAATGGAAAATAATGAAGCTGAACAAAAGAGATAAAGAAGAATTAAGCAGCAAAAAAATATACTTAGGTAACTCAGTGAGTCCATTAAATGTAATAACATTCATATTATAGGATTCCCAGAAGAATGCAGAGAAAGGGGGGTGGAAAGTTTATTTGAGGAAATAAAGCTGAAAATTTCCCTAATCTGGGGAAGGAAAGAGAGGTCCTTAAATTACAAGTTACCATCCAAAAGGGTAACTGGAGATTTCTCAACAGAAACTTGGCAATACATAAAGGAGTGGCATGATATATTCAAAGTGCTGAATGGGAAAATATGCAGACAAAGATACTCTATCCAGCAAGGCTGTCATTCAGAATAGAAGGAGAGATAAAGAGTTTCACAAACAAACAAACAAAGCTAAAGGAATTCATGACCAATTAAACCAGGCCTGCAAGAAATATTAAAGGGAACTCTTTGAGTACATAAAAGAGACCAAAAGTGACAAAGACAAGAAAGAGTCAGAAAAAAGTCTCCAGAAACAATGGCAAAACAAGTAACAAAATAGCAATAAATATATCTATCAATAATTATTTTGAATGTAAATGGGCTAAATTCTCTATTCAAAAGACATAAGGTGACAGACTAGATTTTTAAAAAGACCCCTCTATATAGTGGCTGCAAGAGACTCATTTCACAAGTAAAGACACATGCAGATTGAAAGTGTGGGTTTGAGAAGCATTTATTATGCAAATTGACAATAAAGCAAGGCAGAGTAGCAATATTTTATTGCCACAACACAGACTGTAAAACAAAGAGTGTGAAAATAATTTAGTTTCATTTTCTTGCCTGTAGAATTTGTGTTTCTGATGATGTCCTCTGTTTTTTTTTTTTCTATTCTTTGTTGTTTTTGGTCTTTTTTTTTGTTTTGTCTCGTATTTTCCCCACTCAAAAAGTCCCCCTTAAAGTTTCTTGTAGGGATGGTTTAATGGTCATGAACTGCTTAATTTTTGTTTGTCTGGGCAACTCTTTATCTCTACGTCTATTTTGAATGACATCCTTTCCGGATAGGGTATTCTTGGCTGCATTTTTTTCCCATTCAACACATTGAATATATCCTGCCACTCCTTTCTGGCCTACCAAGTTTCTGTGAACAGATCTTCTGTGAACCTGATCTGTCTTCCCAAAAAGACTGTAAAAAGAGACAAAAAAAAAAGGCATGATATCATATAAAGAGGGGATTCAGCAAGAAGCTATAAGATTTGTAAATATTTATGTGACAAACATGGAACACCAAAGTATATAACACAATTAATAGCAAACATAAAGAAACTGATTGATAGCACAATAGTAGTAGGGTACTTTAACAACCCACTTACCTCAATAGACATATCATCTAAACAGAAATCAACAAGGAAATAATCGCTTTGAATGACACTCTGGACCAGATGGACTTAACAGATATATTCAGAACATTCCATCCTAAAACAGCAGAATACATATTCTTTTCAAGTGTACATGGAATGGTCTCCAGAATAGATCACATATTAGGTCACAAAAGAGGACTCAACAAATACAATTGAAATCATACCATGCACCTTTTCTGACTACAAGGCTATGAAACTAAAAGTGAACAACTTTAGAAAGTTTTAAAACACATGCCTAAATAGAATTACAGATAATTACATACTTAATATTCAATTATCTATTTAACCAAGGTAGCAATAAAAAATTCTACAAAAGGTTATATAATTGTTAGCAAAACATAGCTTCTTTAAGGTTGAGAATTTCAGTTATCTTAAGTAATCAAAGAACTGATAAAAGACAAAACATAAAAACTTTGGTTTTCTAGACAGGTAATGAAAAATAAAATAACTTTATTTGCAGTTTTTTATCAAAAGTCAAAGAAAAATCAAATAAAATTTGCTTAATTTTGCAGATAGAAAAGACAACTAAATCCTATTCCAGTATATGTTAAAAATTCATTTATTTTAATCTTAGTCGTGACTATATGTAAAATTATTTTCCAAAGATTCCCTTTAAAAATATCTATAACTTTTTTTTAATTCAGATTATCTCCTAAGCATTCTTTCTCTATATAAACAGTCTCATTTTAGGACAAAATTACTATTTTCCCTCAACAGAAATGTATTCCTACTCCTCATACCTTTCTTATCAAAAACATATTTTCTTGCATACAGAGTTGCTTCTTTATCATCTTCTGGCAGTCTTAGTTACATTTATCAGAGCTTTTACTTCTTTAATCTTTAGTCTCCAGTGAAAAGTAAGTAATAACTAATTTTGAATTGTTATAACATAAATTTTTAGATTCACAAATTTATAAATAAATTCTCAAATATTAAACTATGTTTTTTTCATAGTATAACATTCTTTTTAAAGTTCATTTTATTTATTTTTGAACGAGTGAGAGAAGGTAGAGACAGAGAGAGAGGGAGAGAAAGAATCCCAAGAAGGCTCTATGCTGTCAGTGTGGAGCCCAACTCGGGGCTCAAACTCACAAAACATGAGATCATGACCTGAGCTGAAATCAAGAGTCAGAAACAAAACTGACTGAACCACCCAGATGCCCCCATAGTATAGTTTTCAATAAAGCACAAAGCATGTTTATCAACATACCCAAATATCCTCAGCTTTTTTGCAACAAGAAACCAAAAGCAGGCTTAAGCGCCTGGATGGCTCAGTCATTTTAGCATCCAACTCTTAATTTTGGCTCAAGTCATGATCTTGCAGTTTGTAGGTTATAGCCCACATGGGGCTCTGTGCTGACAGTGCAGAGACAGCTTGGGATTCTCTCCCTCTCTCTCTACCCACCTCCCCTCTCAAAATAAATACGTAAACTTCAAAAACAAAAAGCCAAAAGCAGGCGATTCTCTGTTCAGTAATCAATGCTTTAGTATTCTACCATATTTGGAAAACACTTAGATACCCATTGAATTTAACTCAATATATCATTTAACTTAGCAAAATTTGAAGTTTCATGTTACTAAAAAGACTTTGAAAACTATAAATCTCCTTATTTACTCAACCTACCTTTTCTTAACAATTATATATGAAAACTTGATGAGACAATGTAACCATAATTTTAAATCATACATCTGCTGTTAGATTGCAACAGAGATAACATGAGCCTATTTGACCTTTAGTAAAGCTTGGTAGAATAAAAGTTTTATATTTAATGCTGACAACTCTAAATACATATCTATTTTAATTAAACTAGCAAATTTAAATTAGCCCTAATACTGAATATGTTATACCTGTGTCCACTAGAAGTCAGTCAGTTTGTTCTACACTGTAAATTTTACCTTTGGTTCCCACAGATAAATCTGCAATGGGCAGTTTAAGTCCCAGGAAGCCCCTGGGCCCTTTAATGTTGATTTGGGAGAAGCTACTGTTTGAACCTCATAAGGAGGTAGCCCAACAGCTTGTGGAACTTTTTGTTCCTCAATAGTGAAGGTAGGAGAAACAGATGCCCATGGTGCCAGAGACACCAGAGATGGTATAGGAGCTGACTCTTTGAGCCATGCCATTGGTGTTGCAGGAACAGGGGACAGGGGATGGAGGCAAAGGCATTAGGGGTGCTGTGGGCAAAGCTAAAGGAATATTCAAAGTCTGGAATAACATTTTTTGTCTCCTTCTCCTGTCTCTCCCTCCTGCAAAACAGTCTTTTTCTCTGGTTGCTTTTCAACCCTTTGCACCACTTATTCAAAATATGTCCTATTGGACTTTGGGAAGAGGAGTATCCCCCAACTTCCTAGGGAAAAGTTCAAAAAGAACACAGATGAAACAATAGTATAACAGATGCTCTGAGTACTTTTGCTAGAATTTGTTCTTTCCCAAAAGTTTAGGGCTTCACCAGCTGAATCAAACAACTTCCTAGTTTCTGGTTCCTCCTCAAAAGTCAGAGCTTTGCCACTTGAACTAAACTGCTTCCTAGGCAAACTAAGAGAGTCAAATCAACACCCCTTGTTTGGAGTCAGCTGAATAAGAGGAAAGAATCCAAGAGAGCCATTCAGTGGTAATCTTTCCTCTGCGCTTAACATATACACAGGACAGACAGTGTTAAAAAATGAATAATCTTTTATTCAAAGGTTTATCACTAAAAGTAGCCCAGTAGACTAATATTATCCCTAAGGGGGTTTGAAAGCATATAGAGTTAGTATTCCCCATTTTGTACACACACACACACACACACACACACACACACAAATTGCAACAGAGATATTCCTGAATGCATACCCTGTTTTCTCATTTACTTCATGTTCATTCTTTTTTCCAACCAAAAAATTACAAATTACAAATTACAACAGCCCCTGACACAATTCAATCTATGCGAGCCTGAACAAATGGGTTGCACAAATGGTTCAAAAGAACCCAGCAGCAGGGAATCAAGGAAGAACAAGGTCCAGTGTGCACTTATTTGAAGAAATTACCTGGAAAAATTTCTCGGGCCCACTACTTCTAATTGTTTCTCTATTTCACCAAACCTGGATAAAGGCACTTGATGCCAGTTCAGGCCAAGCAAGCAAGAAAGTTCTTGAACCAAAATAGGTTTCAGCAGCTGCAAGGGACTTTCTTCCTGTCCTGTCTGGATTTGACTAGCACAAGTAGCTGGATTTAACCTATCACAGCAAGTGACTCAAGAAATAAATGGATAAGCTTTGGCACACTGCCTTGGCCAGCTGCTCCATCTCAGAGAATACTGAGGGAGCTAGACAAATTGAAAGCACAGTTTCTCGCTGACTTGCTAAAATTGTAACTGGGGCACAGGGGTGCAAGAATAACTGGCTCTGAGGTCCCAATCAGATCAGGTTTGGCCACTCACCACTGACAAAATCCAAAGGCAGAGATAGAAGTGGTGGTGAAACAAGAAAGGGATTTATTTCAGTAAGGCCCACAAAGACAGTGAACTGACATCTCCAAGATGGTCTCCAAAATGTGCTGAAAATACTTCTAAGTTTATATAAGGTAAATATGGGGCAAAAGTCAGTGGGCACATGCAGGTTGGTAGTAAAAGTCAGGTTGATCATTGTCCTGGGTCAATCCCATAGAGTCTTGCTGGCTGAGGGCAGTCCCTATTGCTTGAGGGGGTGGTTTTGGTTCCCATCACAGGATGCTTCACTGATTGAGTCTTTTGACTGAGTTGAGAGACACGTTGTAAAGAAGAATTTAGTCAATTAGAAAGTATAAACTAAGGTCAAATAGAGGTAGTTTGAGTCCTTTCAGTGTTACAGATCTGTGCAACACATATCAATCAATCTTCTAAGACCATCTTCTGAGGGGCCTAATGAACTTTTGCATATGAGGATAATCTGAGAATGAAACAAGAATAATTTATCCTTCACTCTCTGTCTCTCAGTAACAAAAGATTCATCCCATGATATATTTTTCCCCTGTACCTCCTTAAATATCATACACTCATCACTAATAAAGAAATTCTGCATAAGAAGGCAATAGATGAGTGTTGTAGACATGAGGCAAGGCATTATGAATTTGTATCCACTCAAATTTCAAAATCCATGCAGACTAGTTCTCCCAAGAGGTTGCTGTTTTAGGGGCCAAGAGAAGGCCACCCCAAGATGGACCACTTTGAAATTAATATTATTTTGAGCTAAAAGCAATCAAACCCTATCATATTCAGAAAAAAAAAATAAGGTCTTTACTTCCCCTTCAATTGCCTGTTTGTACCAGTAAGATAACTATTAACAGTGATGACTCTTTTCCTAAGAAACTTATCTACATAATGTGCACCCTTTACTTTTCAAACATCCCTTTTGAACTTTCTGCTAATGGTCTTCCTCCCCTTTGTATCTTCAGATCCTACCCCTTCTTGCTAGCTCATATAAGGTGCATGCTGCCTCACTCTCTTTGGAATTTCTGTCTGGATATTCCTTGCACATATGCATGTGAAGTACTTAATTTTCTCCTGTTAATCTGCCTCATGTCAATTTGATTCTTAGTCTAGCTTAGAAGGACCTTGGACGTCGGAGGAAATTTTTTCTCCAGCACTGTGGTAGAAATAGTGGCAAAGGTTCAGAGTTAGGTGAGGCAGAGAATGTATAAGGTGATGACTGGCATTGTTAATACTTAAGGAGGACACAGTAATTGCCCTGACTGACTTCATTTTGCCTCCACCTACTTTTTCTTAATTGCTTTGTTTTATTTTCCAGCTTAACTAGAATGTTAACTCCATGCAAGGGACCTGGCAGGCAAAACATACCATAATGGGAACCAATAAAATTCTCTTAAGCAATGGCAACTACCCTGATAACAGCAAGTGACTGTGTTTTTGATCCCAAGACAATGACTGACCTTTCTGTTGCTGATCAGCTGCATACATACCCATTGAACTTTTTTTCTGTTTTCTTTATATAAACTTAGAAATATTCTCAATACCTTGGAGACACTTCTTAGGGTATTAGTGTGCCATCTTCCTGGTGTGGCCTCGCTGAAGTAAATTCCTTTCTTGTTTCACACCCACTCACCTCTCTGCCTTTGGATTTTGTCAGTGGTGATTGGCCAAATCTGGCCTATTGGGACCCCAAGAGCCAGGCACTCTCATACCTTGGTCCCTGGGGACAAATTGCTGGGGGGCCAATGAGGAATTGTGTTTCCAGTTTGTCCAGCTTCCTCTAGCTTTCCAAGATGGAATTGTTGATCATGGCGATGAATCAGAACTTCTCCATTTGTTTCCTGAGCTGGTGGCTGTGATAGGTCAGAACCAGTTATTGGTGGCTAGTTGACCCAGGCAGGGATAGTGAGGACAGTTCCTTGCAGCTACCAAAACACATTTCATTTTTGGGACACACCTTTTTCACTCAACCCAGGCAGACATTGACTGCTTTAAACACATTTGGTGAAACAGAGAAACAAATTGAGGAAAAAGTGTACCCTGAAAGATTTGGTTTCTGTTAAGTTCTTCTGACAGTGCATGTCAGACCCCGTCCTTCTCTAGTTCCTCTAAATTTGTGTAGCTTATTTGTATAATTTGTAACAGGGATATTATAATTCACAATTAAAGGAACCATTAGGAGGAGATGTGTTGCAAGTAGGAAAACCAGGATACATTTTTGGATGATTTCTGTTGAAATTTGTGTAATTTGTGTGCGAGTGTTTGTGTAAAAATGGGAAGTGCTATTTCCATATCCTCTCAGAGCCCTCTAAGGAGGATATTGGTTGACTTGTCTACTTTTTGTTATGAACCTATGACTAAGAAGAAGATTGTTGTTTATTATTGTTAATATTATTTGTAATATAGCATGGCCCATGTATGTATTAGACTCAGAAGAGAGGTGAACTTTGAATGGGTCACGCAATTATTATACCATTTTGCAATTAGAATTTTTTTGTCAAAGACCCAGAAATTGGGATGAAATACCCTATGTATGACTTTTTATGTTATTACACAATCAAGATTTCTCCAAAGAGGGAGTTAAGCTTATGGTGCAAAGGAAAAAAAAACAAAAACAAAAAACCTAAGTCAAAGGAAGAACTTCTGCCAGATACTGATAAAGACGTTGAGAGGGGAGAAAGCATATTATTAACTACTTTAAATCCCAAAGCCTCTCTATTTCTAACAGGATTCCCACCTCTAGCTGTACCTCCAACACTAACTATACCCCAATGGGTACCTTCAACTGTTGATGGAGTGGCCAGGACATTAGATTGCTCATCACTGCCTCAATATGAAGGTGTGTCTAAAAGAGTATCTCCTTTTAAGACTTGTCAGGGCGCCCATTTTGGTCAGGGAGACACAATTTAGTGGGGTGGGGCAATTTCTATTGAGCCAGTAACTTTCTGGAGGATTAAATGCTCAAGATCAGCCAGTTGGATACTTCTAAACTTATACTCCGTTTTCAACCTTGGATTTATTGAATGGTAAAAACTAAATCCCTTCTTCAATGATCTCATCAAATATATGGAACTCTACTACTATTGTTGCCACCCATCACCCTATTTGAGTTGATATACAAACACTACTTAATACAGTGTTAACTGTTATGGAAAGGTCTTATTTTAGAAAATGCTAATGAATAGTCTTAGATTCTTCACCAGGCTGAACCCCAGAGTACTATGGACCCTACTGAGGTGGTCTCACTAATGGAACCTAATTGGAACTCAAATGAAACCACAGACAGATTTTGACTGGATCATTATCTTAAGTGTGTCCTGGGTGGACTCAGAAATGGTGTGCCTAAGCCAAAAAATTTAAACAAAATACAGGTATTACAGCAAGGGGAAATTGAAAACCCCTCATCTTGGCTAGAGAGAATATATAAACTTATAGAAAATCATGGGCTTAGACACACAAATGGTGTGTCATGGTCATCATGACATTTATGGGACAGAGAACCACAATATCAGGCACAAATTACAAAAGATAGAAGAAGCTGTGTGAATGAACCCCTCCTAGCTAGTACATATAACTTATAAGGTGTAAAATGACCAGTAGGTTAAAAAAAAAGGCTATACAAACTACCAGCTTTGTTCAAGGTATCTAAAGCCAAGGGGGAAAAAGTGAAAGGAGACTCCCTAAAAAGTATCAATGATCATATTGTAATGAAGGAGGACTCTGGAAGAAAGATTGCCCCAAATTCTTAAACAAGAAAGACTGGCTAAACAGCAAGTTGGAACTAAAAATTCCAGAAATTGGCAATGCCTCTGAGGAAGACTGAGGAGCCTCAGGGGCTCCCATAGCCTTTTCAGCTCTGATTACCTTTCCCCACCACAGCCCCCAGAACAATTGACAGAGGGAGATAAATTGATTGACTTTTTGATACTGAGACAACACGCTCAGTCCTGATAATCCCCCTTGCAAAGAAATGCAGTCAAACTAAACCCATTATAAGGGATAAATGGAAAACCCTAAGAACAGGCTTTATTGAAGCCCCTGGAATGTTTTTTGGGTGATCTACATTTGACCCAGTTTTCTTTATGTGCCAGAATATCCCCAATCCCACTCTTAGGGGGAGACTTGTTATGCAAGCTAAATGATCAAGTGACCTTCTTTCCAGAAAAAACAGCAGATGCAAGTACAGGTCCCACCGGAACAAGCACTTCACTTCCAGATAATGCTGATCAGACAGAATTTGCCTAAGGGCGAGTCAGTGCCCACCAAGGTACTCACATTCATAGACTCAGTTTTATGGGTTAAGAGGGCACCAAAAATGCTCTATTAGTCAATATTCTTCAAAAGGAAAAAGCCCAGTTCCTGCCCTTAAAAAATACCCCTTGTGGCGAGAAGCACTTGAGGGAATCCAACCTGTGCTCCAAAATTTCCTACAATATAAACTAACCCAGCCTCACTAGTCACCTTAAAATACCCCATCTGGCCAGTAAAAATGCCTTGATCGAAGGAACACAATTTCATTCAGGATTTGCATGCTATTCATGAGATTGTCCAAAACATTCACCCTATTGTGCATAACTCCTACATCCTCTTGAACACCTTACCAGCTGAATGCAAATGGTTGTTGTTTTGGATCTAAAAGATGTTTTTGTGTGTGTGTTCCACTTGAAGAAATGTCTTATTCAGTCAATCGATCAATCAATCAATAAAATCTCAATTACTTTTTGTCTTTGAATGGACTGATTCTCAGTCAAAAGCTACCCTTTAATATTATTAGACTGCACTTCCAAAAGGATTGAAAAAACTTTCCCACAATTTTGGGGGAAATATTAGCTAAAGTCTTATGGGTGCTATAGTTAACTCAAGGGGTCTTATTACAGTATATAGATGATTTGCTGATTGCCAGCCTAACCTATAAACTCCGCTTAAGAAATACTATCCAAACCCTTAAGCATTTGGCTAAATGTGGTCACAATGTATTATTTAACAAAGCACAAATCTGTAAAAAGCAAGTTGTTTATTTAGGGTTCCAGCTACATCAAGGTCAAGAGAGCTTAATGACTGATTGGAAAAAGGCCAGTTTGAGCCTCCAATTTCCTAAAACATGTAAGCAGCTATATGGGTTTTTGGGAATGGCAGGCTATTGCAGAATATGAATCTCTAACTTTGGGCTCATTGATAAACCCTTATATGAGACCCTAATAGGAACAAGTCTTGAGACTCTACCATGAACAATGAAAGGCCAAATTGCATTTGACATTCTCAAGACCTGACTTGTAACTGCCTCATCCCTAGGATTACCAAACTTAAGAAAAAAAAAATCAAACTTTATGTGCACAAGTGACAGGGAGTCAGCTTAGGAGTCCTAATTCAATTGTTGGGAGAAGATCCTCAGCCAGCAGTTTATTTTGCAAAGCAGATAGAACACATAAACAAGGAATGCATCCCCCCCTCCCACATCTCTCCAAGCAGTAACAGCTACTCAATATGCTAAAGGAATCCAAAAAGTCTGTGCTCAGGAACCTGGTCACTGTATGCGTGACACATCCAGTTGTAACTTTCCTGGAACAAAAAGGTAGATATTGGTTAACTCCTAGGAGGATGGGTAAATTATCCTCTCAGATGACCCTAATGTGACACTCCTAGCCTCCTCTAGTCTACACCCTGCCACCCTGTTGCCTGTAGATCCTGTATCTCAAAGCTTACACATGACTGTGTGGAAGATCTTGATACTGTTTTTTCCAGCCAACCACATCTAGTCAATCAGCCAATTAATCATGCAGACTAGGAACTATTCACAGGTGGAAATAGCTTCATGGACCATGGAAAACACTGTGCTGGATATGATATAGTGATTCAATGAGAAGTCATTGAGTCAAATCCTTTCCAGCAGGTACATCTGCTCTAAAAACTGAGTTAATAGGTCTCATCGAAGCCCTTGAACCTTCAGAAGAGAATAATTAATATTTACATGGGCTCAAAAGTATACATTCCTGATTGTCCATGCTCAGGGGTGATATGGAAATAAAGGGAGCTTCTTACATCTGACAACAAAGACTTGAAACCCCATTATGAAATTCACAAACTTTTAGAGCCATTCTCAAACCTGGGAAAATAGCTGTTATACACTGCATAGGGTATCCAGAAGGAATAGAGCTCAAGGCAATAATCTGACTGACCAGGCTGCCAAACAAACCACAAGCAGGATCATAACTTCAGTTTCACTAATGCCAAATAATGATTTAACTACTTTTATCCCTGAATATTCTGAGGAAGATGAATAGAAACCTCAAGACTGGCATTTTAAAGAATTATATACTTCCTTACAATGAAAAATAAATGCTCATGATATGATTTTACTGCCAAAATTAGTTGTATGTACTATAATTGTCTATATTTACCAAGACTCATGTTATGGGTGGGATGCACTGATTGAATTTGTTAAGCTGTAACTCAGAGGACCAGGATTATAATAAACAATAAGGGAAGTAACTCAGAGATGTCCCCTTTGTACCATAAATGATCCAAAAATGGAAAAACTTGCAAAACTACATGGGATTCAGTATCAGAGGTCATATTGCTTTGAAAATTGGCAGGTACACTTCACTCAAATGCCTAGGGCTGCTAGAAATATAAAATACTTGTTAGTATTTGCATATACCTTTTCCACTTGGTTTGAAGCATATCCAACTAGAACTAAGAAGACCTCAGAAGAGGCGTGGGACTTACTAAAATGTGTCATTCCTGATTTGGATTACCTGATTTCATATAGTGATAATGGCCAGGCCTTTGTTTCATAGATAATATAATCTGTGAGTAAAGCCTTACAAATATAATGTAAACCATATGCTGCCTGGAGGCTCCAGTCAACAGGTGAGACAGAAAAAAAGAACTATACTTTAAAGAAAACCTTAGCTAAAGTATGTCAATAGACTGGTCCAACATGGGAAAAGACCCTGCCTGTTGCCCTCTGTATAAGCAGGCCCTTAGAAGCAGCCTGAAATTGAGCCCTTATGAAATTATGTATTGGAGAACTCTCAGACTTTAGTAAAGGGGTATTTCCCCTGTATCTACATGAAAATCATACAAAACAATATGTACAACAGCTTAGTAAAATTTTGACATCTATACATGAGTTTACCTTTTCCAGGAAGAAGCCATTCCCTGAGGAGCCACTGCATTTTTTTTCCAGTGAGGAGACCAGGTCCTACTAAAAACTTGAAAGAACCAATGACCAGAAGATCAGTTAACTGAAAAATGGACAGGTCCTTATGATGTGCTGTTGACCCGGCACACTTCTCTAAAACTTGCAGGTATCAAACTATGGATTCATAACACCTATGTTAAGAAGGCACTTCCAGATGACTTTTTTCCAGACTCACAGCCTTCTGAGTGGATGGCAACTCCCATAGAAAATCTTAAGTATTATTTACAAAACAAAAATAGTCATGAATCTTTTTACTATTACTCTATTTCTTCTACTATTTTATAATGCTGAATCATATTCACTCCAATCTATTTGCAGATTGGGCCCTTAAGGTCTCAGAAGTCCATCACCAAAGTAATAGCTGGGTATGTGGAGAAATCCCTGCTCTCCACCATCAGCATACCCCCCTGGAAAATTCAGACAGCTAATCAAACTGTACAGCAAAGTTTTTATAATTGGTACAGTAAACTGTAAAAATGAATTTTCCTTTCTTTTAACAAGAAATGTTTTCTCCCTTTCTATGAACAAAAAAAACTATTTAAGTGTTTGTAACAAAAACCGAAATAATGAAACATGTATTTGCCCTAGTGGAAGAAAAGGTAAATGACATCCCAGGTGTAGGATTTGCAATATATGATGTAATTGGGTGTCTAAATGCTTTGCAAGTCCAATTTCGTGAAGTAGCCCCCTTAAGTATTGAAAGGTTAAATAGTACTCCGAGATCCACAATGAGATGGACCCTCCTCTCCAACAAATGTGTAATTCAGCCATCACCTTGACTGATTGTATGAGGTTGGGATGGCAAAATCATTCTTTAAAAGCTGGAGCATACCCCACCCCATGAGGATGGCTGTGGACTTGTGGAAATAATTAATAGCCCTATCTTCTTTATTATTGGACTGGACAGTGTACTTTAGGATACCTATATCCCCCAAGTTGAGTGGTTTCTTACCAGTGATTCTTAATAATTGGGATATTGTTAAAGGTAGACAGTGGATGAAGAGCGCTACTTGCTGGTTTTATCCTTTAGCTATATTTATCCAAGGACCCATCTCTATCAATGTAGAATTATAAGAAGAGGTCCTGGCCAAACATGCAGTAGCTATGTTTCATCAAACCCAGCAAGCATTCACCTTCCTAAATGATGAAACCACAAAAATTTGAAAAGTAGTCCTCCATACCAGTAGTCCTGATATATTGACTGCAGCCAAAGGAAGGGCCTGTGTTCATTAAAATATAATGTGTCTATATTCCAAATTATTAAAAATATATAACTGAAGCCATAAAAGATTTAAACAAGCACATCGCTGCTATAGATGTCCTAGCCTTAGACCTTTTTTAGCAGTTGGCTAAGTTTGATTCTTTCTAAATGGAAGTATGGCTTATTGAGCATTGCTATACTTCTTGTCCTTTCTTTTGTTTTTTGTTTGACCTTTTGTATGTGTCAAATGGGAGCCTGTGCTATTCACACTAGCTTGCAGATGTCCTTGCTATTCATCCCAAGAGGAACTCAAGAAACAAAGTTCTCCTACCCCATCGGAGTCATTCATTCCAAAATTGCTACATTGTCCCTGGTCAGCAGTAAGTAGTCACAGAAGAAATAACTGTCATCCCTTCTTCCATTGAAATAGAATGATGACTTGACAGTGGGGGTTGGAAGGAGGACCGAATCACTGTGCTGACTGATCTTCTTCCTCTTAATTGCCTTTCTCCCCTCCAGAATAATCTGTTAATTCAAACAAGGGACCTGATGGGCAAAACATCTTATTCTTGGGACAAAAACTACTCTTTCAAGCAATAACAACTGCCCTGATGCCATTAAGACCCACATGATTCACCCCAAGACAATGATCAACCAGACATTGCTGCTCAGATGTACACCCTTCGATCTTTGTTCTGTGCTTTCCTTATATAAACTCAGAAGTATTATCAACATCTTGGAGACACTTCTTGAGAAATTAGCCCACTGTCTTCCTCGTGTTGGCCTTACTGAAATAAATTCCTTTCTTGTGTCACTACTCAGCTCTCTGCCTATGGATTTTGTCAGTAGCAAGTGGTTGAACCTGGTCTGTTGGGACTCCCAGAGATGGGCATTCTTATGCCTTAGTCCCTTGTAACAATACTAAGAAATAAAAAGTCAAAAGACAAAAGGGCATTATAAGTAAAAGAAATAATGATGCCCAAGATTATTTTTGTGAATAGTAAATAGCCTGCTTTAAGTCTAGCTGGTTCCCAGTTCTATATGTAAGGAGCTTTGGAGTCACCACTCTGACCTAACAACATATAAAATGCTGAACACACTGAAATATTAAAAACTCCTCATGAATCTATAAAGTATATTAGGACACAGAGCAAGTCACTCTAAGATTGGAGAGACAGGCAAATTCAGGTAGTCATGCCTTACTGGAACAGATTCACAAGTGGAAACCTCTTCAGGAACTACTACAATGGTGGGAAAACCTGAACGGTAATTTTTGAGTTATTGGAGGCTCACTGTGAAAAAGACCAAGAGTTAAAAATCCCAGGGGGGAACAGTCATAGGGGACCCACACAATATTCTGATGTTTATCTCCAAGAACTTAAACAGGTTCCTTACAACAGTAAATATAAGAGAAAAACTCCCTCAGTCTTCTGACAGGGGGAAGAAAAAAGGACCCATTAGAAAATATGCCAAAGCACCCTTTTCTTAAAAGGGCCTGCCTCAAGGGGAACTATTTAAACAAAGCCTATACTGCTGGGGTAATATCACATTCGAACAGAACTGAGGGAAGAAAAATACTCAATTCCAGCTCACAATAGCCATCCTTTACCACCTAAGGTGTGTGTGTGTGTGGTGGGGGGGGGATGGAATGTGAGAATACTTATGAAGTTCACAGTCGAGAGACAGGCTCACTAAAAGACTGAGACCTAAATAAAGGACTATAGAATACATCCTCTTTCTCACACCTCACCATCATATTTATAAATACGTGTTTATAGAAGTTCTCTTTACCTGGTACATTATCTCCTGATCTCAAGAAAAAAAAAATTACAACGCATGCCAGGAGGTAAAGACACAATTTGAAGAAACAGATCAAGCATCAGAACCAAACATGTCAGCGATGTTCAGTGACCAGACTAGGAATTTAAAACAACTATGATTAATATACTAAGTACTTTAATGAATAAAGTACATAGTATGCAAGAATAAATAGGATATACAAGCAAAGAAATGGAAACCAAATTAAAGAACCAGAAAGAAATGCTAGAAATAAATAATACTATGAAGAAATATATATTTAGTCTTTGCCCTGCTTCTAGCACAGAGCACCTAAATGCCTTGAAATTTCCTGTGAGCCACTCTAGTAAATTAATTGAACCCAATGAGGGGTGCCATAGACTCTGGGTCTAAAGTTCTCTCTTGCTTCGCAAGAGAGCAGGACACAGGATGAAAACTGAGATATGGCTAATGTCCGGGAAAAGACAAGAGCCCCGAATAAGGGTCCTTGCCCATATTTATTCAGATCTGAAAGCTTACAAACATCATGGGTGTGCACAAAGAGGCAAAGAAACTGGGAATATTAACTTGGGGACGTGAAGGAAAAGGGGGTTTTGAAGATATATGGTGTTTGAGGTTTGGGTCAATATAAAACAAAATCCTGGCTCCAGGCAGATGGGCAGATGGTTGTTAATGGTAGACAGAAGGCACCTGTCTATTTTAGCTAGCCTAGGGGATAAGACAGATAGGGGAAATAACTTCAGGGTTAACAAGGCACCTTTTCTTTTGTTAACCCTCTCATCTCTGGGCTGCTTCACCTGTAGCACAATGGTCAATTTACCTGTTATAGTTCAATTTGCCTGTTTGCCTAACTTGATCTTTTCCTCCTGTGAAGGCAGCTTTCTGCTATAGTACTAAATTCGGGGGGGGGAGCTTCCGCCCTGAATTCCTAGTCTTGTTTATTTCTTATACCTGTGTTCTATACTAGTGCCTTTGCACCTCCCTATTCTGGGGCCTTTATAAGTTTATTCCCCACAGAGGGGGTCATGGGAATCTTTGATTTACAGTGATTTTGTCAGAAGCACAAGGAACAAACTGGATTTGCTACTGGCATCTGAAATGGAGGGCAGTTGTTTAGGACTGAGCCTATAGCTTGTGTAATCTGATGCTATCTCTGGATAGGTAGTGTCAGAATTTAGTTTAATCATAGGATATCCAGCTGGTGTTGGAACATTGCTTGACTATGTGGAGAAGCACTGTCTGACACACACATTGGAATTAGTGACTGATGAGGGAAACAAAGGCAAGAAAAATGTAGTTTAAATTAAATCCCCTACAGCCTGCAGCCCACTGATAGATAACAGAGACCTGCATGTGACTCCTCAAGAAGTTTATGACTGCCTTAATGCCTTAATCTACATGTCCTTAAAAACTAAAAGCAACCTTATCTTGACAATAGCTAAATTTTCAGGTTCCTGTGACACCCTGTTTTCAGCGTCCAGAAATTCCTTGGAAACTCTATCTTTATCTCCCCTTCCTTCACAAACTTAAAAGTATATAATCAGTAGTTCATCACAATCCCAGTGCCCATGGGTCCTATCCCCATGCTTTAATAAAATCACCTCTTTACACCAAAGATGTCTCAAGAATTATTTCTTAGACATTTGCTCATGGACCCTACTCCAAATTTCATCATTTTCATGACCAACATGGAGCTTTGAAACTTTTCATCTGGACTTGGAGCCTTGGTGCATACTTGGTGAGTATTTTCTCTTTTCTTCCATTAATCTCATTTCAGGGGCTTTACAAGGAGTATAGCCTTACCGGAACACTTTCATGTTGATTGCTCAGACTGTAATCCTCTAGCCCATGTTTACTCTGTGGGGAGAAGAAAGCTTGCCTTTTGGCTGAAAGTTAGCACCTTGGCTGGAATGGTAATAATACCCAGAAATTTAATGCCCTCTCTTTATTCCTGTCCTTATACAAAGTTGTCTGTCTTAGACAAGGGACAGCCACCTGAAGGACTAGCTCGGCTACCAATCTTAAGACTCCCATGCGAGGTTTCCCTTATTGGTCTAATGTGATCCCCTCCACATCTTTGATCTAGCCACTTCTGGCTGTGGTAAATCCACTGGGAGGTAGTTGAAACCAGCACTCCATTGAATTAAAATCAAACCAGGGGCATTAATACATTATTCCAACTGTATGATATTCTAGAAAAGACAAAAAACATCTAGATAATAAAAAGATCAGTGGGTTTCTGGGACTAAAAGAGTGGAAAAATGAATAGGTGGAGCACTGTAATTTTAGACAGTGATACTATTCAATATGATACTGTAATGATAGATACATGACATTATGCATTTGCCAAGACTCATAGAACTACACACTGTGGAGATGAAATTCTAATGTAAACTTTAAGTTTTTCTTTCAAAAAAACAACAAATATTTATTGATCATTTATTATGTGCCATGTACTGTTCTGGATATGCGTGGCCCCCACCCCCCACCACCCTTAAAAAAAAAAAACAAGATAAAGCCAGATAATGCAAATTCTAAGGGAAAGAAAAGGGGCAGTTGGGGAAGAAAGACTGAGGGAACTAAGAGGCCTCAGGTGATGGGTTTCTGCCTTAGGCCTCTTCTTTGGCCTTCTCACCAAAATCCTCCTTCTCTCTTTGGCATCCTAGTACTGTTGGTAGACAGAGACAAAGCTGTTCATTTTGCTCTCAGCCTTGGTGAACTCCATCTTATCCATGCCCTTATCTCTGTACCAGTGGGAGAAGGCTCTGAAGCAGAACATGGTCATGAACTGCTCTGAGATAGGCTTGAAGATCTCCTGGATGGCCATTCTATTGTTAGTGAAGGTGTTTGCTATCTTGAATCCACTGAGCAGGATGTCACAGTCAGCCAAATTGGTGTTGTTGGGGATTAATTTCACAAAGTAGCTGCTATTTTTGTTTTGCATGTTGAACATCAACTCATCCACCTCCTTCATGGACACACATCAATGGAAGACAGCAGCCTTGGTGAGATACCAACCATGGTGGGGGTCACAGGCAGCCATCATGTTCTTGACATTGAAGATCTGCTGGTTCAATTCAGGCACAGTGATAATCCAATACTGCTGGCTTCTATGACTGGTTAGAGTGGCAAAGCCAGGCATGAAGAAGTGGAGACACAAGAAAGGAACCATATTGACTGCCAGCTTGTGAGGATCAGCACTAAACTGGTCAGGGAAGCAGAGGAAGGTGGCAATGCCCCTTATGGTGGGTGAGAGGAGGTGACTCAGGTCCCCACAGGTCCGCCTTGGTCAGCTTGAGGGTGCAGACGCAGATGTCATAAATGGTCTTGTTGTCAATGCAGTAGGTCTCATCTGTGTACTCTACCAATTGATGGACCAAAGGAGTGGTGTTGTGGGGCTCAACTACAGTGTTGACACTTTTGGTGAGGGTACCACACTGAAAATGTTTATAATGTGGTTGAGATATCCTTTGCATATCTTGCTGATAAGCAAGGTGCCCAGGCCAGGGTCTGTGCCCCTTCTAAGAGAGTGAGTCAGCTTGAAGTCCTGCAGACTTCAAAATTATAGTATATGTTCTTGTTTGATAATTAGAACAAAAGCAATAGACAATAGGACAATCAATTGACATTTCTGGGGTTAAAAAGGGAAGATTTTAAAAAAATGTTTATATTTTTATTTTTTAGAGAGAGAGGTGGAGAGAAAGGGAGACAGAGAATCCCAAGCAGGCTTCATGTTGCCAGTACCAAGCCCAATGTGGGGCTTGATCTCATGAAAAATGAGATCATAACCTGAGTTAAAATCAAGAGTCAGACACATAACTGACAGCCACCCAGGCACCCCAAAACAGGAAATACTTTTATAAACAGACCGGTGAAAGTATCTCTTTGTGGATGGGTAGAAAGAAAATAAATCATATAAAAGAGAGAATAGAAGGAAAGAAAAGGAGAGTCTATAAAGCTAGTTAGGAATGTTTGCTTCCAGCTTGTTTCAGGCACATTTATAACACTTAAGGACATATCAGCCTAGTAAATAGAATTGCTTTCTTCTTCAGTCTTATAGACTATTTAGCATGTTGCAAAATTTCTGTGGCTTTTGATCTTTCTCCCTAATGTTCTGATAAAATAAAAGGGAGGGTGAAGTTGTGGGACTTGAATTTATAGATGGGCCACACATTCTAATCCATCTGCTTCTGACCAAAATTTAAGCTCATCTTAGCTAGGTTGTTCTTATTAAACGTATCCAGTAAATTCTTGCAGTGAGTTCAAAGCAATTAAACCTCCAGATGCAAATGCAGTATAAACATACAAATGAAATAATGGTGAGTCAGTTATAATATTTACTCTGGCCACATTGTCCTAAGGACAGAAATACATTTCAGTTTCAGAATAATAGAAAACTATATATGGTAATTACATGAATATATTCCGTCAAATAAGTGTTCATTAAGAAATGTTCAGATTAATATCAGAGATAACAATTTAAAGTTATAAATGTTTTTACAATATAGAGGACAGCAGAGAATCTCTTGCTACAGAGATCAAGGGACTAAGGAACAGTCAGGAGGAGCTGAAAAACGCTTTTAACAAGATGCAAAATAAAATGGAAACGACGACGGCTTGGATTGAAGAGGCAGAGGAGAGAATAGGTGAACTAGAAGATAAAATTATGGAAAAAGAGGAAGCTGAGAAAAAGAGAGATAAAAAAATCCAGGAGTATGAGGGGAAAATCAGAGAACTAAGTGATACACTGAAAAGAAATAATCTACGTATAATTGGTATCCCACAGGAGGAGAGAGAGGGAAAGGTGCTGAAGGTGTACTTGAAGAAATCATAGCTGAGAACTTCCCTGAACTGGGGAAGGGAAAAGGCATTGAAATCCAAGAGGCACAGAGAACTCCCTTCAGACATAACTTGAATTGATCTTCTGCACGACATATCATAGTGAAACTGGCAAAATACAAGGATAAAGAGAAAATTCTGAAAGCAGCAAGGGATACACGTGCCCTCACATATGAAAGGAAGACCTATAAGACTCGTGACTGATCTCTCTTTTGAAACGTGGCAGGCCAGAAAGGATTGGCACGAGATCTTTAATGTATTGAACAGGAAAAAAAAATGCAACCGAGAATCCATTATCCAGCAAGTCTGTCATTTAGAATAGAAGGAGAGATAAAGGTCTTCCCAAACAAACAAAAACTGAAGGAATTTGTCACCACGAAACCAGCCCTACAAGAGATCCTAAGGGGGATCCTGTGAGACAAAGTACCAGAGACATCGCTATAAGCATAAAACATACAGACATCACAATGACTCTAAACCTGTATCTTTCTATAATAACACTGAATGTAAATGGATTAAATGCGCCAACCAAAAGACATAGGCTATCAGAATGGATAAAAAAACAAGACCCATCTGGGGCGCCTGGGTGGCGCAGTCGGTTAAGCGTCCGACTTCAGCCAGGTCACGATCTCGCGGTCCGTGAGTTCGAGCCCCGCATCAGGCTCTGGGCTGATGGCTCGGAGCCTGGAGCCTGTTTCCGATTCTGTGTCTCCCTCTCTCTCTGCCCCTCCCCCGTTCATGCTCTGTCTCTCTCTGTCCCAAAAATAAAAAAAAATAAAAAAAAAAACGTTGAAAAAAAAAATTAAAAAAAAAACAAAAAAAAAAAAAAACAAGACCCATCTATTTGCTGTCTACAAGAGACTCATTTTAGACCTGAGGACACCTTTAGATTGAGAATGAGGGGATGGAGAATTATTTATCATGCTACTGGAAGCCAAAAGAAAGCTGGAGTAGCCATACTTATCTCAGACAAACTAGACTTTAAATTAAAGGCTGTAACAAGAGATGAAGAAGGGCATTATATAATAATCACAGGGTCTATCCATCAGGAAGAGCTAACAATTATAAATGTCTATGCACCGAATACTGGAGCCCCCAAATATATAAAACAATTACTCATAAACATAAGCAACCTTATTGATAAGAATGTGGTAATTGCAGGGGACTTTAACACTCCACTTACAGAAATGAATAGATCATCTAGACACAGGGTCAATAAAGAAACAAGGGCCCTGAATGATACATCGGATCAGATGGACTTGACAGATATATTTAGAACTCTGCATCCCAAAGCAACAGAATATACTTTCTTCTCGAGGGCACATGGAAAATTCTCCAAGATAGATCATATACTGGTTCACAAAACAGCCCTTCATAAGTATACAAGAATTGAAATTATGCCATGCATACTTTCAGACCACAATGGTATGAAGCTTGAAGTCAACCACAGGAAAAAGTCTGGAAAACCTCCAAAAGCATGGAGGTTAAAGAACACCCTACTAAAGAATGAGTGGGTCAACCAGGCAATTAGAGAAAAAATTAAAAACTATATGGAAACAAACGAAAATGAAAACACAACAATCCAAATGCTTTGGGATGCAGCGAAGGCAGTCCTGAGAGGAAAATACATTGCAATCCAGGCCTATCTCAAGAAACAAGAAAAATCCCAAATACAAAATCTAACAGCACACCTAAAGGAAATAGAAGCAGAACAGCAACGACAGCCTAAACCCAGCAGAAGAAGAGAAATAATAAAGATCAGAGCAGAAATAAACAATATAGAATCTAAAAAAACGGTAGAGCAGATCAACGAAACCAAGAGTTGGTTTTTTGAAAAAAATAAACAAAATTGACAAAACTCTAGCTAGGCTTCTCAAAAAAAAAAAAGGGTAGATGACCCAAATAGATAAAATCATGAATGAAAATGGGATTATTACAACCAATCCCTCAGAGATACAAACAATTATCAGGGAATACTATGAAAAATTATATGCCAACAAATTGGACAACCTGGAAGCAATGGACAAATTCCTAAACACCCACACTCTTCCAAAACTCAATCAGGAGGAAATAGAAAGCTTGAACAGACCCATAACCAGTGAAGAAATTGAATCTGTTATCAAAAATCTCCCAACAAATAAGAGTCCAGGACCAGATGGCTTCCCAGGGGAGTTCTACCAGACGTTTAAAGCAGAGATAATACCTATCCTTCTCAAACTATTCCAAGAAAAAGAAAGGGAAGGAGGGGCGCCTGGGTGGCTTGGTCGGTTGAGCGTCCGACTTCGGCTCAGGTAATGATCTCACGGTCCGTGAGTTCGAGCCCCGCATCGGGCTCTGTGCTGACAGCTCAGAGCCTGGATCCTGCTTCCGATTCTGTGTCTCCCTCTCTCTCTGACCCTCCCCCATTCATGCTCTGTCTCTCTCTGTCTCAAAAATAAATAAAGGTTAAAAAAAACTAAAAAACAAAAAGAATGATTCACCATGATCAAGTGGGATTCATTCCTGGGATGCAGGGCTGGGTCAACATTCGCAAATCAATCAACGTGATACATCACATGAATAAAAGAAAGATAAGAACCATATGATCCTGTCAATCGATGCAGAAAAGGCCTTTGACAAAATCTAGCACCCTTTCTTAATAAAAACGCTTGAGAAAGTCAGGATAGAAGGAACATACTTAAACATCATCAAAGCCATGTATGAAAAGCCCACAGCTAACATCATCCTCAATGGGGAGAAACTGAGAGTTTCTCCCTGAGATCAGGAACATGACAGGGATGCCCACTCTCACCGTTGTTTCACATAGTGTTGGAAGTTCTAGCATCAGCAATCAGACAACAAAAGGAAATCAAAGGCATCCAAATTGGCAAAGATGAAGTCAAGCTTTCACTTTTTGCAGATGACATGATATTATACATGGAAAATCCGATAGTCTCCACCAAAGTCTGCTAGAACTGATACATGAATTCAGCAAAGTTGCATGATACAAAATTAATGTACAGAAATCAGTTGCCTTCTTATACACTAACAATGAAGCAACAGAAAGACAAATAAAGAAACTGATCCCATTCACAATTGCACCAAGAAGCATAAAATACCTAGAAATAAACGTAACCAAAGATGTAACAGATCTGTATGCTGATACTATAGAAAGCTTATTAAGGCAATTGAAGAAGATATAAAGAAATGGGGGGGGTTCCGGAAGATGGCGGCGTAGGAGGACGCGGGGCTCACAGCGCGTCCGGCCGATCACTTAGATTCCACCTACACCTGCCTAAAGAACCCAGAAAACCGCCAGAGGATTAGCAGAAGGGAGTCTCCGGAGTCAAGCGCAGACTAGAGGCCCACGGAAGAGGGTAGGGAGGGCGGCGAGGCGGTGCACGCTCCACGGACTGGCGGGAGGGAGCCGGGGCGGAGGGGCGGCTCGCCGGCCAAGCAGAGCCCCCGAGTTGGGCTGGCAAAAGCGGAGGGGCCGGACAGACTGTGTTCCGACAGCAAGCGCGACTTAGCGTCTGGGAGGTCATAAGTTAACAGCTCTGCTCGGAAAGCGGGAAGGCTGGAGGACAAAGGGAGGGAGAGCTGCTGAGCCCCCGGACGGCAGAGCTCAGCTTGGCGGGGAACAAAGGCGCCAGCGCCATCTCCCCCGCCCATCCCCCAGCCAAAATCCCTAAGGGAACCAGTTCCTGCCAGGGAACTTGCTCGCTCCGCGCAAACACCCAACTCTGTGCTTCTGCGGAGCCAAACCTCCGGCAGCGGATCTGACTCCCTACCGCTGCCACAGGGCTCCTCCTGAAGTGGATCACCTAAGGAGAAGCGAGTTAAGCCTGCCCCTCCAGCCCCCGTACACCTTGCCTACCCACCCCAGCTAATACGCCAGATCCCCAGCAACACAAGCCTGGCAGTGTGCAAGTAGCCCAGACGGGACACGCCACCCCACAGTGAATCCCGCCCCTAGGAGAGGGGAAGAGAAGGCACACACCAGTCTGACTGTGGCCCCAGCACTGGGCTGGGGGCAGACATCGGGTCGGACTGCGGCCCCGCCCACTAACTCCAGTTATACACCACAGCACAGGGGAAGTGCACTGCAGGTCCTCACCACGCCAGGGACTCTCCAAAATGACCAAACGGAAGAATTCCCCTCAGAAGAATCTCCAGGAAATAACAACAGCTAATGAACTGATCAAAAAGGATTTAAATAATATAACAGAAAGTGAATTTAGAATAATAGTCATAAAATTAATCGCTGGGCTTGAAAACAGTATACAGGACAGCAGAGAATCTCTTGCCACAAAGATCGAGGGACTAAGGAACAGTCACGAGGAGTTGAAAAACGCTTTAAACGAATTGCAAAACAAAATGGAATCCACGATGGCTCGGCTTGAAGACGCAGAGGAGAGAATAGGTGAACTAGAAGATAAAGTTATGGAGAAAGAGGAAGCTGAAAGAAAGAGAGATAAAAAAATCCAGGAGTATGAGGGGAAAATTAGAGAACTAAGTGATACACTAAAAAAAAATAATATACGCATAATTGGTATCCCAGAGGAGGAAGAGAGAGGGAAAGGTGCTGAAGGGGTACTTGAACAAATTACAGCTGAGAACTTCCCTGAACTGGGGAAGGGAAAAGGCATTGAAATCCAAGAGGCACAGAGAACTCCCTTCATACGTAACTTGAATCGATCTTCTGCACGACATATCATAGTGAAACTGGCAAAATACAAGGATAAAGAGAAAATTCTGAAAGCAGCAAGGGATAAACGTGCCCTCACATATAAAGGGAGACCTATAAGACTCGTGACTGATCTCTCCTTTGAAACTTGGCAGGCCAGAAAGGCTTGGCACGATATCTACAGTGTGCTAAACAGAAAAAATATGCAGCCAAGAATCCTTTATCCAGCAAGTCTGTCATTTAGAATAGAAGGAGAGATAAAGGTCTTCCCAAACAAACAAAAACTGAAGGAATTTGTCACCACTAAACCAGCCCTACAAGAGATCCTAAGGGGGATCCTGTGAGACAAAGTACCAGAGACATCACTACAAACATAAAATATACAGACATCACAATGACTCTAAACCCATATCTTTCTATAATAACACTGAATGTAAATGGATTAAATGCGCCAACTAAAAGACATAGGGTATCAGAATGGATAAAAAAACAAGACCCATCTATTTGCTGTCTACAAGAGACTCATTTTAGATCTGAGGACACCTTTAGATTGAGAGTGAGGGGATGGAGAACTATTTATCATGCTCCTGGAAGTCAAAGGAAAGCTGGAGTAGCCATATTTATATCAGACAAACTAGACTTTAAATTAAAGGCTGTAACAAGAGATGAAGAAGGGCATTATATAATAATCACAGGGTCTATCCACCAGGAAGAGCTAACTATTATAAATGTCTATGCGCCAAATACCCGAGCCCCCAGATATATAAAACAATTACTCATAAACATAAGTAACCTTATTGATAAGAATGTGGTCATTGCAGGGGACTTTAACACCCCACTTACAGAAATGGATAGATCATCTAGACACACGGTCAATAAAGAAACAAGGGCCCTGAATGATACATTGGATCAGATGGACTTGACAGATATATTTAGAACTCTGCATCCCAAAGCAACAGAATATACTTTCTTCTCGAGTGCACATGGAACATTCTCCAAGATAGATCATATACTGGGTCACAAAACAGCCCTTCATAAGTTTACAAGAATTGAAATTATACCATGCATACTTTCAGACCACAATGCTATGAAGCTTGAAATCAACCACAGGAAAAAGTCTGGAAAACCTCCAAAAGCATGGAGGTTAAAGAACACCCTACTAACGAATGAGTGGGTCAACCAGGCAATTAGAGAAGAAATTAAAACATATATGGAAACAAACGAAAATGAAAATACAACAATCCAAACGCTTTGGGATGCAGCGAAGGCAGTCCTGAGAGGAAAATACATTGCAATCCAGGCCTATCTCAAGAAACAAGAAAAATCCCAAATACAAAATCTAACAGCACACCTAAAGGAAATAGAAGCAGAACAGCAAAGGCAGCCTAAACCCAGCAGAAGAAGAGAAATAATAAAGATCAGAGCAGAAATAAACAATATAGAATCTAAAAAAACTATAGAGCAGATCAACGAAACCAAGAGTTGGTTTTTTGAAAAAATAAACAAAATTGACAAACCTCTAGCCAGGCTTCTCAAAAAGAAAAAGGAGATGACCCAAATAGATAAAATCATGAATGAAAATGGAATGATTACAACCAATCCCTCAGAGATACAAACAATTATCAGGGAATACTATGAAAAATTATATGCCAGCAAATTGGACAACCTGGAAGAAATGGACAAATTTCTAAACACCCACACTCTTCCAAAACTCAATCAGGAGGAAATAGAAAGCTTGAACAGACCCATAACCAGTGAAGAAATTGAATCGGTTATCAAAAATCTCCCAACAAATAAGAGTCCAGGACCAGATGGCTTCCCAGGGGAGTTCTACCAGACATTTAAAGCAGAGATAATACCTATCCTTCTCAAGCTATTCCAAGAAATAGAAAGGGAAGGAAAACTTTCAGACTCATTCTAGGAAGCCAGTATTACTTTGATTCCTAAACCAGACAGAGACCCAGTAAAAAAAGAGAACTACAGGCCAATATCCCTGATGAATATGGATGCAAAAATTCTTAATAAGATATTAGCAAATCGAATTCAACAGCATATAAAAAGAATTATTCACCATGATCAAGTGGGATTCATTCCTGGGATGCAGGGCTGGTTCAACATTCGCAAATCGATCAACGTGATACATCACATTAACAAAAAAAAAGAGAAGAACCATATGATCCTGTCAATCGATGCAGAAAAGGCCTTTGACAAAATCCAGCACCCTTTCTTAATAAAAACCCTTGAGAAAGTCGGGATAGAAGGAACATACTTAAAGATCATAAAGGCCATTTATGAAAAGCCCACAGCTAACATCATCCTCAACGGGGAAAAACTGAGAGCTTTTTCCCTGAGATCAGGAACACGACAGGGATGCCCACTCTCACCGCTGTTGTTCAATATAGTGCTGGAAGTTCTAGCATCAGCAATCAGACAACAAAAGGAAATCAAAGGCATCAAAATTGGCAAAGATGAAGTCAAGCTTTCGCTTTTTGCAGATGACATGATATTATACATGGAAAATCCGACAGACTCCACCAAAAGTCTGCTAGAACTGATACATGAATTCAGCAAAGTTGCAGGATACAAAATCAACGTGCAGAAATCAGTTGCATTCTTATACACTAACAATGAAGCAACAGAAAGACAAATGAAGAAACTGATCCCATTCACAATTGCACCAAGAAGCATAAAATACCTAGGAATAAATCTAACCAAAGATGTAAAAGATCTGTATGCTGAAAACTATAGAAAGCTTATGCAGGTAATTGAAGAAGATATAAAGAAATGGAAAGACATTCCATGCTCATGGATTGGAAGAATAAATATTGTCCAAATGTCAATACTACCCAAAGCTATCTACACATTCAATGCAATCCCAATCAAAATGGCACCAGCATTCTTCTCGAAACTAGAACAAGCAATCCTAAAATTCATATGGAACCACAAAAGGCCCCGAATAGCCAAAGTAATTTTGAAGAAGAAGACCAAAGCAGGAGGCATCACAATCCCAGAATTTAGCCTCTACTACAAAGCTGTCATCATCAAGACAGCATGGTATTGGCACAAAACCATACACATAGACCAATGGAATAGAATAGAAACCCCAGAACTAGACCCACAAACGTATGGCCAACTCATCTTTGACAAAGCAGGAAAGAACATCCAATGGAAAAAAGACAGTCTCTTTAACAAATGGTGCTGGGAGAACTGGACAGCAACATGCAGAAGGCTGAAACTAGACCACTTTCTCACACCATTCACAAAAATAAACTCAAAATGGATAAAGGACCTGAATGTGAGACAGGAAACCATCAAAACCTTAGAGGAGAAAGCAGGAAAAGACCTCTCTGACCTCAGCCGTAGCAATCTCTTACTCGGCACATCCCCAAAGGCAAGGGAATTAAAAGCAAAAGTGAATTACTGGGACCTTATGAAGATAAAAAGCTTCTGCACAGCAAAGGAAACAACCAACAAAACTAAAAGGCAGCCAACGGAATGGGAAAAGATATTTGCAAATGACACATCGGACAAAGGGCTAGTATCCAAAATCTATAAAGAGCTCATCAAACTCCACACCAGAAAAACAAATAACCCAGTGAAGAAATGGGCAGAAAAGATGAATAGACACTTCTCTAAAGAAGACATCCGGATGGCCAACAGGCACATGAAAAGATGTTCAACGTCGCTCCTTATCAGGGAAATACAAATCAAAACCACACTCAGATACCACCTCACGCCAGTCAGAGTGGCCAAAATGAAGAAATCAGGAGACTATAGATGCTGGAGAGGATGTGGAGAAACAGGAACCCTCTTGCACTGTTGGTGGGAATGCAAATTGGTGCAGCCGCTCTGGAAAGCAGTGTGGAGGTTCCTCAGAAAATTAAAAATAGACCTACCCTATGACCCAGCAATAGCACTGCTAGGAATTTATCCAAGGGATACAGGAGTACTGATGCATAGGGGCACCTGTACCCCAATGTTTATAGCGGCACTCTCAACAATAGCCAAATTATGGAAAGAGCCTAAATGTCCATCAACTGATGAATGGATAAAGAAATTGTGGTTTATATACACAATGGAATACTACGTGGCAATGAGAAAAAATGAAATATGGCCTTTTGTAGCAACATGGATGGAACTGGAGAGTGTGATGCTAAGTGAAATAAGCCATACAGAGAAAGACAGATACCATATGGTTTCACTCTTATGTGGATCCTGAGAAACATAACAGAAACCCATGGGGGAGGGGAAGGAAAGAAAAAAAAAAAAAAAAAAAAGAGGTTAGAGTGGGAGAGAGCCAAAGCATAAGAGACTGTTAAAAACTGAGAACAAACTGAGGTTTGATGGGGGGTGGGAGGGAGGGCAGGGTGGGTGATGGGTATTGAGGAGGGCACCTTTTGGGATGAGCACTGGGTGTTGTATGGAAACCAATTTGACAGTAAATTTCATATATTAAAAAAGAAAAAAAAAGAAAAAAAAAAGAAATAAAAAAAAAAAGAAATGGAAAGACATTCCCTGCTCATGGATTGGAAGAAAAAATATTGTCAAAATGTCAATACTACCCAAAGTTACTACACATTCGATGCAATCCCAATCAAAATTGCACCAGCATTCTTCTTGAAACTAGAACAAGCAATTCTAAAATTCATATGGAACCACAAAAGGCCCCGAATAGCCAAAGTAATTTTGAAGAAGAAGACCAAAGCAGGAGGCATCACAATCCCAGACTTTAGCCTCTACTACAAAGCTGTAATCATCAAGATAGCATTGTAATGGCAGAAAAACAGACACATAGACCAATGGAATAGAATAGAAACCCCAGAAATAGACCCACAAACGTATGGCCAACTAATCTTTGACAAAGCAGGGAAGAACACCAATGGAAAAAAGACAGTCTCTTTAACAAATGGTGCTGGGAGAACTGGACAGCAACATGCAGAAGGTTGAAACTAGACCACTTTCTCACACCATTCACAAAAACAAACTCAAAACGGATAAAGGACCTGAATGTGAGACAGGAAGCCATCAAAACCTTAGAGGAGAAAGCAGGAAAAGACCTCTCTGACCTCAGCCGTAGCAATCTCTTACTCGACACATCCCCAAAGGCAAGGGAATTAAAAGCAAAAATGAATTACTGGGACCTTATGAAGAAAAAAAAAATGCTTCTTCACAGCAAAGGAAACAACCAACAAAACTAAAAGGCAACCAACGGAATGTGAAAAGATATTTGCAAATGACATATCGGACAAAGGGCTAGTATCCAAAATCTATAAAGAGCTCACCAAACTCCACACCTGAAAAACAGATAACCCAGTGAAGAAATGGGCAGAAAACATGAATAGACACTTCTCTAAAGAAGACATCCGGATGGCCAACAGGCACATGAAAAGATGCTCAACGTCGCTCCTTATCAGGGAAATACAAATCAAAACCACACTCAGATGTCACCTCACGCCAGTCAGAGTGGCCAAAATGAACAAATCAGGAGACTATAGATGCTGGAGGGGATGTGGAGAAAAGGGAACCCTCTTGCACTGTTGGTTCGAATGCAAATTGGTGCAGCCACTCTGGAAAGCAGTGTGGAGGTTCCTCAGAAAATTAAAATAGACCTACCCTATGACCTAGCAATAGCACTGCTAGGAATTTACCCAAGGGATACAGGAGTACTGATGCATAGGGGCTCTTGTACCCCAATGTTTATAGCAGCACTCTCAACAATAACCAAATTATGGAAAGAGCCTAAATGTCCATCAACTGATGAATGGATAAAGAAATTGTGGTTTCAATACACAATGGAGTACTACATGGCAATGAGAAAGAACGAAATATGTCCCTTTGTAGCAACGTGGATGGAACTGGAGAGTGTGATGCTAAGTGAAATAAGCCATACAGAGAAAGACAGATACCATATGTTTTCATTGTTATGTGGATCCTGAGAAACGTAACAGAAACCCATGGGGGAGGGGAAGGAAAAAAAAAAAAAGAGGTTAGAGTGGGAGAGAGCCAAAGCATAAGAGACTGTTAAAAACTGAGAACAAACTGAGGGTTGATGGGGGGTGGGAGGGAGGAGAGAGTGGGTGATGGGTATTGAGGAGGGCACCTTTTGGGATGAGCACTGGGTGTTGTATGGAAACCGATTTGACAATAAATTTCATATATTGAAAATTAAAAAAAAATAAAGTTATAAATGTTTACCTCAAAACCCCCAACATTTCATTGTCTCAATTATTTCTTAATATATATTAATTCTAAATAAAAATATATACATGTATGCTTTTAAACACAAATCAGTGCAGCCATCATTAATCATTATAGTTTGTTTTAAGTGTGTCTCTTAGTCTGTATTACATTACTCTGTATGTACAAGACATTGTGCTAGGTTATTTGGTCATACACAAAACTTTAAGCCAACGGTACATGTTCTCAAATGTTTCATAATGTAATTTTAACATTATAAAGATGAGAACATACAGGAAAAAATAAAATAACAAATAATGTGAAGTAAAGGTTGTGTTAAGTTGTAAGGCTTGAGTGGCACCACAAAGTCCAGATTTCCCTCAAAAACGAGCCCAGAGGCCTAAATTTCTACCAGAAAAATTACTCTTTAAAATAAGCATTGATTCCAAAAGAGCTTTATACCCCCACTATGCACTTATTAGAATGGCCAGAATCCACAGCATTGATGGCCCAAGTGTTAGCAAGGATGTGGAGCAGTAAGAACACTCATATATTATCAGTGAGAATGCAAAATGGTGCAGCCACTTTGGAACACAGTTTCGCAGGTTCTTCCAAAACTACATGTACTCTTACTATATGGCACAACAGTCACACTCATTAGTATTTACCCAAATGAATTAAAAACTTATTTACATGCAAAATCCTATACATGGATGTTTATAGCAGCTTCATTCATTATTGCCACAACTTGGTACAACCAAGATGTCTTTCAGTAGGTGAATGAATAAATAAACTGTTATATCCAGACAATGGAGTATTATTCAATGCTAAACAGAAATGAGCTCACAAGTCATAAAAAGATTGGAAAAACAGGGGCAATGGGGTGGCCCAGTCGGTTAAGCGTCTGACTTCGGCTCAGGTCATGATCTTGCAGTTCCTGTGTTCTAGCCCCCCATCAGGCTCTGTGCTGACAGCTCAGAGCCTGGAGCCTGTTTCAGATTCTGTGTCTCCCTGTCTCTCTGCTTTTCCCCTGATCACACCGTGTCTCTCTCTCTCTCTCTCTCTCTCAAGAATAAATTAACATTAAAAAATTTTTTTAAAAAGATTGGAAAAACCTTAAATGCATATTACTAGGTGAATAAGGTCAACTTGAAAATACTACACACTATATGATTTCAACTATATGACTTTCTGAAAAGGGCAAAGCTATTGAAACAGTAAAAACATCAGTGATTGCCAGTGATTGAGAAAGGGAGGGATGAATACGAAAAACACAGGGTTTAAAGGCAGCAAAAATCATTCTGTTTGGTACTACAATGAATGAATGTCACTATACATTTGTCCAAACTCATAGAATATGCAGCACCAAGAATAAAACCTAATGTAAACTATGGACTTGTGTGATTATGATGTGTCAATGTAGGTTCATTGATTGTAACAAAAGCACCACTGTGGTATAAGATGTTGACAGTGTGTGGGGGGGGGTGAATTTGTGGGGACAAAAGGTATATGGAAATTCTCTGTAATCTCACCTCAATTTTGCTGTAAATCTAAAACTACTCTAGAAATAAAGTTTATTTGATTTGAGTTAGCCATAATGACTGGCAGCAAATTGTCTTTTCATTCAAGTACTGTTTAATTTGGTCATTTTAAATAATATTTGCATATCCATCATTTGACTAATACAGTTTTTTTAATTTTTTAATTTTTTAAATGTATTTTTGAGACAGAGAGAGACAGAGCATGAGCAGGGGAGGGTCAGAGAGAGAGGGAGACACAGAATCTGAAGCAGGCTCCAGGCTCTGAGCTGTCAGCACAGAGCCCAATGTGGGGCTCGAACTCACAGATTGTGAGATCATGACCTGAGCTGAAGTTGGATGCTTAACCGACTGAGTCACCCAGGCGCCCCACATTTGACTAATACAGTTAAATTTAACTAATGTATTTACAAGAAATTGTAGAGGACATGTACATTTATTCATAATCTCAAAATCTAGTAAGGGACATGATACAGAAATAACTATAGAAAAAGTAAAAGACTTGCTTTCTTTATCTCTTTTCCTACAAACCTTAATTATCAATTGTGTGCCAGGCACTGCATTAGCCAACGTTCTTGTTTATAGAAAATATAAATTGACTCTGGTTTTCCTAAGTAGGAGACGAATGTGTTGAAAGTATATTGGGTGACTCAAAATCAATAGAAACTTCAGGTAACCAAGCCAAAAGAAAATGGAAGAAACCAGAAAAGGCTTAAGTAACATGGAGTGCAACTAAATTCATTATTAAGAAATAATGTTTAAGGGAAACATTACTACTGGTGTTTTCCACCCAAGAACCCTTGCTGCTGCTGCTACCAGCAGACTCTTTGAGGCTGAACTATCATAGCAGCTTCAAATAATTTTCTTTTCTTTTTTTTTTCTTTTTTTTTCTTTTTTTTTTTTGTTTTACTCCCTCTCAAGATTCAAACTCAGGAAGGAAAATATTCGTTTGGCTGAACCTAGGAGAATTACCTATGTACTGTCTTCCAAGAGACTTCAAGGGGGATTTATAGCAGCTCTCTAAAATTTAGACATTAGAGTATTGGAATTTGGTCCCTGCCCTCAAGAATTAAACAGTTTATTGTGGGAGAGACTTATGTAAATATTGGGCTTCAATACAGTGTGATCAATGTTAGAAAAGAACATTGATAAGAGGTTCCTCAAAAAACTAAAAATAGAACTACCGTATGACCCAGCAATGGCACTACTAGGCATTTATCCAAGGGATACAGGTGTGCTGTTTCAAAGGGACACATGCCCCCCCATGTTTATAGCATCACTATCAACAATAGCCAAAGTATGGAAAGAGCCCAAATGTCCCTCAATGGATAAATTGATAAAGAAGATGTGATATATATATATATATATATACACACACACACACACACACACACACACACACACACAATGGAGTATTCCTTGGCAATCAAAAAAGAATAAAATCTTGCCATTTGCAACTACATGGATGGAACCGGAGGGTATTAAGCTAAGTGAAATTAGTCAATCAGAGAAAGACAGAAATCATATGACTTCACTCATATGAGGACTTTAAGAGACAAAACAGATGAACATAAAGGAAGGAAAACGAATATAAAAACAGGGAGGGGGACAAAACAGAAGAGACTCATAAATATGTAGAACAAACTGAGGGTTATGGAAGGGGTTGTGGGAGGGAGGATGGGCTAAATGAGTAAGGGACACTAAGGAATCTACTCCTGTAATCATCGTTGTATATTTGCTAACTAAATTGGATGTAAATTTTAAAAAAAATTTAAAAAAATAATAAAAAAAAGAAAAGAGCATTGTTAGAAGCAGTGAATTCAATGAGGGTTCTGAGAGAAAGGATGTGAAATTTTGGAAGTCAGGAAAAGTTCTTGGAAGACATGACTGTTAAACTGTTTTAAAAACAAAGCTCACCAAGTTGAGAAGTGTGGAACAAACTTTCAAAATTTCAAGAACTTCTTGTGCTAAGGCTTGAAGTGTCAAAAGAGCGTTGCATGTTCTAGCAGCAGAGCTGCTTGGTGAGGCAGCATATATTTGTTAGATAAAGTAAAGGTGTGTGTGAAGAAGTGAGCAGATGAGGTGAAGAAACCAAGAAAGTGAAAGTAATAGACTATGGAAGTAGAAAGATTTTTTTTATTATATTGGAAGCACCGAATTCCATTCTAAGGAACTTGGAGTTTATTGTGTAGCCAATTAAAGGCCCTTAGGACTTTTAGGCATATATACCCCCTATTGAAATATATATGGTTAAAATGCCAATTTGGTCATTTTTTTTCCTCATATGTTTTTTGTCATTAGACAAGACTCATTTAAGTACCCAAGGAATTCTTCCGGCATCTAACTGGAACATTTATTTTTCAATTACTCTTACTGTGAAAGATTATAATCATGACATTCTGCCTTAAAAAATATGAGGATTTAAAAACAGCTTTCAACTAGGGGCATTGAGTGGCTCAGTCGGTTGAGTGAACAAATTCAGCTGATGCTATGATCTCACAACTTGTGAGTTTGAGCCCTGTGTTGAGCTCTGTGCTGACAGCTCAGGGCCTGGAGCCTGATTCGGATTTTGTGTCTCTGTTTCTTTCATGCTCTGTCTCTCTCTCTCTTTCAAAGTAAATAAACATAAATAAATAAATAAATAAATAAATAAATAAATAGCTTTCAACTATTTAACCAGTGCTACAATATGGTTATAAAATTACATTTAGAAAAAAATATTTATTTCTCAGTTTTCCCTTCTCTGACATAGGGACTTTAATGTTCAATAACTGATAGGCTCATGTGATATTAGTGAATACTTGTCACAGACTTTGAATGTGGAGCTCTCTCTTGTCCAGCAAGAGAGCAGATGCAGAATTAAATTCAAGAGAGGCTAATGTCCAGGAGACTACAAGAGCCCTGAATAAGGACCCTTGCTCTGGTTTTATTAGGATCAGAAGGCTTACAGATGTGATAGATGTGCAGGAAGAGACAATGACACAGTGAACATTAATTCATCTGTGTGAGAGAAAGGAGATTTACAAAACACAATCCCTCCACAGAGCAGATAGCTGTTACAACAGGCATCAGGCACTGCATCTGTTTATCTTAACTTGCCTAGGGTATAAGACAGGTGGAGCATGCTACCTCAGAGTCTAGAAGGCACCTGTCTTTTGCTAATTAGCTCCTCTCAGGGCAATTTCACCCTGCTGTAGTGGTCTATAACCCTGTTTATCTATTCTGGACACTTCTGTCCTATGAAAGTAGCTTTCTGCTTTTGTCCTATGCTGGGGGCGCTTTCACCCTGTTTACCTAATCTTGGATGCTTTAGTTCTAAACCTTGTTAAACCATTGGTGCAAGATCAGTAATTCCCCAAAAATACTAATAGTTATTGCTCCTTAAATTACAGAACAAATATTCTAGGTAACATCTCTGTAGTATTAGCCATTTAATTCCCCAACTTTGTTGCTCCTCTCACAGGTGAGTTCCAAAACCCAATGTGGTCATTTCTTTATTGATACTGCTGTCTTCTGAATTCTGAAGAGGTTTGATCACTTTTAATAGATTCTACTTTTCTTTGTCTCTTGCCTTCTTGTCTTTTTGTTTGCACTAGGACTTAGTTAATCTGTCTGCTGCTGCTAGTTACCCAAAGTCCATGTATGAATGATTTTTTAAAGACCAAATTAAAACAAATACATGTAGAACATATATCTGACAGTTATAATAATTTACATATATTAACTCATGCAAATCTCATAATTACTCTATCAGATAGGTTTTATTACTATTATTCCTTTTCTACAAATAAGATAATTGAACCATTAAGAGTTTGAATTTTTTGTATGAAGTCACACAGCTGGTAAGTGGCAGAGCTAGAATGTAAACTGAGTCAGGCACCAGGTGCAATCTCTTAATTTAAATTTTGTATGCTTTAGTGTATTTTATGCTGTTGAATAAATATTATCTACAAAAGTAGCAATGAAGCAAAAAAATAGGTAAACTAATCAATATCTAATTTTGTTTAGCTAAAAATGTATAATTTGCATTATATATTTACATATAATAGACATTTTAGCAACATTTGTTCTTCAAATCCATGGGCATGGAATGATTTTCCATTTATTTGTGTCTTCTTCAATTTCTTTCATAAGCATTCTGTAGTTATCAGCATACAGATCTCTTACCTCATTGGTTGTTCTTAGGGATCTTATGGTTTTTGGTGCAAAGGTGAATGGGGTCGATTTCTTGATTTCTCTTTCTGCTGCTTCATTATTGGTGTACATAAATGCAAAAGATTTATGTGTGTAGATTTTTTATCCTGTGACTCTGATAAATTCACATATCAGTTTTAGCAGTTTTTGGTGATGTCTTTTGTATTTGTCATATAGAGTATTATGTCATCTGTGAAGAGTGAAAGTTTAACTTCTTCTTTGCCAATTTGTATGCCTTTTATTTCTTTTTGTTGTCTAGGACTTTACACTACTATGTTGAACAACAGTGGTGAGGGTGGACATCCCTGTTGTATTTCTGGACTTAGGGGGAAAGCTCTCAGTTTTTCCCCATTGTGGGTGATAACAACACCAGCATTCTTCACAGGCTATAACAAACAATCCTAAAATGTGTATGGAACCAGAAAACAACTTCAATAGCCAAAGTAATATTGAAAAAGAAAACCAAAGCTGGAGGCATCACAATTCTGGACTTCAAGCTGTATTACAAAGCTGTAATCATCAAGACGGTATGATACTGGCCCCAAAATAGACAAATAGATCAATGGAACAGAACCTGATTGGATGGGAAAAGATATTTGAAAATGATATATCTGATAAAAGGTTAGTATCCAAAATCTATAAAGAACTTACTAAAATTAACACCCCTAAAACAAATAATCCAGTGCAGAAATGGGCAGAAGACATGAATAGACACTTTTCCAAAGAAGACATCCAGATATCTAACAGACACATGAAAAGATGCTCAACATCACCCATTATCAGAGAAATACAAATAAAAACAACAATGAGATACCATCTCACATTGTCAGAATGACAAAACAACTCAGGAAACAACAGATGCTGGCTGATAAGGATCAGGAGCAAGGGGAAACCTTGTGTCCTTTTGTGGGAATGCAAATGGGTGTAGCCACTCTGGAAAACAGTATAAAGGTTTCTCAAACAATTAAAAATATAATTACCCTATGGCCCAGCAATTGCACTACCAGGTATTTATCCAAAGGATATAAAAATACTGATTAGAAGAGACACATGCACCTCAATGTTTAGAGCAGTGCTATCAACAATAGCCAAATTATGGAAAGAGCCCAAATGGCCATCAACTGATGAATGCATAAAGATGTAGTATGTAGGGGTGCCTGGGTGGCTCAGTTGGTTAAGTGTCCGACTTCAGCTTAGGTCATGATCTCACGATTTGTGAGTTTGAGCCCCGTGTTTGGCTCTGTGTTAACAGCTCAGAGCCTGGAGTCTGCTTCGGATTCTGTGTCCCATTCTCTCTTTGTCCCTCCCCTACTTGTGCCATCTCTCTCTGTCTCAAAAATAAATAAATGTAAATAAAAAATTTTAAGAAAGATGTGGTACACACACACACACACACACACACACACACACACTGCAATGCTACTTGACCATAAAAAAACAACCTCTTGTCATTTGCAACAACTTTGATGGAACTAGAATGTATTATCCTAAGCAAATAAGTCCGTCAGAGAAACACAAATATCATATGATTTCACTCATATCTGAAGTTTAAGAAACATAACAGATGAACAAAGGGGAAGTGAAGGAAAAATACAGTAAAAACAGAGGGAGGCAAACCATAAGAGACTCTTAAAGACAGAGAACAAACTAAGGGCTGCTGGAAGGGAGGTGGGTGGTGGGATGGGCTAAATGGGTGATGAGTACTAATGAGCTCAACTTATTGGGATCAGCACTGGGTGTTATGTGTAAGTGATAAATCACTGAATTCTGCTCCAGAAACCAGTACTATACTGTATATTAACTAACTTGAATTTAAATAAATAAATTAAATTTTTTTAAATAGAAGAATAAAAAAGGTAAAAGGAGATGTAGATAATTAAAAGCTTCTGCAGTTAAAAAAAATTGTGTGTGGCATTTTAATAAAGCAGTAAATGGCAACATTTAAATTAAACCAAATTCATCTTAGACTCAATTCTTTATTAGATAGATGATATTTTTCTTGCATTGTTTTGTGAGGTGCCATGATAATTTTGGCAGTCACCTATGTTTTGTTTTATTTATTTTTATTTATCAGCAAATATGTCTATAATAATCCTCTATTTAGAAATCCACCTTTAGGGGTGACTATGTATCTCAGTCAGTTGACTGCCTGAACTCTTGATTTTGGCTCAGATCATGATTCCAGAGTTGTGATATCAAGCCCTGTGTCAGGCTCTGGGCTGAGTGTGGTGCCTGCTCAAGATTCTCTCTCTCTGCCCCGCTCCCTGACTCACACACTCTCTCCCTAAAATAAAATAAAAAAATACACCTTTGCATTTATCTAGGCAAATGCATCTTCATATATACATGACACGTTTCTCCAAATAAATGACTATGTAAAATAATAACATGACTCTATTTCTGTTATATAATCATTGTTAACATTGCATTTAATATGAATTGATAATCAAGTGAGAAATATATTTATATACTTATACATATAATTTATATTTCCTGAGAAAATTAAGAAATTTGATGAATAAAGAAAGATGTGTTCAGTTTTTCTAGTATTTCTATTAAGAAATTAATGCTATCTCAGTGATAGAAGAAATACAAGCATTCTAAGTCATTTATTTTCAACCTTTTTTTTTCACACTTTCCAAATCTTGAGTGGAGAAAATAATTTAAACTATGTCTGGCCTAGCATTTAGTACCTGAATTCAACAACATGGATGAATCTACTAAGTAGGAAGCACACAAGTCTAGTAAAAAGCATGGTAACTTAAAATATAAAAAATCCTTCTTGTGGTCACTGAATTATATATTTACCATTTTCCTTTATTTTAACCAAAGTGTTATATGAATTTATCCTCTTTACTTTTTAATTATAAGAGCAACCAATGCTTATCACAAAAAACGTTAAAATAATTTAGGTGTACACTATAAAAAATTAAAAAAAAACTGTTATGATCCTTCCCCATCTAACCCTTCAGAAGGAATATCAGTAAAAGTTTGGTATATGTCCTTCAAGACTTATTTTTCTATTTATATACAGAGAGCACTTTTAAATGTTATAACATTATACATATGGTTTTACAATTTACTTTTTTCACTTAAACATTGATTGTGAGCACCTTTAAATATCTTTATATATAAAGATATCCACTTATTAAGTATTTATTTATCCAGGAGTATAGTTCATAACATAAAGGAAAAGCAATTTATGATTATTTACTGTATTTACAAGTCTTCAAAATAATTAACTTATTAGCATCATCCAAAAGTGGCAAATTAGAGTTGATTTTTGTATAGTCATAAACATAAATCCATGAATTGCTAGAGTTGCACCAAAGGAACTTAAGCCAATTTGAAGAGGTTCCCACTGACCAAATATGTGAGAATTGAGGATTGATAAGGATAACTACTGAAATAGATTGAAACAAATCAAATATGTTTAAATCCAACATATCAGTACTAATTCTTTTTATGCAAATTGAATACTGTACAAAAGCATATAAAGCATGACCAGATTTCAGGGGTGCCTGGGTGGCTCAGTTGGTTAAGCGTCTGACTCTTGTTTTTGTCTCAGGTCATGATCTCATGATTTGTGAGTTTGAGCCCCACGTCAGGTTCTGTGCTGACAGTACAGATCCCGCTTGGGATTCTCTCCTTTTCCCTCTTTCTCTGCCCCTCCCCTGCTCACTCTCTCTCTCTCAAAATAAATACATAAAGTTTAAAAAATAGCATAATTAGATTTCATATAAAAACAGTAGATTAATAATAAGAATAAGAATATTTAATAATTTTTAAGCACCTGCTATATGACAGGTACTATCACTAACTAGCTTTGTGTCTAGGGCAAGCCACTTTTTCTCCCTAGGCCTCAATTCTCTTATCTACATAATGGGAATACTAATACATACATACCTCACAGTATTGTTGTGTGCATTAAGTGGGTTAACATTTGGAAAAGTGCTGGGGATAATGTTTGGTAGATAGTAAGTGCTATTAAGTGCTATTAAAAAAAAAACTCACATATACTTTATATATATATATATATATATATATATATATATATATATATTTACATGTTCACAACAGCCTGATGGGATAGGTGCTATTATTAACTAATTTTAGAGATGCGAAAACTAAAACACAGAGCAGTTAGTTTCTTTAAGATTTTTTAATGTTTATTTATCTTTGAGAGAGAGACAGAGTGTGAGCAGAGGAGGGACAGAGAGAGGGAGACATAGAATCCCAAGCAACTCCAGGCTCTGAGGTGTCAGTACAGGGCTCTATGCGGGGCTCGAACTCACAAAATGTGAGATCAGGATGAAGGTGGACGCTTAACGACTGAGCCACCAAGGCGCCCCTTAGTTTCTTGTCCATGGCCATAGTTTGTCTTTGGTTTACTACACAAATAATCAGTGTACACTAAACTAGCAGTTTATATAAATTAATCTACTATAAATTTTCAAAGAAGAAGAATGTTCAGATTTCTTAAATTAATGATATTGATATTGGTTCATTATACAAATTTATTTAAAAAAATAAAATAACACTGGAAACCATCTTATAGCTACATGATTATTCTGGGTTCCATGATTTGGTGGGCAATGTGTCTGAAAAGGAATTGATACACTCTGCCTATTCAAGTCTCCCCCAAAAAACAAAAGATCTCATGGGACTCATTTGCCATCCAGACAATTTAGGCAGAATTATACTTTCAACCACTTGAGGGAGATTTTTATATTCATTGTATACTTTTATAATCTTTGCCTCAGAGACTGATTTCTTGTCAACTTTGTCATGACTAAGATAGTGGGGTTGATTTTATTTGGCGGTAATGGTATAAACCACAGAATTTTCTGCAGAAAAAAGCATTTGGCCTATCTCTTCAGAAGGGGAGGTGTTCATAGACTCTGTTCTTAAAAGGTTAAAGAGGGCTCTTGCACACATGATTTAGAGAATATCATTAACTGAATACACATGAAATACTTACATTTGTAGAGTACAAGAAGTAAGCTGAGGTGTAGGAAGAAGAGGAGACATAAAATATAATAAGAGGTATTATGCTTACCATCATGGACTTTATATTGTAATTATGGAAACAACAATGGGTACATTAAATGGTTCAGTAACAATTGCAATGCAATGTATCAGCCAGTTTTAAATAACAGCCAAGGAAATGAATGCCTTTGTTTTGGTTTTGTTTTTTTATGTTTGGAAATGAATACCTTTGAATAGGTGAGATGTACAGTAAGAGCTGTCAACTCATAATCTCCTCTAACACTCCATAGGCTATCAGAGAAGAGGGAAGTGTGGAGTTGGGCAAAATGGGTGAAGGACAGTGGGAGATACAGTCTTGTGGTTATGGAATGATTAAGTCACAGGAATAAAAGGCACAGCATAAGGGATGTAATCAGTGATACTGCAATAGTAATGTATAGGGACAGATGATGGCTACACTTGTGGTGAACATAGCATAATGTATAAACTTTTGTGATAACTATGTTGTATACCTGAAACTAATGTATTATTGTGTGAACAAAATTAGAAAAAAGAATACATTGTTTACACATTGCGTATGTTGTGTTGGGAAAACCCTTCCATTTAATAAAAGCATATCTTTTTGTAAACATCAGTCCCTAAAACTATTGACAATTTTAAAACAGTATCAGAACATTATATTTTATTCCATATTGGCCTCTATGATAATAAGAAACTGGTCATATATAATTATTCTAGCCTGACTTTATGAGTAATATATGTAGGCTAGCATAGGTTTAGACTTTGTGGATCAAGAAGCAATGCTAATAAGAGAGAAAATAAGTTTCCACAAATTTTTTATTGATAAAATTAAAAATACAATAACCAAGTGCATTTTTTGTAGTGAATGTCTAATAAGAGTAACAGAATTTTCCTGAGGGTGGATATAGTTACCTTAAATTGAATTCAAATTAATGTTCCCTATTATTAACAAACTGCCACTGTTGATCTGTGAAAAACATTCTTGACTGAAAGCCTGTACAAAAAAAAGAACTGGGCCGGATTTGGACCACATTCTGTAATTTTTGGCTCTAGGTGTAAATGATTTTACTTGTGAAATGAACTAATTGATTCATTTAGATGTTAAACTCCATTTGTGTTTTTAAAATATTTTTTGTTCTATATGGTATTTTTATTAATTGTATTTATTTATTTTTTAAAATTTTTAATGATAATTTCAGATTCCTTTATACTAGGGAGAATATATAGTTGATATGCAGTCAAAACAGTAAATCTTTTCCACACACTTTTTCTTATAATGCACTATTTTCTTAAAGTTGTATGTCTTAAATTAGAAGGACTTGCTCTTGGTCATAAATGATTCCTTGACGTTTTTTGCATTACTTACAGGATTTGTATAGCTTTCTGACAGATTCAAATCTCTTTCAAACTATGTGTACAGTTTGTTGTTGTTGCTGTTATATATATTTTTTTTCTTTCTGAAAGCTGGATATCTTTACTTTAAAGTCTCACTTTCGGGGCGCCTGGGTGGCGCAGTCGGTTAAGCGTCCGACTTCAGCCAGGTCACGATCTCGCGGTCCGTGAGTTCGAGCCCCGCGTCGGGCTCTGGGCTGATGGCTCAGAGCCTGGAGCCTGTTTCCGATTCTGTGTCTCCCTCTCTCTCTGCCCCTCCCCCGTTCATGCTCTGTCTCTCTCTGTCCCAAAAATAAATAAAAAAAAAAAAAAAAAAAAAAAAAAACGTTAAAGTCTCACTTTCTGCACAGTGGATGAAAAGAGACAGATGCAGAATAAATGAACAAGCAGCACATTATTTGACGTCAGTGGTACCAATCAAGACAAGACACAGAAAAATACAGCGGGAAGTAGAAGAAAAGTCCTTACCAGTTTTCTTATCCCAATATTCTCCTTATACAGGTTTATCCATGTTGCAAAATGAAAAATGCACGAATTCAAGAGGTTAGAAAAATATCTCTGTTTTCATTGTCTTAAAGATTAGCTTGGGCAAGCCTTTAGAAATAGCATGTTATAATACCACAAAAGTTGGAGAGAACATTAAATATCATACAAAAATCTAATGTGCATATTGATATACAATCAAGATGGATTTCTAGAACACATAATTAAAGTTATTTTTTCCCTTTTCCTGTCTACTATGTTCAGAGCTACCACTGTATAGATAGGTAGATAGATAGATATAGATATAGATATAGATATAGATAGATATAGATATAGATAGATGCTTTCTTTTTTTAAAGATTTTGTATCTTAATTCCCATAGTTAACATTCAGTTTTATATTAGTTTCAGATATATAATATGGTGATTAAACAAGTCTATACATTACTCAGTGCTCATCATAAGTGTACTCTTTAATCCCTGTTACCTATTTTACCCATCCCCCCACCCACCTACCCTCTGGTAGCCATCACTCTGTTCTCTATAGTTAGGAGTATCTTTTTGGTCTCTCTCTCTGTCTCTCTGTCTCTCTGTTTCAGTTTCTTTTTCTCTCTTTTGTTTGTTGTTGTTTTTTTTTTGTTTCTTAAATTCCACATATGAATGAAATCATATGGTATTTGTGTTTCTCTGACTGACTTATTTCACTTAGAACTATATACTCTAGCTCCATCCATTTTACTGCAAATGGCAGGATTTCATTTTTTTTTATGGCTCAGCAATATTCTATTGTGTATACACACACACACACACACACACACACACACATATATATATATATATATACACATCTTCTTTATCCATTCATCTATCAATGGACACATGGGATGCTTCCATAATTTGGCTTTTGTAAATAATACTGCAATAAACATAAGGGTGATTGTATCCTTTTGACTTTGCATTTTTGTATTTTTGGGGGTCGAGGTAAATATCCATTAGTGTAATAACTGGATCACAGAATGGTTCTATTTTTAACTTTTTGAGGAACATACATACTGTTTTCCAAAGTGGCTTCACTAGTTTGCATTTCTACCAACCATGCAAAGAGGATTCCTTTTTCTCCACATCCTTACCAACAACTGTTTTTTCTTCTGTTACTGATTTTAGCCATTCTGACAGGTGTGAGGTGAAATCACATTGTAGTTTTAATTTGCATTTCCATAATGATGAGTGATGTTGAGCACCTTTTCATGTATCTGCTGGCTATCTGTATGTCTTCTTTAGAGGAATGTCTGCTCATGTCTTCTGCCCATTTTTTAGTTAGATTATTTGTATTATTGGTGTTGAGTTGTATCAGTTCTTTATGTATTTTGAATACTAACCCTTTATTGGATATGACATTTGCAAATATCTTCTCCCATTCCATAGGCTGCCTTTTACTTTTGTTGATTGGTTCCTTCACCATGCAGAAGCTTTTTATTTTGATGTGGGACCAGTAGTTTTTGTTTTTGGTTTGTTTGTTTGTTTTTCCTTCTCTTTGCCTTGCCTCAGGAGACATATCTAGAAAAATGTGCTATGATCAGTGTCGGAGTAATTACCACATGTGTTCTATTCTAGGATTTTCATGGTTTCAGGTCTCACATTAATTTCTAATCCATTTTGAAGAGTCTTTTTTCCACTGTATATTCTTTCCTCCTTTGCCAAAGATTAATTCACCATGTAACTGTGGGTTTATTTCCACAGTTCTATTATTTATTATTTTCTATTCTATTATTTTCTATTCTATTATTTTCATCTATGTGTCTATTTTTTGTGCCAATATCACATGTTTTGACACCTACGTCTTTGTTATATAACTTGTAGACTGGAATTGTGATATCTCCCCTTTTGTTTTTCTTTTTCAAGATTGTCATAGCTGTTCACTGTTTTTTGTGGTTTCATACAAATTTTAGGATTGTTCCTTCTGGTTCTGTGAAGAATTTTATTGGTATTTTGATAAGGATTGCATTAAATATGTAGATTGCTTTGGGTAGTAGAGACATTTTCAAAATATTTGTTCTTCCTATCCATGAGCATGGAATGTCTTTTCTTTTCTTTGTGTCATCTTCAATTTCTTTCATCAATGTTTTTTTAATTTTCAAAGTATAGTTCTTCCACCTCTTTGGTTAGTTTACTCCTAGGTACTTCTATTATTTTGGTGCAACTGTAAATGAGCTTTTCTTAATTTCTCTTTCTGCTGCTTAATTATTGGTGTACAGATATGCAACACATTTCTGTACATTGATTTTGTATCCTATGAGTTACTGAATTTGTTTATCAGTTCTAGCATTTTTCTTGTGGTGGATTTTTTTTTATGTATAGTATCATGTCATTTGTGAACAGTGTAAGTTTTACTTTTTCATTACATATTTGGATGCCTTTAAATTATGTATTTACTTATTTTATTGTTGTTGCCTGATTGCTGTGGCTAGGACTTCCAATATTATGTTGAATAAAAGTTTTGAGAGTGGATATCTTTGTCTTGTTCCTGTCCATAGGGGAAAAGATCTCAAAATTTCCCATTGAGTATAATGTTTATTGCGGATTTTTATATAAGAACTTCATTATTTTGTGATGTATTTCCTGTATGCCTACTTTGTTGAGGGTTTAAATCATGAAGAGATGTTGTGCTTTGTCAAATGCTTTCTTTGCAACGATTGGAATGGTCATATGGTTTTTATCCTTTCTTTTATTAATATAATGTATCATGTTGGTTTATTTATAAATTTTGAACCACTCTGCCATCCAGGAATAAATCTCACTTGATGATAGTAAATTTTTTTTAAATTTTTTTTTTTTCAACATTTTTTATTTATTTTTGGGACAGAGAGAGACAGAGCATGAACGGGGGAGGGGCAGAGAGAGAGGGAGACACAGAATCGGAAACAGGCTCCAGGCTCCGAGCCATCAGCCCAGAGCCTGACGCGGGGCTCGAACTCACGGACCGCGAGATCGTGACCTGGCTGAAGTCGGACGCTTAACCGACTGCGCCATCCAGGCGCCCCAGTAAATTTTTTTTAAATGCATTGTTGTATTCATTTTGCTCATATTTTGTTGAGTATTTATGCATCTATGTTCACCAGGGATATTGGTGTGTGGTTCTCTTTTTTTGTGTGTTGTCTTTATCTGATTTTGGTTTTGAGGTAATTCTGGCCTCAAAGAATGAATTTGGATGTTTTCTTTATTTTTCTATTTTTTGTAATAGTTTGAGAAGAATAAGTATTTACTCTTCCCTAAATGTTTGGTAGAATTAACCAGTGAAGCCGTGTGGTCCTGGTCTTTTGTTTGTTGGGAGTTTTTTGGTTACCAATTCAATATCATTGCTAGTAATCAGTCTGTTCAAATGTTCTATTTCTTTCTGTTTCAGTTTTGGTAAGTTATATATTTCTAGGAATTCACCCATTTCTTCTAGATTGACCCATTTGTTGGCATATAAATTTTCATAATATTACCTTACAATTGTTTAATTCTGTGTTGCTGGTTGTTATTTCTCCTCTTTCATTTGTGATTTGTTTTGAGTACTCTGTTTCTCTCCTTTTTTTTTTTTTTTTTTTGATGAGTCTACCTAGAGATTTATCAATTTTGTAGTTCTTTTCAAAGAGGTAGCTCCTGGTTTTAGATCTGTTCTATTGTTTCTTTAGTTTCTATATCATTTATTTCTTCTCTAATATTTATTATTTCCTTCTTTTGGTTGGTTTTAGATCTTGCTTGTTGTTCTTTTTCGAGCTCACTTAGGTTTAAGGTTAGGTTATTTATTTGAGATTTTTTTTTCTTGCTTCTTGAGATAGGAGTGTATTGCTATAAACTTCCCTCTTAGAACCACTTTTCTGCATCCCAAAGTGTTTGTATTGTTGTATTTTTATTTTTTTGCTGTGTATTTTTCCTTTTTTCTTTGATGTCTTGTTTTATCCATTCATTGTATAGTAGTAACATGTTACTTAATCTCCAGATTTTTTCTTGCAGTTGGATTCCACTTTCATAAATGGTCAAAAAAGATACATGTATGACTTTGGTCCTTTTTTAATTTGTTGAGATTTGGTTGTTGGCTTAATATGTGATTTATTCTAGAGAATGTACATGTGTCCTTGAAAAAATGTGTATTCTGCTGTTTTAGAATGGAATGTTATGAATACATCTGTTAAATTTATCTGATCTAGTGTGTCATTCAAAGACAATCTTTCCTCATTGATTTTCTGTTTAGGTGATCTGTACATTGATGTAAGTGGGGAGTTAATGTCCCCTACTGTTTTTCTATTATTATATAAATTAGTTTCTTTATGTTTGCTATTTACTGTTTTATACATTTGGGTGATTCATATTGGGTGCATAAATATTGACAATTGTTTATCTTTTTGTTGGATTGTCCCCTTTATTATTATATAGTGTCCTTATTTGTCTCTTGTTACAGTCTTTGTTTTAAAGTCTATTTTTGTGATATAAATATTGCTACTCTGGATGTCTTTTAACATCTGTTTGCATGATAAATATTTCTCTGGCTTTATTTTAATACCTGTTTGCATGATAAATGTTTCTGCATCCCATCAATTTCAGTCTTCAGGTGTCCTTATGTCTGAAATGAGTCTCTTGTAGGCAGAATATAGGAGGGTCTTGATTTTTTTTCACTCTGTCACCTTATAATTTTTGATTTGAGCGTTTAGTCCATTTATAATTATAGTAATTAAGTATGTATTTATTTTTAATTATTGTGACTTTGCTACTTGTTTTATATTTGCTTTTGTAGATTTTCTTTGATCCTGTCATGCTTTCTCTCATGCTTTGTTGGCATTTTTTAGTGATATACTTGGATTCCTTTCTCTTTATTCTTTGCTTATCTATTACTGATTTTTGATTTGTGATTACCATGTGTTTTGTATATAATATTTTCTGCATATAGCAGTCTACATTAAGTTGATGGTTGCTTAAGTTTGAATCCATTCTTTTCTCCACCCACCCTAAATTTTACGTATATGGTGTCATAACTTACATCCTTTTATTTTTGTGAATCCCGTGACTAATTTTTGCACAAACACCTATTTTTACTTCTTTTTGTTTCCCGCTTTTCATTCTTTCACCTATAGTCTCTGTTTCCACTCAAAGAGTCCCCTTCCATAATTCTTGTAGGGTTGGATTAGTGGTCATGAACTATTTCCAGTTTTGTTTATCTGAAAAACTCTTTCCTGCTGTTTCGAATGATAGCTTTGCTGGATAGAGTAGTCTTTGCCTCAGATTTTTTCCATTCAGCATGTTGCATGTATCGTGTCACTCCCTTTGGCTTACAAAGTTTCTTTTGAGAATTCCTTGATAGTTTTGTGGGGTTTTCCTTGTTTGTAACTGTATCCTTTTTTCCTCCTATTATTATTTTTTTATCACTGCTTGTTATTTTAATTACTATATGTCTTGGTGTGGACCTCCTCTGGTTGATTTTGTTGTGGGATGGCAGTGTCTCCTGATTCTGGGCATTTCTTTCCCCAGATTTTGGAAATTTTAAGCTATTGTTTCTTCAAAAAAAAAGATTCTCTCCATTTTTCTCTCTCTTCTCCTTCTGGCATCCCTATATTGCAAAAATTACTGTGCTTGATAGAGTCACTGGGCTCCCTACATCTTTTATCATTTTGCAATTTTTTTCTTTCAGTTTTTCAGCTTGGTTACTTTCCATTACTCTTTCTTCCAGGTCATCCATTTGACTGTTTCCTCTAGCCTGCTATTTATTCCATAAAATGTATTTTTAATTTCATTTATTTTTTTCTTCATCTCTTATTGCTTTTTTTAAAATTTCCTCATTGAAGGTCTCACTGATGTTTTCCACTGTTTTCTTAATTCCAGTGAATTTTTATTATCATTATTTTATTTATTTTTAGAAGGTTTATTTATTCATTTTGAGAGCAAGAGAGAGCGCACATGGGTGGGCAGGGGAGAAGCAGAGAGAGAGAGAGACAGAGAATCGCAACCAGACTCTATGCTGCCAGCACAGAGCCTGACATGGGTCTCTGTTCCAGGAACCAAGAGATCATGACCTAAGACAAAATCAAGAGTCATATGCCTAACTGACTGAACCACCCATGTGCCCCAATGATAATTTCTTTAAATTCCCTATCATGTATAGTACTTATATCCATTTTGTTTATCTCTGCTGTGGTTTTGTCCCATTATTTCACTTGGGACATATTCCTGTCTCACTTTGTCTACTTTTCTATTTCTGTGTTTTATGAAAGTCAACTACATCTCCTGCTCTTCAAGGTAATTGCCTTATGATGAAGCTGTCCCACAATGTCCTGCACTACAGTGTCCCCTGTTCCCCAAGGCCTGGAGCTTCAGGGAATGTCTCCTATGTGTGTTGTGTGTCCTGTTTTATCTTAGTCATTTTTATTACTTCAACCTAATCATCTGCAGAGGCTCTCTTTGACTTTTGTGGGCAGTGTTTTGTCCCCAGCTGGATTGAGTGTGTTTAAAAAGGTGTGCACTGGTCTGCTAGCAAAATGAGACCTTCTGCCCTCACTGCTTCTGGAACTGAGGCCCCAGAATGGGAAATGTGATGTTGGTAAGGTTTATGCTGGTCTTCTGGGGAGGGTAGTCACAACACCAAGACTGAGGCAAACATAATTAGAAAAAGTAAATCTACTGAAACACATGGGGCAGGGATGGTATAAGCCAGTTATGTAGTGAGTGTTGGTGTTGTGCTGGTTCCACAGGTGGCCGTTTGTTTATTTGCGGGTTTGAAGAGGCAAATGGTGCCTGACAGCTCCTTTGTCCCTGGAAGGGTCTCCCTGCTTCTCCAGGTCAGGTTCTGATATAAGTAAATAATTCCTCCTCCCATATGCCCCAGGTGTTTTTCAAACTGCTGCTTCTACACTATATGTCTGCTGGGTGTTCGTCATGTTATCACCTTAAGGGCAGGAACTCAGCTTCTTAAGGCCTTCTGGACTCTCCCAGAGCTAAAAATAATGATTTTTCAAATTCCAGACTTTAAGTCCTGCTGTTTGTAAGAATTCACAAAATTTGGCCCCTGTTGCGTTCAAAGTCAAATGTTATGGGCATTCATCTTCCCAATGCTGTCTTCCTAGTGTGATAGTTTGTTTCTTGATCTTCTCTTAACCACTGGCTCCCTCCTGACTGCAGAATTCCATGGTCTGTTTTGCTACCAAACCTCGTCTCTGATTTTCCCATCTTCTCTGTTGTGGCCTCTTCTCTACCTTTAGTTGTGCTGTGTATTCTGCCAGTTTTGTGCCATTTTCTGCATTATTTATGCAGATATGAGTGTTATCTAGTTGTACCATGGGGTGAGGTGAACTTAGGGTCCTCTTACCCCACCATCTTCCCAGCCTCCTCTGATACCTTTAAAAAAACATAAATATTTTGACCTTCATTTCTTATTCTTGAGATTATTAGTTTATCATATCAACAGATTTTCAGACTCTTGTTATCATTCATTTGGGATAACAAATGGTCTTGGAAAGCAAGCTAAACAACTTATATCCCATTCTATCTAACATGCCATCTTGTTTAATACCCAGTTACTCTTATAAAAGGAATTTGCTGTGTAATTTAGAGCTACAAAATCTTTATGCCAAAAAAATGATGGTTGTGCTATAGTAATCATACACTGAATCTGTGTCACCATTATTACACACTGATCTTAAGGAAAGAGTATATATTTTTGTAGTACGAACAATTTCAAACACAGAGAAAGTCACTTTTATGAGATTTCATATTGTAATTAATTTTTTGAATTATTCTTATAATTTCTTCTTGAAATATTGAGTATTTTTCTTTGAATATTATTGCTTTTATACTTGTCATATTAGAGTAAAATGAACAATTGTGGGAATACATAAGACAGAAGAAGAAAGTAAGACAAGGGCAGTCCGTGTTAAATGTAGCACACGTTGAGCACAGTAGCTGCTCAACCAAGGAAAAAACAAGAAATGCTGAAAACAGCACACACTGAAAACAGAAGTGTTTTTCCTTCCAAGATGAAATGTTTAGGTTACTAAGGAATGTTGATCCCACCCTTGCCCCTTAATTTGCCCTATGCATTCTTCCCAAGTTTGTTATTTTCTATACATAAGCAGTCACATAGTTATAGTCATGGTATGTCTTATATGATTTATTAACTTATTTTTTCTGCTTTCATTTCCACATACTATTGTTCACTCCCCCAATAAATACAAGAGAGCTTCCCAGGTCAGAGCCGCACCCAGCTTTCTCTTGCATAAGGGAGTTTTTCTTGGTGTGGTCCTTCTGGGCCTCTCATTGTTCCAAGCCATTTGAACTCTGAGTAATCCTTTCAGTCTCATGTCTCACTGAGCAGCATGACAATCATTCAAATATGATATAAAAATTAAAAAAGTGTCCTATTTCTAAGAGTTCACATGACTTGTGGGTAAGTAGGAGAAATGGAAAGGGAGTCTATATTGTTTCAAACTATTAGTAATAATTGAAGAAAGCATTATCCATACCAAATTCCACTTTGAAGTAAGTGCATAAAACAGTAAGAATTATGTGAATACTGGAGGTCCTGAACCATTTCTAAAGAGACCAGATCAGCAGTATTATCATATTTTGTACAAATGCCAACTTCCTTTTTTTTCTGTATCACACACACACACATACATACATACACACACAATTAGAGGTTAAGCAATCATATAATGTCTACTAGAAGTAGACATTTCTAGGTAAACTAAGGTTTGAACACAAGGGCATGGAGACATATAAAAAAAAGTAGCCAAGTTTGCTAACACAGGCAGTACAAAGGACCTATGTGTCTGAATAAAAGGATAAACTGGAAGATAACTTGGGGAAATACATTCAGCTTCTGCCTATTCTACAAGCCTGTTAAACATTCTTTATTAGGTTTACCAAGTCATTTTTTTCATTGAAATTGGGAAAACTTACTCAAACTAAAGTTTTGAAAATAGGTTTTCCTATATAGTGCTCAATTCTACTTCAGTTGTCGAAATACCTAGCATTTGTCCAGACTGCATATTTCTAAATATTTTTTAGTAGCATGCAAAGATTAACACACAACCATAAACTAAAAAATACACATTTTTCACAATTTTTGTCAAGTTCTATCAGAGGAGGATTTCATTTTTGTCTGGACATTCAATGTGTTACTAATATGCAATATGGAATTTTATGTTTTAATTCATATGGCTTTCCCAAAAGAATAACCAATTTAAATGAATTTTTATACAGCCTTTATAAGTTCTGAGTTAGTATCCTCAGGAATATATAAAAATCTCATCCATCTATACAAAGAGAAATGTCTCTCACTAAGGTCACTAAAGTGCTATTAATGCCAAATGCAATATCTTGTTTTTAGATCTTATGCTAACTGAGTACTTCTGCAGCATTTGGCATCATTGACCAGTCCCTCTTTCTGAAGCTTTCTTTTTTCTTCTTCTTCTTCTTCTTCTTCTTCTTCTTCTTCTTTATTTTGGTCACTTAACTTCTATGTCATTCTGCTGGCTCTTTTACTTTTTAAAAAAATATTTCTTTTCTACTTATTAGTGTCTTCTCTTCTGTTCACTTTGTATATATTGGAATTCTACTAGATTCAGCTGCTTTCTCACTTTTCTCACTGTGTATGCTCCATACTAGAGATTCCAGGAACTAAAGGACCTTGTCCTGATATATATTAACTATCTTCTTTATTGCATAACACTTTTCTTCAAAACTATTGCTGAATCTTTGGTAAAAAATGGGGAAATAACAGTTGTGATGTATGGGTAGTTTTTTCCAACTACTTGCTGGTTCACCTGACGAGCTACAGATAGATTACTTCTTGTATGACACACAGGATAAAATTGTATTTGAGAATGAGAAATTTTATGTTCTCACTGTGAAGGCAGTCATAAAATCTTCTATGGTCAAAGAAGGTAAGCATAGTAAAAGAAATAAACCTAAAAGTATTAATTCTTTTTTGAATGACTAAAATAGATAAAAAATTACACTGAAAAACAGACATTTATTTATTTTTTCATTTTAATCTTGATAAATTTGCTTCACTAAGCAAGATAAAGTATTAGCAAGTATTCTAGTACTTGAATTGATTTGGCCTTAGGAGTGAATGAAATAATTAGAAATGAGTACCAATTCTGATGTTGACATTCTTTAGAGAAATGGATAACTAATAAATAGATCTGCACGTGTAAAGACAGAAAACAAAAACAAAAGCAATGATAAAACATTCTATGCAAATGACCAGGTTGGCCACAGCCTGGAACTACTAAGATTCACTTCCTATGTGTTTATATGATGCTTTCAGAACTGGCCCAACTCCTTGGCTTTCTTTACCCTGAACAAAGCACTATATTTGGACAAGCTATGATTCATGAGAAGACACTCATGTTATAAACATCAAACCCACGTTCAACCCTTAGAAGTGTATACTGTAATGGGACCAATGGTAGGATGTAAGACAATATGAAGGGGACTTTAAATAGAAATTCCTGAGCCAGTGGAGGCAGATGAATGGCCTGAAAAGGGTGGGAATGATGATTAACTAATATTTTAGTTTTGTTTTATTTACCAAATGAATATTGAGTCAATGTAGAATTATACAAAAAGTAAATTCAATGGGCTAAGTAATAAAGATAAGTTGGACAGTTGTAATGAGAAGTTAAGAGAGATTGCCCAGCATTCACATGTTTTGTAATTTAAAACATGATAGTACTTTTGGGCTAAAAGTAGTATTTTATAAACTTCTTTATAATAATAAGTTTTTAATCAACTTTTAAGAATGACTGTATTTCTTATTTTAAAGTAATTTTACTGTATAAAGGGCATGACTGAATCATAAAATTACAAATTAAATGACCACATTACAATATTTCTCAACTCTGTCACAACCCCAAATGGAGCTTTAGTTATGAGGTAATTATGACCTAAGTGTAGGAAAATTCTACAAATTCTTAAGGTCTGAAATATATTTTGTGTGCCTTTTAGATCAAAGCAAAAATATTCACACAGAAAAGATCTTACTAGTTTCTTTATAAGAGAAACTAGCAAAAATAAACTTAGAATAGTGTACGTGGAGTTTGTTCCACTTGTCATCTTCACTAGTTACTTGGAGTACTTACTAAATATTCAGATTTCTAGTGGTATTTGGCTCTAGTCCTAACTATATTCAAGTCAAACCTTTTCTTATATCTTTGCCACAGAAGCTTTGCAAAAACTTAAAGAAAAATAAGATCATGGTTATATTAATAGTGAAAAGAATGAGAATAGTCTGCATTTGAAAATGCATTAACAGGTTGGACTCCTCTGCTTTAACCAATGTAAAGATTTATTAGTTTATTTCAACTGGTTTTGTTAAAAATAAGTAAGCCCATATTTATGTTATACTTTACAGAGTCAGCTATCTTTCTGAAATACTGTAGTGTTTTTTTTCTATCTTCTGAGTTTAAGCTAACATGAGATTGAAGATGAGCTTGAAGCATGTTAAATTATTATTGTATCTGCTAGCACATAATTGTTAAAGATAAATATCAAATGGTCACTAAATTATGAAGGCTTATGATTGTTACTTCTGGTGAATAAGATTTGAAGCGATGCTCTCTTTGCCTCTTATATTTTTGCAAAGCTTGAGTTCCTCTTAATAAACACTTATTTTTAACCAAAAAATTACTTTTTTTATCAATTTATAAAAGAAAATAAATGCAAGTAGTCAGAGGAAAATAAACATCAATATCCTTAATATGCTTTAATTTGGCATTGGAACGGTTTTGAAGTGATTTGCTGAAAAAAAGATTGATTTCAAAAAATTGAAGAGATTGATTTCATTATAAAAATAAACAAAAATTTGGGGCTTCTGGGTGGCTCAGTTGGTTAAGCGCCCAACTTCAGCTCAGGTCATGATCTCATGGTTTGTGAGTTTGAGTCCCATGTAGGGCTCTGTGTTGACAGTGCAGAGCCTGGAGCCTGCTTCAGACTCTGTGTCTCCTTCTGTCTCTGCCCCTCCCCTGCTTGCGTTCTGTGTGTGTGTGTGTCTCTCTCTCAAAATTAAACATTAAATTTTTTTTATATAAATAACAAAAATGTCCCTTGTGCTACAAAAGCTTTTATTATGTATTACATAGAAATACAGTATATTAATATTTTATATTATGTTATTAACTATTCCTAACCCAAATTTATAACAAACAGTAATTTATGCATATTTAATTTAATATTGTTACTATATTCTTAGAATGATCACTAGAATTCCATCATACAAGATCATTTTTCAAGAATTATCTAACACTTCTGCATATTATATAAAAAAATGGAGTAATATTTAATTAACATAGTATCTTCTTCTAAGTAAGTAGTTTGAAATTTAAACACACAGTCTTCATATTTAAATTCTGCATTATCTTCTTCAAAGTAGAGGACATATCATGTTTTACCTATTATATAGTTCCTGAATGAAGACACAGCATGGTTCATACAGAAATTCAGTAACAAAGTAGAATTATGAAATACAGGTCTCTTGAGTCCCAGTTTATTGCTTTATATGCTATATGAGATTTTCACTGTATATTGATATGGAATTTGCTAATCTTTTTTTTTACATTTAAAGAGATATTTTCTCATTTTGAATTTATTTTTGAGTATGATATAAGAAAGTGGTTCAGTTTCATGATTCTGCATGTTGCTGTCAAGTATTCCCAATACCATTTGTTGAAGAGGCTTTTTTCCATTAGATATTATTTCCTGATTTGTCAATGATTAGTTGACCATATAGCTCTGTGACCATTTCTGGGTTTTCTATTCTGTTTCATGGATCAATGTGTCTGTTTTTGTGCCACTACCATACTGTTTTGATGACTATAACTTTGTAAAATATCTTGAAGTCGAGAATTGTGATGCCTCCAGCTTTGCTTTTCTTCTTCAAGATTTCTTTGTTTATTCAGGGTCTTTTGTGGTTCCATACAAGTTTTAGGAATTTTCTAGATCTGTGAAAAATGCTGATGGTATTTTGATAGGGATTGCATTAAATTTATAGATTGTTTTCGGTAGTATAGACATTTTAACAATATTTGTTCTTCTAATCCATGAGCATGGCATGTTTTTTTTCCATATCTTTGTGTTTTCTTCAATTTCTCTCATAAGCTTTCTATAATTTTCAGCATATGTGTCTTTTACCTCTGTGGTTAAGTTTATTCCTAGGTATTCCAATTGTTTTTGTTACAATTATAAATGTAGTTGTTTCCTTGATTTCTCTTTATTATTCTTCATTATTGGTATATAGAAATGCAATGGATTTCGGTCTGTTGATTTTCTGTCCTGAGATTTTACTGAATTTGTGTATCAGTTCTAGCAATATTTTGGTGGAGTCTTTTGAGTTTTCTACATAGAGTATCATGTCATCTACAAATAGTGAATGTTTGGATTTTTCCTTGCCAATTTGGATGCCTTTTATTTCTGTTTGTTGTCTGATTGCTGAGGCTAAGACTTCCAGTATTATGTTAAATAATAGTGGTGAGAGTGGACATCCCTGTCTTGTTCCTGACCATAGAGGAAAAGCTCTCAGTTTGTCCCCATTGAAGATGATGGATGAAAGACCTAAATGTAAGACAGGAAACCATCAAAATCCTAAAGAAGAACACAAGCAATAACCTTATTGACATCGTCCATTACAACTTCTTTATAGATATGTTTCCTGAGGCAAGGGAAACAAAAACAAAAATAAAGTATTGGGACTTAAGATAAAAAATTCTTTTTTTTTTATTTTTGAGAGAGAGAGAAAGAGAGAGAGAGAGAGAGAGAGAGAGAGAGAGAGAGAGAATGAGTAGGGGAGGCACAGAGGGAGACACAGAATCTGAAATAGACTCCAGGCTCTGAACTGTCAGCACAGAGTCTGACACAGGACTCAAACTAAGGAACCAAAGATTATCACCTGAACCAAAGTCAGAAGCTTAACCTACAGAGTCACCCAGGCACCCCATGATAAAAAGCTTCCTCACAGTGAAGCAAACAATCAACAAAACTAAAAGACAACCTACAGAATTGGAGAAGGTATTTGCAAATGACACATCTGATAAAGGGTTAGTATCCAAAATCTATAAAGAATTTATCAAACTCACCACCACAAAAACCAAATAATCCAGTTAAAAAAATGGGCAAAAGATATGAATATACATTTTTCCAAAGAAGACAACCAGATGGCTAAGAGACACATGGAAAGTTAACGTCACTCATCATCAGGGAAATACAAATTATAACTACAATGAGATTTTGCCTCACACCATTCATAACAGTTAAAAATAACAAAACAGAAAACAACAGATGTTGGTGAGGATGTGGAGAAAGGGGGACCGTCTTCTGTTCTTGGGAATGCAGACTGGTACCTTCAGTCTGGAAAACAGTATGGAGGTTCTCGAAAAAGTTCAAAATAGAACTACCCAATTATAGTTGGGGGTTTTGATCCCTGATTTTGATCATTGATGGCTGAAAAAGGAGCCAGCCTGTTTCAAACCCAAAGGCTGAAGCAGCTATCCTGGTGGAGATGGTCAGAACGAACTTAAGGACACACTTTTTTTTTTCTTTTCTTATTGCATCCAGGCATTTAAGGAAACCTTTGTGGGTGACTTGGCTAAACATGGGAATAATAGAACTTAGAATATAGTGACCACCAACATAGAATTTAGCTAATAAATGACTATCCTTTTTTTAATGTTTATTTTTGAGAGGCAGACAGAGAGAAAGAGACAGAAAGGGAGACAGAGAGACAGAATATGAGCAGGGGAGGGGCAGAGTGAGATGGAGACACAGAATCTGAAGTAGGCTCCAGTTTCTGAGCTGTCAGCACAGAACCCAATGTAGGACTCAAAATCATGAACCACAATATCATTACCTGAACCAAAGTCAGATGCTTAACCGACTAAGCTACCCGGGTGCCCCAAGATGACTATACTTTTAATTAAGTTAAATAACAGTCCTTGGTGAGGGGACAAAATCTGATTTCCAGAATTCAAAATGTCCAATATTCAACAAAAAAATCAAGTATACAAAGAAACTGGAAAGTATAGCCTGCTCACAGGAAAAATGGAAACTGACTAAACTCATCCCTGATGAAGTACACAAATTGAGTTTACTAGGCAAAAATATTAATTAAATTCATGGTATTAAACATGTCAGGTATTTGAAGGAAACCATTGACAAATAAATGTAGGTTATTAGGGCAAAAATGGTCTGAATAAATGTATAATAACTTTAAGAGATAGGAATTATAAAAACAAGGACCAACATAGGAGTTCTGGAGCTAAAAATATCACAGCTGAAATTATAAAAAAAAAATCACTAGTGGGGTTTAACACTAAAGACTTGAGCAGACAGAAAAAACAAGCAGAGAACTCAAAGACAGAGTAGCTGATATTTCCTTGCCTGAGGAGTAGGAAAAAAAAAAAAAGAATTAAAAAAAAAAAGCCTAAGGGACCTACATTACATCATCAAGTATACTGACATATGCATCATTGGAATCCTAGAAAGAAAATGGGAATAAAATACTTCATGAAATAATGGCTGAAGATCTCAATTTTGCCAGAATACATTAATCTACATATCCAAGCACCTTAATGAATACCAAGTAGGATAAACTCAGAGTTCCACAGTGAGACACAATATCATCAAACTATTGAAAAACAAAGACAAAAAAAATCTTGAAAACAATAAGAAAGAAGCATCCCATAACATATATGTGGTTCTCAATAAGATTTCTCATTAAACACCATGGATACCAGAATCAGTGGGGTGGTGTAGTCAGAGATGAAAAAAACATCAAGCAAGAATTATACATCAGGCAAAACTATCTGAATTAAGTGAGGGAAAAATTAAGACATTCTCAGAAAAACAACAGCTAAGGGAGTTGGTTGCTAGTAGAACAGCACTACAATAAATGCTAAGGGAGTCCTTTAGGCTGAAACTAAAAGGGACTACTAGGTAGTAATGTGAAATAATTTAATGAAATAATGATTACATGTAAATATAGCTATGTAGATATATGGAAAAGTTATCTTAGATGTATTTTTTAGAATGCAACTACTCTTTTTGTTTTCTATAAGTTTGAAAGAAAAATGCATAAAAAGTCTAATTATAAAAATTGGCTCAGGGCACCTGGGTGGCTCAGTTGGTTAAGCGTTTGACTTCAGCTCAGGTCATGATCTCACAGTTTGTGGGTTTGAGCCCTGCATCAGGCTCTGTGCTGACGGCTCGGAGCCTGGAGCCTGTTTCATATTCTGTGTCTCCCTTTCTCTCTGCCCCTCCCCCACTCATGCACTGTCTCTCTTTCTCTCAAAAATGAGTAAACATTAAAAAAAATTGGTTAATAGACACACATTGTATAAAGATGTAATTTGTGACAATAACAACATGAGGGGGGCAGAGATAAATTGAAATAAATTTAATTCATATTAAATATGATTGATACTACATTGGTATCAATTAACACTGAATTGCTAAAAAAAATTAATGCTAATTTCAACCCCCATGGTAGCCACTGAGAAAATAACTAAAAATATACAGAAGAAGAAATGAAAAAGAATCAAAATGATATACTAGAAAAACATCAACAAACACAAAATAAGGCTGTATCAGAATTGAGGAACAAAAAGTATGTGGAACATACAGGAAAATTATCATAATAGCAGAAGCAAGTCCTCCATTGTCAGAATTTACTTAAAAGTAAATGGTTTTACTTGTGATTTAAAAGACACATATTGGATCCTGCATCTGTGCTTCTTTTCAAACAGAATAGCAATGGAATGCACAGACTCATTGCCACAGGCTATATATTGTCAGTGGATTGGGACAGAATGGTCATCAAGAGAGTTTTGTTTTTTTTTTTTGAGTGTCCATCCTTCCAAAATGTTTACTACGATGGCAGAAGTGCACTACATGCTCTTCAACAGAGAAGTTGGGTTGTGATTTAAAACAGTGGAAATGAGAACGAAGTAGGGCCAGAGAGGAAACATCAAGGAGCCTTTAAGTACTCATTTCCACATGAAGTGCAGTTTTGATGGGAACCCAAAATCTCAGGAAACAGTACTGATAAACCTCTATAAATGAGTTTTCCCCGAATGGACTTATGATCCATACTTACCAGAACCATTACCGTGGATTCAAAGTAAGATTTCATCAGAAGTGCCCGAAGTGGACATGGAGTAATGGATTCATTGGGATTCTATCTCATTGCTTACTAGTTAGCACATCAGGGATGGGAGCCTACAGGTTGTGATTGGGCAAAGTTTATGTTTTCTAATTTAGCTGAAATGCTACATGTTTGCAAAAGGCTTTGATAAGGTGTCTCAATAAACTATGGGTGTTTTTCTCTTGCTACTTAGTAAAAAAAAATCTATTACTGACACCTACACTCTCCATTAGGATTTTGAAAGCTGTTTAAGAGGGAAAGATAGAAGTTAAAGTAAGCAGGAAACAAAATTTCCAAGTATCTAGAGATACTGAATCCCATCTCTTTTGCATAAATTAAACAGAACCAGATTGATAAGAAGCTGGCCTTTAAGCCTACATCACCCAAGGGGGTTAAGCCTACATTTCCATCAATGAGCACAATACAAGTCGTCTTTACTTCTGGGGGGAACTTTTTGAAAATACTGAGACAGCACAATGGCCACTCCAACAACAGGTGTAGGTTCAATAAATGGTTACATCTTGTCATATACCAGCTGGGTTGCATATTGTTGGTATGGGATGGAGTAAGAATTAGTGAAATGGGGGAAGGAGAAAGAACCTAGTTGGCTGGGCTTTACAATTAAAAGCCATATGAGGTTTATATGCCCAATCGGAATTTTCTTCCTGGCCATATGTGTATGCTTGCCAATGAAGGGCAGGTCTTTTTACCCATCCTAATTCTGCTTTTCCTGTTAAGAGAGTTGTCATAATACATCTGGAGCACCCTCCCACACATCATGAAGTCACCTCCTCAAGTATTTCCAACCTGTTGACCAGACTGCAGATTTTGGACTTGCCAGCTTCCATAATGGCATGAGCTAATTCCTTATCTGTCACTCTCTCATATATATGATACTCTTATATATATATATATATATATATATATATATATATATATATATATTAGCTCATGCCATTATACACACACATATACACACACATATATACATATATATATGCACATATACATATATATGTATATACATATGTATATATACACACACATATATATATGTATACATACATACATATATATGATTTCCCCAATATGCTTGTAAAATGTAGGGAAAAACAGTGATCAGAGGGAAATTTATGACTATAAATACCTGCATTAAGAAAGAAGAGCTTTGTACTTACATCTTTCAGTTTGAAGACTAGTTTCCATCTTTTTGCATGGTTTATTATCTTCTGTTTTTTTTTTTTCTTTAAATTGCCTCCACTTCTTGTATCTTTTGTGGCTCTTACTATTCAAATGTTAGGCTTTGTACAATGGTAATTTATGTCTCTTTTTTTCTCACATTTTTGTCTTTGTGATTTGTGTTTTAAAGGAATTCCCCTGATTTTTCAGTTTTTCTAATAAAATTTTATTTTGAAAATTATATATTCAAGTTCCAAGAACTTTGTCTAAATTCTGATATTTTTAAACAACATTGCATTATTGTCTCATGAATGTGATATCTTCTCAAAATGCTCTGAATATATATTTTTTTCTTTAAAATTTCCTTAAATTTTCTTTTTCCGCTAGGGATAGTTTTTGCGCATATTGTTTATCTTTCATCCTGAAGGTTTGTTTCCTTTGTCTAGTTGTCTGTAATTGTCTGTTCATATTTAGTAAAAAAGTCCAGTTAGTTGGTATACTCTTAGGAATAAGGTCTACTTAGTTGGTATAAGTTTTTTTTTTAGTATTTTTTTCTGTGTAGGCTTGATTTCTCATATGAGTATGATCAATCTGATCATTTGGGTAATTAATATAGCATATAAATAATCAGATTTTTATTTACCATAACAAAGCGAAGAGCTGGATGTTAGATGGTGGCCTCTCTAATTCTCCCCACATTCTTCATGCCAGCCAGAAACCAGAGTAATTTGCATTTGTTTTTCAATACCCATAATAGAAACATTTACTTTCTCCAGATGGTTCACCGTCTTGAGAGAAAAATTATGTGTTTTTTACCCTGGTATAACTAGGCTAACAGCTCTCTGTAAACTGAGGGTAAGGTGTAAAAGGTTTTGACTGCCTCAACTGTTCCATATGTAAAGCTTCAATTAATTCCCAAGTTTTCAACACCACTTTTTATTCTAGACCTGTCATACCTACTTTAGGTCCTGGAACCTCTCTGGAATTTTGCCTTTCAGAAATTTGTTGATATAGCTCATCTTTTTTTTTTTTAACTCTCTTTCCTTCGTAGTACTGTACAGATTCTGTTCTGTATTGTATTTTTAATTCCAGAGAAAAAGATATGAACACAAGTCTGCTTTTAGAACCTGACGCATCTAAAAAAATGACAAATTAATGATTCAGAGTAGTCTCTAAAAAACTACTTCAAAGTAGTTCAAATGCTTCAAAGTTTGGAGTTTTATTATACGCCAGTTTTCATTTATTTTCTTAGTATCTATCAACTTGTCACATGGTCCTTGAACATATTTTTATCCTTTTAAATAGGTATGCTTACTAAATTAAAATTAATACTAATTAGTTATTATAATAATCTTATATAAGCTTTTAGGTACCAAATGACTGAAGTTTCAGAGGCCACTTTACATATTCTAGAGTCTCCAAAAAGCTATATGATTTGAACACCAAGGCCTTCCATTCATATGAAGTTACAAATCTATTTTGAAAATTAAAAAAATGAAGTAGTTATAATAAGGTGATAAAATAATCATGTGGAGAAGTGTCGCAGAGTATGAGTCTGGTGTTCTCTTTTGTACAACAAGAGGGTGGAGGCAGAAATGAAAATGAGAGAGGCTAATGTCTGGGAAGAGAAAAGAGCCCTGAACAAGAGTTTTCTCTCTACTTATTGAGCTCTCAAGGCTTTGCATATGTGGTGAATGTGCAGAAGAAAACAAAAAGATAGTGACCATTAACTTGTGTGTTTGAGAAGTAAAGGGTTTGTGGGGTGAGTGACCTTTGAAGTTGAGATAAAAGCACAATGATATACTTGTGCCAGAAGCCAGATGCACAATGTTTCTCTGTAGGAGATACAGCTAAGTAGATATCTCCAAAGTTTAAGATTGCTGTAGCATGCTGCCTCAAGTCTAACAAGGCACCCTTTTCACTAGCTAACCTTGAGCGTCTTTGCCCTGTAGCAGTTTTCTGCTTTCTGCTTTGTTCTATTTATTGACTAGCCTTGAACACTTTTGTCCTGTGGAGGCAGCTTTCCACCCCAAGCCTTATTTTACTTAATAACTACCCTTGGACGCTTTTGCCCAGTGGTGGCTTTTCACCCACCTTAAGCCTTGTTAACCCATTTTTGCAAGTGTACAGAATTCTCAAATTTATTTCCCACAGAAAAGGAAATGAACTTGTTAAAACAATAAACTAATTAATTTTGGTAATGATCCAGTTAATTGTGGACTATAGTGAATATCCAAAAATATTTTTTTTAATTTTATTGTAACCCCAAAAGAGAATGGGAACTGGTCTGCCAAATATATTCCAATCATACTTCTGTTCAGTATGAAGTATAGTTGTAAAAATGGTTTAAAAAAAAGAATGTTTGATGAATAGAGAACTGAGAAAATGGATAGTTTTTAATTCTGTTCAAAAAATGTTTTATAGCCAATTTGTGCTTAAATTTTTGAAATTTATAAGGCCCTATGTTCCCAGTTTTAAAAGCATAGCAGACAGCAGTGCCTGGATGGCTCAGTCAGTTAAGTCTGACTACAGTTCATGTCACGATCTCATGGTTCATGGGTCTGAGCCCCACCTTGGGCTCTGTGCTAAAAAAACTTGGAGCCTGAAGCCTGTTTCGGATTCTGGGATTCCATTTCCCCCACTCGCACTCTCTCTCTCTCTCTCTCTCTTTACCTTTCTCTCTCTCAAAAATAAACATTAAAAATTATAAAAAATAAAAGCATAGCAGAAATCGAGGTATATTGAAATCTGATGGAAGGTAAACATGTTTAAAGTCAGCCCACATAGAGATTTGTTTTGAAATCAGTTGTTCCACCATTTTAGTTACTTTTTATTTGTGAGTACTTTGGGACCTTATACAGTACTCATTAAAATGGTTTTTATCTTGGTTAAATTTCATGCCCTTTTGGAATTACGTGTATCATAATTAGAAAAATAGAGAGCATTTGTTCTTCCTCAAAATAGTGAACACACTACAATGAGGTATATTGTTTTATTCTTCATACAGAGAAAAGTGGCAACATTAATTGATGAGGCTATGGGCAATTGCTCTAAGAGGAAGTCAATGTTAGAAGTAAGATTAGACAATTATATTTCTACTTAATACACACTTCAAAAGGGTCTTTTGAATAGAAATGGAAAAATAGAAATATTTAAGTTTATAGGCAGAAAAGGAAAAGAATTTAAAGTTAAATATTAACAACTACATATTTCATTATAAGTCTATAAATTGTTACTTATATTGCTAAAGTCTTATTTATATAGTTAAAAGAGTTCTAAAGAGTAATGTATATAATTGAGAGGACTTAGTTCTAGAATTTTTGGTGTCCTTTAAGATATGGTGAGAGGTGGAAAGGTACCTTATTTTGTTGAATCTAAGACACATTTTTTATACTTTTATTATCTCTGATTTTAGGATGCACTTATAATCTATGATATATATGTTGAATTGGCAATATTTTATTATTCTTATGGTACATAAAGTAATAGTGCATATTACAGTTGATATCTTAAACACAATGAACTATAGTAATTTATGCTGTGCGTGCCATGAATCATGTATATAGATATATTTTATATATACAATTAGTATATTTCTACATTAGTATATTTATAATTAGTACATTTATATGATAATATCATTAATGAATATAGACTTAGCATATTAAAATTAGTATATATATATGAAAGTATGTATATATATATATGAAAAATTTTCACTTGGAATATAGAAGGTTTGTAAGTTGCTTCAAGAGTATCTTGATGTTCCTAGTGGACCATTTTTGTTTGCGCTTTGCTACAACTTAAATCCTTAAAAACTTGTTATTTAAGAGGCACCTGGGTGGCTCAGTCGTTGAGCATCCGACTTCAGCTCAGGTCATGATCTCGCGGTTCATGAGTTCAGGCTCCGCGACGGGCTCTGTGCTGACAGCTCAGAGCCTGGAGCCTACCTCAGATTCTGTGTCCCCCCCTCTCTCTCCGCCCCACCTGCCTGTGCTCTGTCTCTCTCTTTCAAAAATTAATAGACATAAAAAAAATTCAAAAACTTATCATTTAATTCAGATATTTATTTTTTTTCTAAAAGTTCAACCTAAACATATAAATGTGTTCCTAAATAACAACAAAACATTTGTCATCCATTGGAACCCTTAGTCTCTATATTGTTGTCTAAAGAATGCAACTTAAAATTTGTTGCTCTCTCTGGTTCACTAGATGTAGACTGCATAAAATCGATTGCTTGTTCTTCACAGGGCATGATCTGTTGATTACATTGTTCATTTGCACCATTCATTATGACACTTGAGTTGCAATTAGAATAAGAAATTCCTTTTGTCATATACTGAATCTGTTTCTACTCTGTTTTATTTGTAAAATATTTTTTCCCAATCAATAAATTCACATTATTTGAGTTCAGTGCATAGAAATACCATAAATCTTAGACTTTTCTCTGTCTTCTAGAAAGTAAAAACCCAGTAAAAGATCCCACAGTAAGATATACAAATTAAATAATAAATTATATATGAAATCATGCAATCAAGCGTTAAAGCACATGGCAAAGTCTATGAATTACAAACATTCAATATAGTGTATAAGTTCAAAAAAGATTGAGACCAGTGAGGGAGAATGGCATTAGGAGTGGAAAGTGGTAATTTAAAAAATGGGAAGGTTTGAGTAGACAGAGGATAAAACAGAAAACATTTTAGGCAATGATAGTAAAAACAGCAATGACAGCACAATAATAACACAAAAAAGAGAGTAGCATAAAAAATGATGTAAATAAAATAGTACTTTTAACAGTATTGATGTGTTTCATTCTGTTTTCTTTTATTTATTTTTGCAGTTGACTTTTTCTTTTAAAATTTTTATTTAAATTCTAGTTAGTTAACACGCAATTGGTTTTCAGAGTAGAATTCAGTGATTCATCACTTACATACAACACCCAGTGCTCATTATAACAAGTATCCTCCTTAATAATCATCACCCATTTAGCCCATCCCCTACCCATCTCCCTCCATCAATCTTCAGTTTGGTTGCCATCTTGAAGAGTCTCTTACAGTTTCTCTCTCTTTTTTTCCCTTTCCCATATGTTCACTTGTTTTGTTTCTTAAATTCTACATATGAATGAAATCATATGATATTTGTTGTTCTTTGACTACTTTTGCTTAGCATAATACACTCTAGTTCTAACCACGTCATTTCAAATGGCAAGATTTCATTCCTTTTGATTGCTGAGTAATATTCCATTATATATATGTGTGTGTGTGTGTGTGTGTGTGTGTGTGTGTGTATTCATTGGATGTATATGAATATGTGTGTATATATATATATATACATACATACATATACATATATATTCATTGGAAAATGTCTATTCATTTCTTCTATCCATTTTTCAGCTGGATTATTTGGGGTTCTTTCTGGGTGTTGAGGTTGATAAGTTCTTTATAGATTTTGATACTAACCCTTTATCAGATATGTTACTTGTAAATACCTTCTCCCTTTCCATAGATTGCTTTTTAGTTTTGTTGATTGTTTCCTCCGTGGTGCATAAGTTTTATTATCATTAAGTCTTAATAGTTCATTTTTGCTTTTGTTTCCCTTGCTTCCAGAGATGTGTCTGATAATAAGTTGTTACAGCTGAAGTCAAAAGGGTTTCTGTCTGTATTCTCCTCTAGGACTTTGATGGTTTCCTGTTTCATATTTAGGTATTTCACCCATTTTGAATTTAGTGTTGTGTATGGTGTAAGAAAATGGTCCCGTTTCATTCTTCTGCATGCTGCTGTCCAGTTTTCCCAACACCATTTGTTGAAGAGACTGTATTTTTTCCATTGCATATTCTTTTCTTCTTTGTTGAAGATTAGTTGACTATATAGTTGTGGATAAGTCTTTTCTTTTAACTATAACACTTTAGCTAATAATTGAGGAATCCATGTGGAGGAGAGGAATCATAGTGTGAAAGTGGATTGATTTCAGAGAAAATGCAAAGATAAATTGTTAGGTAATATTCATTGAATTTTGACTCCATACATTAATACTCATAGAGTGTAAACTGTGCTACACTCTTTACATATTTTCATTTGGTACTTTCAAAAATCTTATGAGATTAGTATAATTTCTTTTTTATTTTACAAACTGGAATATTAAAATTAGTTAATTTGACCCAAGACACATAGCTAAAAAGTGTTTGTGGGGATTTTTTAACAAACCTACATCTTGGTTGAGCTATATTTCTCAGAAATTGGTTTTCTGTATATTGCCTGTTAGTGTGCACAGGTGAGATTCTTTGGAGATTTAGAGGGTAGATTTTATACTTTACATATATAGCTCTTGAACTTCTAACTCAGCTTGTTGACATGAGGCAACAGTTGGTGTATAATGTCTCCACTTTCTCATGGGTCTTCCTTTGGCTTCTCCAAATCCTGAGGTAGGTGGTGTATTTATCTCCATGACAGAGATGGCTTCTGTATGACATCCACATTAAGGACAGAAGCAATAAGAACTGACATGAATTTTATTTGTTCTTATGTGGTCCCAGCTTTTGTTCATAGATTCAAATTTGTTCTTGGACCCACTGAATTTACATCCATATCACTTTACAAATGCTTGCCCTGTGAATTCATACTCCACCATCAGCTGCAAAAACAATAGCCTTTTACTACAATTTTATAAGGTACTTTAAAAAAAATCTATCATATATGTATTTTTCTTTATATCAGTTAATTGATAAATTGATCTATCATCACCATTTATCTTTCTATCCCAGTGATTCTCCTTCTCTGCCATAACCCTAGCTGACAAAATAATGGATTCTCAATGTGAACACAGTAGGTCTGTTCAAAAGTTTATGCTCTCTGCTGTACTTTTAATGATCATAGAAGTGGAAATACCTAGAAAATAACTTTGTATCCAGCTAAAAATATTCTTATAAATCTTAATTGTCCAGTTATATTCTTCTACTATATTTATGATCTTGAGCATGTATTTGCTCTTGTTCACTATTATATATGAAATAAAAATATGAAACTAGATCCAAAGTTCTAAGTTCAATATGTATAGATCAAGGAATAGAATATGAGCTTCCACTGTGTTGTTGTTGTTGCTGTCATCTTATTTTAAAATTTTATTTAAATTCCAGTTAGTTAACATACAGTATAATATTAATTTCAGTTGTACAATATACTGATTCAACACTTCTATATAATACCCAGTACTCATCACAGCAAGTGTAATCCTTAATCCTATCACCTATTTAATCAATCTTCCCACCAACCTACCCTCTGGTAACCATCAGCTTGTTCTCCACAGTTAAGAGTCTGTTTCTTGGTTTGCCTCTCTCTCTTTTTTCCCTATGCTTGTTTGTTTTGTTTCTTAAATTCCACATGAGTGAAATCATATGATATGTGTCATTCTCTGACAGACTTATTTCACTTAGCATAAATATATCTAGCTCCACCCATGTCATTGAAATGCAAGATTTCATTCCTTTTATGGTTGAGTAATACACATATCATGAGTAATACACACACACACACACATCACCTCTTCTTTATCCACTCATCTATTGATGGACACTTGGGCTGTTTCAATTGTTTGGTTATTGTAGATAACACTGCTATAAACCTCAGGGTGCATGCATAATTTTGAATTAGTGTTTTTGTATTTTGGGGGTAGATCCCTAGTAATGGAATTGCTGCATCATAGGGTAGTTCTACTTTTAACTTTTTGAAGAACCTCCATACTCTTTTCCAGCATGGCTGCACCAGTTTGCATTCCCACCAGTAGTAGTAGGTTTCCTCTTTCTCCATATCCTTGCAAACACCAGTTGTTTCTTGTGTTGGTGATTTTAGTCATTCTGACAGGCATTAGGTGATATCTCATTGTATTTTTTTAATACGATGGCTCCAAGAGACTCATTTTATTTTTTATTCTTTTAAAATATTAAGATTGATTGATTTCAATTTAACCTGAAGAAAATATAACAAATATGTGACTGGTCTTAAAAAATAGAAAAATAAGTTACAATATTATGCCACATTTTAAAAAATAAAAACATTAAGATTCCCATTATAGCCTCCAATTAAGATTTAAGGGAAAAAGGAGATACCTAGTGGCTTAATCAGTTAAGCAACTGGCTCTTGGTTTCAGTCCAGGTCAGGATCTCATGGTTTGTGAGTTCGAGCCCCGTGTTGAGATTTGTGCTGGCAGCACAGAGCCTGCTTGGGATTCTCTCTTTCTCTTTCTGCCCCCCCACACATATTCTCTCTCTCTCTCTCTCTCTCTCTCTCTCTCCCCTCTAAAAATAAATAAATGAACTTTAAAGAATATTTAAGGGAAAATGTTATAAATTTTCAAAAAAGGAGGGAGGAAGGAAATGTGATCTTTTATTCAGTAATCTAATCATGATTTTCTGGGTTTTCTTTTTCTTTGTTTTATTTAATTAAGAAAAGCTCTATTCCAATATTATTCTATATATATATGTTTACAAATACTCATATCTACATGAAAAACGATACTACTTCAGGGCTGTATTATATAGTTTCAATGAGTTCGGCACGGAGCTCTTCCAATATGCTTCTACACATATGTTTAGAAACACTTATGTCTTTTTTTTTAACATTTTTTTAAAAATTAGAGTCAGTTAACATACAGTGTAATATTAGTTTCAAGTGTACAATTTAGTGATTCATCACTTACAACAGCATGCAGTTATCATCACAAGTGCACTCCTTAATCTTTATCACCTGTTTAACCCATTCCCCCACCCACCTCCCTTCTGGTAACCATCAGCTTGTTCTACATAGTTAAGTGTGTGTTTCTTGGTTTTCCTCTGTTTTTTTTTTTCCCCATGATCCTTTTTTTTTTCTTAGATTCCACGTATAAGTGAAATGATGTATTTTCCTGATGATCAGTGATGTTGAGCATTTATTCATGTGCCTGTTTGCAATTTGTATGTCTTCTTTGGAAAATGTTTATTCATGTCTTTTAACCATTTTTAACTAGAGTATTAGTTTTTTTTTTTATTTTGAGTTTTATACGTTGTTTTTATATTTTGGATACTAACCTTTTGTCAGATATGTCATTTGCAACTCCAACTCTTTAAGTATATAGAAAACCCAAAAGACTTCATAAAACTCCTAGAACTGATAAATAAATTCAGTAAAGCTGCAGAATGCAAAATCAAGGTACAGAAACCTGTTGCATTTGTGTACACCAATAATGGAGCAACAGGAAAAGAAGTTAAGGAATCAATCCCATTTACTATTACACCAAAAATAAGATACCTACAAATAAACCTAAAAAAGAGGTGAAAGATCTTTACTCTGAAAGTTATAAAGCACTCATGGAAGAAATTAAAGATGACACAAGGAAATGGAAAGACATTCCATGTTCATGGATTGGAAGAACAAATATTTTAAAATGTCTATATATCCCATAGCAATCTACACATTTAATGCAATTTCTATAGAAATACCAGCAGCCTTTATCATAGAGCTAGAACAAACAATCCTAAATTTTTTTATGGAATCACAGGAGACCCTGAATATTGAAAGCAACATTGAAAAGCAAAGCAAAGCTGGGGGCATCACAATTCCAGACTTCAACTTATATTACAAAGCTGTAGTAATCAAAACAGTTTGGTAGTAGCACAAATTTAGATACAGAGATAAATAGAATAGAATAGAAAAATCAATAAATAAACTCACACATACGTGGCGAGTTAATATTTAGCAAAGCAGAAAATAATATCGAATTGGAAATAAGCAGTCTCTTTAATAAATGGTGTTGAGAAAACTGGGCAGCAACATACAAAAGAACGAAACTGGACCTCTTTCTTACACCGCACACAAAAAATAAATTCACATTGGACTAAATACCTAAATGTGAGACCTGAAACCGTAAAATCCTAGAGCTTCCATTTTGTGTGTATATGTATATATTATTATTTATGAAAAGAATATGCAGTTTTCATATATTTAAAAAATATCTATCACCTCAAAGTTGTTGGAAACTTGGAGGAGCTGAAGGTGGTGGCATAGAATTGGTAGGAAAGTGAAATACTCAGTGTTACCTGGGACTCCACCCCAGGTGCAGTGACCCACAATCAGGAAGTGATCCCCTAAATATGGAAGTTACCTTTGAGGGGTAAAGGGATGGTGTCCCACATCAGGCACTCTGATACTTGGGTCTTATACTGAAAAGACAAGGTCCCAAAACGCCTGGTTTTGAAAATCAACAGGCATTAAGTCCAGGGGAACCATAGCACTGTAAGTAACAAAGGAGAATCTTCTCTTACTTGGCTCATATTCAAATCCACTTACCCTAACATATAGTGCAAAAGCAATAATTTTAAAATAACATAAACCATAAGTGATTGGTACTGGCTTACTAGTACTAAAGCATCTTTCAGAGAATCAGGAGCATTCAGTACTTTCTCAGAGGTGGAATTGCTAGTGGGCATCATATTTGCAAGCTCATTCTAACTTGCTGCTGAAGGAGCTGGCAGGTGGTATTTTTGGGGTCCTACCTCCAGCCTGATAACACTAATGGACATGCTTGTGTCCCCTCCCACTGTTTGCAGCAACTGTGCCACAACTGAGAGGGGCAAACTGCTCCCATCCTCCCTGCAATTCAACTGGGCCTGGCGAGTACCCCAAACCCCACTGACCCTGTGCAGTAGCCATGTCATAATCAAGCCAAACAAGCCAAACTCACTCCACACTTCTGAAGCAGCAGGAGTCTTGCAAATGGTCTGAGCAAGCCCTCAGAGCCCCCGCCTAACCCACAGAACACCAGTGATGCAACTGGTCCAGGTGAGCTCCCCAAACACCAACCACTCCATGTAGCAGCCATGCACAACTGTGTCAGGACAGTGTCCTGCACCCCAACCTTTCCGGGTAATAGTCATTCATAGGGGCACCTGGGTGGCTCAGTCGGTTGAGCTTCCGACTTCGGCTCAGGTCATGATCTCACGGTCTGTGAGTTCGAGCCCTGCATTGGGCTCTGTGCTGACAGCTTGGAGCCTGGAGCCTGCTTCGGATTCTGTGTCTCCCTGTCTCTCTGACCCTCCCCCGTTCATGCTCTGTCTCTCTCTGTCTCAAAAATAAATAACCATTAGAAAATAATAGAAAATTAAAAAAAATAGTCACTCATAACCAGGCCTGTGAGTACCCAATACCATGCCCACCTCACACCACATCCATGCCTCCACTACAGCAAACGGGGCATGGAGTTCACACAATGAATATCCCTTTAGCGCCTAGCTATAGAGGCCAATGGAGATTTTTCTCTGGACCCCATGGATCATCTTGCATATTAGACCACTTCCTTAGGACTGGGAAAAGTTGTTTCGCTTAATGCATAAAGACAAACACAGGGAGAAGTGAGGAGACAGAAGGCTATGTTCTAAATTAAATAATAAGACAAATACCCAGAAAAAAGATATTAAAAAATTATAATAAAGAATTTACCCCAGAGCACCTGTGTGGGTCAGTCAGTTGAGTGTCTGTCTTTGGCTCAGGTCATGATCTTGTGGTTAATGAATTTGAGCCCTGTGTCCAGCTCTGTACAGACAGCCCAGAACCTGGAGCCTGTTTCATATCCTGTATCTCTCTCTCTCTCTCTGCCCTTCCTCCAATCATGCTTTCTCTCTCTCTCTCTCTCTCTCCCTCTCTCACAAAAATAAATAAACATTAAAAAAGTTAAAAGAAAGTACCCCAAAAAGCGTTCAAAGTAGTGGACATAAAAATGGCCACTGAACTCTGGAGAAGAATGGATGAACACAGTGAGAATTTAAATAAAGAGATTAAAAAATATATAAGAAAGTACCAAACAGAAGTTATAACTGAAATAAAAAATACACTGGATTAATTCAATACCAGAATGGAAGAATTAGAAGCAAAATCAGTGAGTTGGGAAACAAAACAATGGATCTAATGATAGAGCAGCAAAATGAAAAATGAATTATAAAAAATGAGGATTCATTAAGGGCCACTGGAACAACATGAAGCAGAATAACATTTGCATTATAGGGATCCTAGAAAAAGAAGAGAGTTACAAAGTGATAGAAAAAAATATTTTATTTTTTCAATATATGAAATTTATTGTCATATTGGTTTCCATACAACACCCAGTGCTCATCCCAAAAGCTGCCTCCTCAATACCCATCACCCGCCCTCCCCTCCCTCCCACCCCCCATCAACCCTCAGTTTGTTCTGTTTTTAAGAGTCTCTTATGCTTTGGCTCTCTCCCACTCTAACCTCTTTTTTTTTTTCCTTCCCCTCCTCCATGGGTTTCTGTTAAGTTTCTCAGGATCCACATAAGAGTGAAACCATATGGTATCTGTCTTTCTCTGTATGGCTTATTTCACTTAGCATCACACTCTCCACTTCCATCCACGTTGCTACAAAGGGCCATATTTCGTTCTTTCTCATTGCCATGTAGTACTCCATTGTGTATATAAACCACAATTTCTTTATCCATTCATCAGTTGATGGACATTTAGGCTCTTTCCATAATTTGGTATTGTTGAGAGTGCTGCTATAAACATTGGGGTACAAGTGCCCCTATGCATCAGTACTCCTGTATCCCTTGAGTAAATTCCTAGCAGTGCTATTGCTTGGTCATAGGGTTGGTCTATTTTTAATTTTTTGAGGAACCTCCACACTGTTTTCCAGAGTGGCTGCACCAATTTGCATTCCCACCAACAGTGCAAGAGGGTTCCCGTTTCTCCACATCCTCTCCAGCATCTATAGTCTCCTGATTTGTTCATTTTGGCCACTCTGACTGGCGTGAGGTGATATCTGAGTGTGGTTTTGATTTATATTTCCCTGATGAGGAGCGACGTTGAGCATCTTTTCATGTGCCTGTTGGCCATCCGGATGTCTTCTTTAGAGAAGTGTCTATTCATCTTTTCTGCCCATTTCTTCACTGGGTTATTTGTTTTTAGGGTGTGGAGTTTGGTGAGCTCTTTATAGATTTTGGATACTAGCCCTTTGTCCGATATGTCATTTGCAAATATCTTTTCCCATTCTGTTGGTTGCCTTTTAGTTTTGTTGGTTGTTTCCTTTGCTGTGCAGAAGCTTTTTATCTTCATAAGGTCCCAGTAATTCACTTTTGCTTTTAATTCCCTTGCCTTTGGGGATGTGTCGAGTAAGAGATTGCTATGGCTGAGGTCAGAGAGGTCTTTTCCTGCTTTCTCCTCTAGGGTTTTGATGGTTTCCTGTCTCACATTCAGGTCCTTTATCCATTTTGAGTTTGTTTTTGTGAATGGTGTGAGAAAGTGGTCTAGTTTCAACCTTCTGCATGTTGCTGTCCAGTTCTCCCAGCACCATTTATTAAAGAGACTGCCTTTTTTCGATTGGATGTTCTTTCCTGCTTTGTCAAAGATTAGTTGGCCATACGTTTGTGGGTCTAGTTCTGGGGTTTCTATTCTATTCCATTGGTCTATGTGTCCGTATTTGTGCCAATACCATGCTGTCTTGATGATGACAGCTTTGTAGTAGAGGCTAGAAAAAAATATTTGAAGATATAATGGCTTGAAACATTCTTCATCTGGTAAAGGAAACCGACATTTTAGTGCAGGAATCCCAGAACATTCCAAATAAGATAAACCTGAAAAAAACCATACCAAGAAACATTATAATTAAAATGGTAAAATAAGGATAAAGAGAGGATCTTATAAGCAGCTAGAGAAAAACTATTGTGCACAAGAGAAACCTCATAATTCTATCAGAAAATTTTTCAGCAGAAACTTTACAGTCCAGAAGGGAGCAGCATGACATACTTAAAGTAATGAAAGGGTGAGGGAGGAAACAAAAAACAACAGCAGCCAAAATTATCTACCCAACAAGGTTAACATTCAGACTTGAAGGGGAGATTAAGAGTTTTCTAGATAAGCTAAAGCCAAAGGAGTTTATCACCACTAAACCAGCCTTGTAAGACATGATAAAAAGGATTTCTCTGAGGTGAAAAGAAAAAAAAAACAGTAATAATTAGAACACAATGAAAATAGTAATATCACTGGAATATAATAGAGTTAGTGTACCAAACATTGTAAAACAAGTATAAGGATCAAAAGACAAAGGTACTAAAAGTAACTAAAATTACAATACTTAGTTAAGGGATACATAAGATAAAAAGATAAAATGTGTCATCAAAAACATGAAATGTAGGGTGAATAAAAATGTAAAACATTGGAATGTGTTCAAAATTAATTTGCTATCAACTTAAAAAAATATAAAATTTTATATGTGAACCTCATAATAGCCATAGTAGCATAGTAGCCATGTGCGTACGCGCGCACACACACACAGACACATACACACACAACTTATAGTAAATACACATAAAAATATTAAAGAAATCTAGGCTTAATACTGAAGAAAGTTATAAAACCACAAGAAAAGGAAGAAAAAGAAAAATAAAAACAGAAAGGAACTTCAAAAACATCCATAAAACAATTAACACAATGGCAATAAGTACATACCAGTCAATAATTAAGTTGGATGTAAATGGACTAAATTTGCCAATGAAAAGAAATAGAATGGCTTAATGGATAAAAAATAAACAAAAAACAAACAAAAAAAGACCTATCTATATACTTCTTGCATATATTCACTTCAGAAGTAAAGATAAATACAGAATGAATGTGCAGAGAGAGAAAAAATATGCAAATAAAAAAGAAAGAAAAAGAAAGCTGGTGTAGCTATATTCATATCAGACAAAATAGACTCTAACACAAAAAAAAGTCAAGGAAAGACACTACATAATGATAAAGGGGTCAATCAAGTAAGAAGATACATTTATTAATATATATGTACTCACAAAAAAGAAAGAAATATTGCCATTTACAACTACATGTATGGACCTAGAAAGTATATTGCTAAGTGAATAAGTCAGTCAGAGAAAGACAAATACTATATGATTTTACTCTTATGTGGAATTTAAAAAACAAAACAAATGAAAAAAGAAAAAAAAAGACAAATAAAACCAGATTCTTAAAAATAAAGAACCAATTGGTGGTTGCCAGAAGAGAGGTGAGTGGGAGTATGGGTGAAAAAATATGCACCTAATATAGGAGCAGTAATGTATCTCTCTCTCTATCTATCTATCTATCTATATCTATATCATCTATATCTATATCTATATCTATATCTATATCTATATCTATATATATCAAATGTTAACAGAATCAAAGGGAGAAACTAAAAGCAATACAATAACATTAGGAAACGTTAAGACTCCTCTTAGAGCAATAGATTGATCATCCAGACAGAAAATCAATAAGGAAATATCAGCATTAAATAACATACGACCAGGTGGACTTCATAGATATACACAGAACATTCCATCCAAAATTAACAGAATGCACATTATTCTTAAGTGCACATAGTACTTTATCCAGGATAGATCACATTTGGGCCACAAATAAGTTTCAACAAATTCAACAAATATTGAAATTATATGTTAAGCATCTTCTGTGACCACAATGGTATGAAACCAGTAATCAACTACAACAATAAAAAAAAAAAAACTGTAAAAGCCACAAAAAAACCCATAAAAATTAAAACACACTGTAAAGAATAGCCAATAGGTTATCAAAGAAATAAAAAGAGAGGGGAAAAAAAACAGAGACAAACGAAAACAGAAAAAGAACATATAGGGCCGCCTGGGTGGCTCAGTTGGTTGAGCATCTGACTCTTGGTTTCAACTCAGGTCATGATCTCATGGTTGATGGGTTCGAGCCCTGCATCAGGCTGTGCTGACAGTGCAGAGCCTGCTTGGGATTCTCTCTTTCTCTCTCTCTCTTCCCCTCCTCGGCTTGCTCTCTCTCTCTCTCTAAAATACATAAGCTTAAAAAAGAAAGTATAACATACCAACATTTATGGGATGTAGTAAATAAAAGTGGCTCTAGGAGGGGAGTTCATAACAATATAGGTCTACCTTGAGAAACACAAAATCTCAAATGCAAAATCTAACAATCTCCCTATGCCTAAAGAAAGTAAGAAAAGAAGAATAAAGCCAAAACTTAATAGAAAGAAGGGAATAATAGGGATTAGAGTGGAAATAAATAAAATAGATACCAAAAAGACAATAGAAAATACCAAAGAAATAAAGAATTGGTTCTTAGAAAAGATGAATAAAAATCAACAAATCTTTAGCTAGACTAACCAAGAAAAAGAAAGAGGGCTAAAATAAATAAAGTCAACAATTAAAGAGAAGTTACAACTGGTACCACAAATAAACAAAGGATTATAAGAGTACTACAATTTTTAACTAGCAAATTGGACAACTAAAAGAAATTAATACATTTCTAGAAACATATAATCTTCTAAGACTAAATCAGGAAGAAATAGAAAGCCTGAATGGATGAATTACTAGTGAGGAGTTAAAATCAGTTATCAAAAATCTTTTAACAAACAAAAGTCCAGAAAGATGGCTTCAATGGTAAATTGTTCCAAACATTCAAGGAAGACTCAAAAATCTTCCAAAAAATTGAAGAGATAAAGCCTCCAAACTCATTTTATGAAGCCAATATTACTCTGATACCAAAACCAAAAAAATATACAAAAAAAATACAGGGCAATATTCCTAGTGAACATAGATACAAAATTCCTCAGCAAAATATTATTAAACTAAATTCAGCAATTCATTAAAAAGTATTGTAAACCATAATCTAGTGGGATCTATTTCACAGAGGCAAGGATGGTTCAACATATGCAAATTAATGTGATATGTCACATTAACAAAATAAAGAATAAAAATAATATGATCTCAGAAGATCCAAAAAAGACCATTTGACAAAATTTAAAATCTATTTATGGTAAAAACTCTCAACAAAATGGGTATAGAGGAAATATACCTCAAAATATCAAAGGCCATATATGATGAACCTAAAATTAACATCATATGCGTTGGAGAAAAGTTGAAAAAGTTTCCTTTAAGATAAAGAACAAAGTAAGGTTACTCACTCTCACCACTTTTATTAAATAAAGTATTGAGGTCTTAGTCACAGCAATTAAGCAAGAAAAAGAAATAAAAGACATCTAAATCAGAAAGGAAGAAATAAAGCTGCCAGTACTTGTGTATGCCATGACATGACACAGAAAATGCAGACTCCACCAAAAATGTTAGAACTCATGAATGAATTCAGTAAAATCACAGGATACGAAGTCAATATGCAGAAATCTGTGGCATATCTATACACTAATAACAAACTATCAAATTAGAGAAATTAGAAAAATGGCCTTATTTACAATTGCACAAAAAAGAAGAAAACACTTAGGAATATATTTAACTAAGGAGATGAAAAACCTGTAGATTAAAAAATGTCAGCAATTGATAAAAGGAATTGAAGACACACATAAATTTAAAGGTATCCCTTGCTTATAGATTGGAAGAGTTAATATTTTTTAAATGTCCATATCACCCAAACAATCTACAGATTCAATGAAACCTCCATGAAAATTCCAATGGTTATTTCACAGAATTAGAAGAATAATTCTAAAATATGTATAGAAATCACAAAAGAACCTGAAGACCTAAAGTGATCTACAGAAAAAACAAAGCTGAAAGTATCAAGCTCCCTGATTTCAAAATCTACTGGAAAGCTATAGTAATCAACACAATATAATACTTTTGCAAAACAGATCAATGGAACAAAATTAAGAACCCAGAAATCAATCCACACATATATGTATATTTAATTTACAAAGGAGTCAAGAACTTATATTGGAGAAAGGATTATATTTTCAATAAATGTTGGAAAAACTGGTCAGCCACATGCAAAAGAATGAAATTATAGGCTTCTATCTTACACTATATACAAAAATTAACTTAAATTAGTTAAAGACTTAATTGTATGACCTGAAACCATAACATTCCTGGAAGAAAACATAGGCAGTAAGCTTTTTTTACATCAGTCGTAGGAAAGATTTTGTGGATCAGACTCTATAGGCAAGGGAAACAAAAGCAAAAAAACAAACAAGTGGGGTTACCTCAAGCTTAAAAGTTTCTGCACAGTGAAGGTTTCCATAATCAAAACAAAAGGAAAGCTACTGAATGGGAAAAGATATTTGCAAACAGAACATTCAATAAGGAGTTAATATTCAAAATATATAAAGAACTCATACAACTCAAAAACAACAAAAAACAAACAACCTTATTTACAAAAAATGAGCAGAGTATCTGAATAGATAATTTTTTTTTCCAAGGAAGACTTACAGATGATGTATGGTATGAGCTGGAAGTCTGGTTTGTTAAAGCACACCATGAATGTTCCTGTTAATCACTATCTTGAGAATGTACAGATCCTGCCTTCCCTCTATATTCAATCAAGCAAAATATATAGAGAAATATGTTGCCCAGCATTCAAAGATTCTTGAGGTGACCAACCTGGAGTGTATCCTTTGTAACAAAAAGTGTCCAGATGGCAGGCATTGATCTTGGAACTCTAGCCTTACAAAGAGGGGGAAAGTCTGCAGATATTTGCTAAGTTAGTTGCTAAACTATAAAATTTTGATGCATGTAGATTCCAGAAGTAGATGCTGTGTCCAGTCTACCATTCCTAGACTCTTTATGTAAGGTCCTCCAATAAACTTATGGCTTAATTGCTGTCTCTGATTCATTTGTTTGGCCTCACGAGACAATCACTTATACTTGGCTTAGGGTCTGCTGGGGTGAGGATGGTGAACAGGCACATGGAAAGATGTTCAACATCATTAATTATTGGAGAAATGGAAATCAAAACCACAGTAAGATTATCATTTAACACTGGGAATTTACCTGAAAAATATTTTAAAAAACACTAATTTTAAAGGATATATGCATGCCTATGTTCATGTACAACTATTTACAGTAGCCAAGATATGGAAACAACTTAAATGCCCATTGATGGATAAATGGATAAAGAAAATGTCGTGTACACACACACACACACACACACACACATTGGGGTACTACTGAGCCATAAAAAGAATGAAATCTTGCTATTTGTAACAATATGGTTAGACTTTGAGGGTATTATTCTAAGTGAAAAAAGTCATAAGAAAGACAAATCCAATATAAATTCACTCAAATGTGGAATCTAACAGAACAAAGCAAAAATGAAAAAAAAAAATAAAACAAAACTCACAGATACAGAGAACAGATCATTGCTTACCTGACGGGAAGGGTTTGTGGAACAGGTAAAAGAAGAGAAGGGAGTCAATTGAAGAATGATACATGATAACTAGACTTTTGGGGTGATCATTTTGCAGTGTACACAAATGTCAAGTTATAATGCTTCACACCTGAAACTTTTAAAATAATAACTTGAAAAAGTAAAAGACTGTGACATACTTGCATTTTAAGACCCCTTTCTGCTCCATCATTTAATATTTTTATAATAACATATCAAGATAAAAGAAAAAAACTGAATACACATATTAAAATAGAGATGTTGCAGTTTGGTTAGGGTTTAGTCCTGGACACACATAACTAGATAGCAATGAAGGGTTACTCTCTCCCTTGGAAAATTTATTCACATACAAGCCTTCCATTGCTGCATTACTTCTAGTTTTAAATTACAAAGTCAAATTTCTTGTTTTGAGTTTCAGCTACATATGTGTATCTATTTGGCATCTCTACCTTGATATCTCAAAGGCACCTAAAAGTCAACATTTCTAGAACTGGAATCATGATTTTTTCTCATCATCCTCCTCACTGCAAATTTATTTTAAAACTAGCATTTGTGTTTTATTGATAACACCTCTTTGATTATTTTGAACAAAACATAAATTTCAAAATCTTTATTGATGCTTTTCTTTTTATTACTCATCATAAACTTAAGATGCAATTCTCCATGGGTCTCTCATTTTTTTCCGTGTGATTAATAAGCAGTCTCATTTACTTCCTTTGTTGTGGACTATCTTTTCAAGTATATTTATATAATTATCAATCTTCGATGATAAAAGTAATATTTTTTCCAGAGTTCAAAACAAGTTTAGTGTCCAGTATAATGAAAATAATGCATCCTTCTAGCTCAAGGCTTATATAGGCTTATTTTCTATATAAAAATTTAGATACACTAAACTCAGGGTTTCTTTCTTGTAATACAACCCTCTGTATGTGTAGGCCCAGTTCACATTGCTGTAGGAAATGGAGGTCAGAGAAGTGGCTCAAATGCTGACACTCTGGTTATTGCTAGTGCCATGATAACAAAATTCCTTGCCATAATGAAGACCTTTGTCCTCTCACAGTACCCCAGGAGTTTTGTGTCCTCTCACAGTATCCACAAAACTGTGGCAGGCTAATATATATAGATGATATAGATATAGATATAGATATAGATATAGATATAGATATAGATATAGATATAGATATAGATACAGATATAGATATATATACATATATATATATATATATATATATATATATATATATATATAACATTTTAACATCCTCTCACAGTACCCCAGGAGTTTTGTGTCCTCTCACAGTATCCACAAAACTGTGGCAGGCTAATATATATATATATATATATATATATATATATATATATATATATATATATAACATTTTATATTAAGTTGATGTTAAATATTGAGTACTGTATCCACTGTTACCCATCTTGATTCTTACTAATTTAGTGTAAATTGACATAATATATTCAATAGATTAATTTACAAATCTTGTGGTAGAGTTTTCCAAACTACTCAGCATTTTCTCATTGCACTTAGGGCAAATGCACAATCATTAGTGTAAAATCAAGGTTATTTTGTGTTCTGGCTCACAAGTACTTTATCACTCTGAATTAACACTGATAAATATTCAGTATAAATGGGTCAATAACTTTACCTTCTGGTGTTTGAATATGATAAATATTATTCTAGTCATATTACTCTTACAACTGCTATCTAGAGTGCAACAATACTGGTGTTTTGCAGTTCAGGGAAATTTTAGGCTCATTCAGTGTCCGAGCCTTTGAATATACAATTTAGCTTGCTTGACATATTCTTTTCTTTTCATCTGACTCACTAAAATTAACACTGATTTCTCCTTCAGTTTCAATTTAAAGTGCACTTTTTCAGGGGTGCCTGGGTGTCAGACTCGGTTAAATGTCTGACTTTGGCTCAAGTCATGATCTCATGGTACATGAGTTTCAGCCCCACATCGGGCTCTGTGCTGACAGTACAAAGCCTGCTGAGGATTTGCTCTCTCCCTCTCCAACATTCTCTCTTTCTAAATAAATAAATAAATAAATAAAACATTTTAAAAGGAGCAGGAATCATAACATGTTTCACTAACACACAGAAGACAGAGACCTAGACAACACGGCAAGACAAAGGAATTCAACCCAAAAGAAATAACAAAAAGAAGTCACTACCAGTTATCTAATCAAAAAAGATATACACAATATGCCTAAACCAGCATTTAAATAAAAAATTAAAAGGATACTAGCTAAGCTTCAAGAAAGTATAAAGGGGGCAACATGGCAGAGAAGTAGGGGGGTCTGTACTTCCTGTGTCTCTCAAACAAAGAAGTGCTGAAGCCAAAGGACTGTGAACACCAAAAGTCTGGGATGAAAAGAGACCGAGTCTCAAATGGAGACACTGGGACATATTGATGGGCTATAGGTGGGTGATTATGAACTGGGGGAGATAAAATGGGCCATGTAGGCATGGAGGGGTGGGATCTCCTTTTGCAGAGAGACAAAGGAAAGAGAAAGAGTGGCTGGATAAGCATAGGACTGTATCTGTATAAGAGATAAACCTCAGAATGGGATGGAGAGGCATCCCATCTCTAACTGTGGTGCCTTCTTCTGAAAGGGGCCAGCTGCACTGTTCACACACCTGGGGAGGAGGGGAGCCTGCTCCGGGTTTAGGGGTAGGTCAGGGGCACTGTCTGAAGTAGGAGAAAGCAGTCCCTCCCTGGAGTACTGTGTGATAGAACAAAGCCTGCCTGCTTCCTCCACCCCAGGGCTCAGTGGATGGGTTGAGGGCACAGTCCACAGTAGGACACAGCAGCCCCCTCCCTGGAGTGCTGTGGGACAGGACAAAGCCTGCCTGCATCCACCACCCCTGGACTTGACAGTGAGGTCAGAGGTGCAGTCCTCAGCAGGAAAAGGCTGTCCTACCTGAGGTGCATCAGCACAGACAAAGCCAGCCGGGACCACATACCAAGCCACACAGAGATACACTTCCCCAGTGCCAGAGCACATGGAGCAGGTCTTTGACTCCTGGCCAAGTCCCGGGCCAGGGGATTCAGTGCACCAAGAAGGACCACCACATCTGCGCCTCCAGCACAGTGAGGATGACTTGAAAGGAGTCCACCAGGTTGTGGAGAAAAGACTGGGGGATCGTCATTCACCACCCCCCCCCAAGCAAGGCAGGACCTCAGGGATCAGTCCTGGGGCCCATAGAGGAGGTGGGACCAGCCTACACCAAAACACACCCCTCCGTTCTGGGTAACTGCATTTCAGCTGCAACCAGATGCTGTGCAACCAGACGGCTCCACCATCCAGACCAGTGCTGCTGCATAGCCAGGATTAATTCCAAGACAATTCTGGTTATTTAGATATATTCCCCCTTCCTGTCTCTTCCCTCCTCTAAGCTTGTTAGTCTGGTTGTTGGTTTGTTTAAGCAGACATATTTAATTCATTCTCTTGATACATGTTCTACATCTCCTTTTGTACTTTCTTTTCTCTCTCTCTCTCTGTAATAATAAAGCGTGATAGTTTCTCTGTCTGGGTAACTTTATCTTCTCCCCCCCCCCACCCCTGCTCCTTCTGTAGTTTCATTTTTCTCTCTCTGGATTAAGCCATTAAGTCTCTCTGCCCTGTCAACATTTATTTTCTCTTTGCCCCACCTCTGTCATTTTTCTCTTTGTATGTGTTCTTCCATCAGCACCGCCTCCACCTTGTTCTTCACTTATAACTGGTGTCTCTGGTTTTTTGCTTTTGGATTGTGTGTGTGTGTGTGTTTGTGTGTGTGTGTGTGTGTGTCTTGGTCTGTTTGTTTTATTTGTCTCTGTGTTAGTGTGTCTTTGTTTCCAGTTTGTTTGTTTTCCGTTTGAGGTCTACTTCAAGGAACAAATCAAAGCACATCTCGTGGAGGGTCCAAAACATCAATATGAGTAGAGAAATAAAATAACCAAAGTCACAACAACAGAGAGCCAGTAACACTCTCCAAAGAGCACCTTCTGAATGGCCAGGACCTGGACTGTGTATGACCCTCCTTTAATATAGCAGTGCTTGCAGGTGCAGAGCACATAACAAGTTTTTAAAACTCATAAGGGACAGAAACTAGCCATGATGAAACAGAATAATTCCCCTCAAAAGAAATCCCAGGAGGAAGTGACAGCTAAAGATTTAATCAAAAGGGATATAAGCAATATAACTGAACAATAATTTAGAATAATAGTCATAAGATTAATTGCTGGGCTTGAAAAAGGCATAGAAGACAGCAGAGAATCTATTACTGCAGAGATCAAGGAAACAACAAAATAGTCATGATGAATTAAAAATGCTATAAGTGAGGTGCAAAATAAAATGGAGGCAGCCACAGCGTGGATTGCAGAGACAGAGGGGAGAATAGGTGAATTAGAAGAAAAAATATGGAAAAAGAGGATGCTGAGAAAAAGAGAGGTAAAAAAATCCAGGATCAAGAGGGAGAATTAGAGACTAAGTGTAGAAATCAAATGGAACAATATCCATAGCATAGGAATGCCAGAAGAAGAAGAAGAAGAAGAGAGAGAAAAGGGCTGAAGGTGTATTTGAATAAATCATAGCTGAGAACTCCCCAAATCTGGGGAAGGAAACAATCATTGAAATCCAAGACGCACAGAGAACTCCCTTGAGACATAACTTGAATCGCTCTTCTGCACAATATATCATAGTGAAAGTGGCAAAATTCAAGCATAAAGAGATAATTCTGAAAGCAGCTAGGGATAAACAGGCCTTAACATACAAAGGTAGAAACATAAGGGTAGTAGCAGACCTATCTCCTGAACGTGGGCAGGCCAGAACGGAATGACAGGAAATCTTCAGTATGATGAACAGGAAAAATATGCAGCCAAGAATCTTTTATCCAGCAAGCCTGTCATTCAGAATAGGAGAGATGAAGGTTTTCCCAAACAAAAGCTGATGGAATTCATCACCACTAAACCAGCTCTACAAGATTTCCTAAGGGGGATTCTGTGAGTGAAGGAATGGGAAAAGATACTTGCAAATGACATATCAGATAAAGGGCTGGTATCTAAAATCTATAAAGAACTCAACAAACTCCACACCCAGAAAACAAATAATCCAGTGAAGACATGGGGAGAGGACATGAATAGACACTTTTCCAAAGAAGACATCCCAATGTCTAACAGACTCTTGAAATGATGCCAAATATCACTTCTCATCAGGGAAACACAAATCAAAACCACACTATCACCTCATGCCGGTCAGCATGGCTAAAATGAACAAATCAGGAGACTATAGATGCTGGGAGGGATGTGGAGAAATGGGAACCCTCTTGAACTGCTCGTAGGAATGCAAACTGGTGCACCCTCTCTGTTAAACAGTGTGGAGGTTCCTCAAAAATTTCAAATTAGAACTACCCTATGACCCAGCAATAGCACTGCTAGGAATTTATCCAAAGGATACAGGAGTACTGATGCATAGGGGCACTTGTACCCGAATGTTTATAGCATTTAACAATATAGCTTTAAACAATAGCCAAATTATGGAAAGAGCCTACATGTCATTCAACTGATGAATGGATAAAGAAGATGTGGCTTATATATACAATGGAATACTACTTGGCAAAGAGAAAGAATGAAATCTGGCCATTTGCAGCATTCTGGATGTAACTGGTGGGTATTCTACTAAGTGAAATAAGCCATGCAGAGAAAGACAGAATATTTTTTCACTTATATGTGGATCTTGAGAAAATTAACAGAAGACTATGGGGGAGGGGAAGGGAGAAAAAGAAAAAAAAGTTACAGAGAAGGAGGGAGGCAAACCATAAGAGATTTAAGAACTGAGAACAAACTGAGGGTTGATGGGGGTTGGGGGAAAGGGGAAAGTGGGTGATAGGCATGGAGGAGGGCACTTCTGGGGATGAGCACTGGGTGTTGTATGGAGACCCATTTGACAATAAATTATATTAAAAAAATAAAGCATAAAGGCCCCAGGGAGTCCATTATGATAGAAATAAAAGACCACAAGACTAATCAGGCCAAAATAAAAAATGCTATAACTTAAATGCAAAACCAATTGGATGAAAAACTTTGAGGAAGAAGAAACAGAGGAACAAATAAGTAATATAGAAGATAAAATTATGGAAAAATAATGAAGCTGAAGAGGAAAGAAAAATATTTGATCAGCAATGTATACTTAGGGAACTCAGCAACTAAATAAAGTATCAGTACATTCGTACCATAGGAGTTTCAGAAGAAGAAGAGAGGGATAAGGGGAAGGAGGTTTAACTGAGAAAATTATAAGTGAAAACTTCCCAAACTACAGAAGGAAACAGACATCCAAATCTAGGAGGCTCAGAGAATTCACAACAAAGTCAACAACAGCAGTTAATATCAATAAATGTCATAGTAAAATGTAAAAAAATATATAGATAAGGAAAGTAGCATGTTATACTCAATGTGCTGAAAGGGAAAATTATGCAGCCAAGAATACTTTATCCTGCAAGGCTGTTATTCAGAATAGGAGAGATAAAGAGTTTCTGAGAAAAACAAAGGCTAAAGGAATTCATGACCATTCAATCTGTCCTGTAAGAAATATTAAAGGGGACTCTTTTAGTAAGAAAGAAAGACCAAAGTAACAAAAAACCAGAAAGAAAAAGGAAAATCTCCAGAAACACAAATGTTACAGGTAATACAATGACACTGAATACATACCTATTAAAAAACACTCTAAATGTAAATGGACTAAATGCCCCAATCAAAAGACATAGCGTATCAGAATGGATAATAAAAAGAAGATCCATCTATATGCTGCATACAAGAGACTCATTTTATCTTATTTTATTTTATTTTATTTTATTTTATTTTATTTTATTTTATTTTATTTTATTTTATTTTATCTTCTTTTATTTTATTTTTAAATATACATTACTGTCAGATTCGTTTCCATACCACACCCAGTGCTCATCTCAACAAATGCCCTCCTCCCTGCCCATCATCCACTTTCCCCTCTCCTCCAACCCGCATCTACACTTAGTTTGCTTTCAGTCCTTAAGAGTCTCTTATGGTTTGCCTCCCTTCCTCTCTGTAACTTTTTTTTTTCTTTTTCTCCCCTCCACTCCCCCATAGTCTTCTATTAAGTTTCTCAAGATCCACATATGAGTGAAAATATATGCTATCTGTCTTTCTCTGCCTGGCTTATATCACTTACTAGAATACCCTCCAGTTCCATCCATGTTGCTGCAAATGGCCAGATTTCATTCTTTCTCATTGCCAAGTAGTATTCCATTGTATATATAAGCCACATCTTCTTTATCCATTCATCAGTTGAATGACATGTAGGCCCTTTCCATAATTTGGCTATTGTTTAGATCACTGCTATAAACATTCGGGTACAAGTGCCCCTATGCATCAGCACTCCCATATCCTTTGGGTAAACTCCTAGCAGTGCTATGGCTGGATCATTGGGTAGTTCTATTTTGAAATTTTTGAGGAACTTCCACACTGTTTAACAGAGAGGGTGCACCAGTTTGCATTCCCACCAGCAGTTCAAGAGGGTTCCCGTTTCTCCACATCCCTCCCAGCATCTATAGTCTCCTGATTTGTTCATTTTAGCCATGCTGACCGGTGTGAGGTGATATCTCATTGTAGTTTTGATTTGTGTTTCACTCATGATGAGTGGCATTGAACATCTTTTCATGTGTCTGTTGGCCTTCTGGATGTCTTCTTTGGAAAAGTATCTATTCATGTCTTCTGCCCATTTCTTCACAGGATTATTTGTTTTCTGGGTGTGGAGTTTGGTGATTTCTTTATAGATTTTGGATACTAGGCTTTTATGTGATATGTCATGTGAAAATATCTTTTCCCATTCCATCAACTGCCTTTTAGTTTGGTGATTTTTCTTTGCAGTGCAGAAGCTTTTTATCTTCATGAGGTCCCAATAGTTCATTTTTTATTTTAATTCCCTTGCTTTTGGAGATGTGTCAAGTAAGAAATTGCTCTGGCTGAGGTTAGAGAGGTTTTTTTTCCTGCTTTCTTCTCTAAGGTTTTGATGGTAGCTGTCTCACATTCAGGTCATTCATCCATTTTGAGTTCATTTTTATGAATGGTGTAAGAAAGTGGTCCAGGTTCATTCTTCTGCATGTTGCTGTCCAGTTCTCCCAGCACCATTTGTTAAAGAGACTGTTTTGTCAAAGATTAGTTCTCCATATTTTGTGGGTCCAATTCTGGGGTCTCTATCCTATTCCATTGGTCTATATGTCTGTTTTTGTGCCAAAACCATACTGTCTTGATTACAGAGTTGTAGAAGAGGCTAAAGCATGGGATTGTGATGCCTTCCATTTTGGTTTTTTTCTTCAAAATTACTTTGGCTATTCGGGGTCTTTTGTGGTTCCATACAAAGTTTAGGATTGTTTGTTCTAGCTTAGAGAAGAATGCTGATGCAATTTTGATTGAGATTGCATTGAATGTGTAGATTGCTTTGGGTAGTATTCACATTTTAACAATATTTATTATTCCAATCCACAAGCATGGAATATTTTTTCATTTTTTGTAACTTCTTCAATTTCTTTCATAAGCTTTCTATAGTTTTCAGCATACAGAATTTTTACATCTTCGATTAGGTTTATTCCTAGATATTTTATGGTTCATGGTGCAATTCTGAATGGAATCAGTTTCTTTATTTATCTTTCTGTTGCTTCATTATTGGTGTATAAAAATGCAACCAATTTCTGTACATTAATTTTGTATCCTGCGACTTTGCTGAATAAATGTATCAGTTCTAGCAGACTTTTGCTGGAGTCTGTTGTGTTTTCCATGTAGAATATCATGTAGTCTGCAAAAAGTGAAACTGACTTCATCTTTGCTAATTTTGATGGTTTTCATTTCATTTTGTTGTCTGATTGCTGATGCTAGGACTTCCAATACTATGTTAAACAACAGAGGTGAGAGTGGATATCCCTGTCGTGTTTCTGATCTCAGGGGGAAAGCTCTCAGGTTTTCCCCATTGAGGATGATATTAACTGTGGGCTTTTCATAAGTGGCTTCTATAATGTTTAAGTATGTTCCTTCTATCCCGACTTTCTTGAGGGTTTTCTTCAAGAAAGGATGCTGTATTTTGTCAAATGGGTTTTATGCATCTATTGACAGGACCATGTGTTTCTTATCTTTTATTTTTTTAATGTGATGTGTAACATTGATTGATTTGTGAATATTGAACCAGCCCTACTTCCGAGGAATGAATCCCAGTTGATCATGGTGAATAATATTTTTTATTTGCTGTTGAATTCAATTTGCTACTATCTTGTTGAGAATATTTGCATCCATATTCATCAGGGATATTGTCATGTAGTTCTCTCTCTCTTCCTATCTTTTTTTTTTCTGGGTCTGTGTCTGGTTTGGGAATCAAAGTAATGTTGGTTTAAAGAATGAGTCTGGAAGTTTTCCTACCCTTTCTATTTTTTGGAACAGCCTGAGATGGACAGGTATTAACTCTCCTTTAAATGTATGACAGAATTCCCCAGGGAAGCCATCTGGTTCAGGGCTCTTATTTTTTTTTTTTTTATGACTAATTCAATTTCTTCACTAGTTATGGGTCTGTTAAAATTTTCTATTTCTCCCTGTTTGAGTTTGGTAGTGTGTGGGTGCTTAGGAATTTGTCCATTTCTTCCAAGTTGTCCAGTTTTTTAGCATATAATTTTTCATATGATTCACTGATAATTGCTTGTATTTCTGAGGGATTGGGTGTAATAATTCCATTTTCATTCATGATTTTGTCTATTTGGGTTTTCTGCATTTTCTTTTTGAGAAGCCTTGCTAGAGGTTTATCAATTTTGTTTATTTTTTCAAAAAAAGAACTCTTGGTTTCATTGATCTGTTCTCCTGTCGTTGTTGTTGTTTTGTTTGTTTGTTTGTTTGTTTGCTTTGGCTTCTATATTATTTATTTCTGCTCTGATGTTCATTATTTCTCTCCTTCTGCTGGGTTTGGGATGTTTGATGTTCTGCTTCTACTTCCTTTATGTGTGCTGTTAGATTTGTATTTAGGATTTTTCTTCTTTCTTGAGATAGGCTTGGATCACAATGCATTTTTCTCTTAGGACTGCCTTTGCTGCATACCAAAGGGTTTGCATTGTTGTATTTTAATTTTCATTTGTTTCCATATATCTTTTCATTTCTTCTCTAATTGCTTGGTTGACCCATTCGTTCTTTAGTAAGATGTTATTTAACCTCCATGCTTTTGGAGGTTTTCCAGACTTTTTCCTGTGGTTGATTTAGAGGTTCATAGCATTGTGATCTAAAAGTGTGCGTGGTATGATCTCAATTCTTTTATATTTATTGAAGGCTGTTTTGTAAACCAGTATGTGATCTATCCTGGAGAATGTTCCAAGTGCACTCGAGAAGACATTATATTCTGCTGCTTTAGGATGTAGAGTTCTAAATGTATCTGTCAAGTCCATCTACTTGAATGTATCGTTCATGTCCATTGTTTCTTTACTGATTCTGTTTCTAAATTTTCTGCCCATTGTTGTAAGTGGGGTATTAAAGTCTTCTGCAATTACCACATTCTTATCAATAAGATTGCTTAAGCTTGTGATTAATTGTTTTAAATATTTGGGTGCTTCTAAATTCGATGCATAGACATTTATAATTTTTCACTCTTGATGATGGATAGACCCTGTAGTTATTATATAAAGCCCTTCTTCATCTCTTGTTACAGACTTTAATTTAAAGTCTAGCTAGTCTGTTATAAGTATCTCTACTCCAGCTTTCTTTTGACTTCCAGTAGCATGATAGATAGTTCTCCATCACTTCACTTCCCATCTGAAAATTTCCTTAGGTCTGAAATTACTCTCTTGTGGACAGCAAATAGATGGGTCTTTTTTTTTTTTAATCATTCTGATACCCTATGTCTTTTGATTGGAGCATTTAGTCCATTTACATTCAGTGTTATTATTGAAAGATATGGGTTTAGAGTCATTGTGGTATCTGTAGGTTTCGTGCTTGTAGTGTTGTCTCTGGTACTTTGTAGTCCTGGAAACATTTCACTCACAGAGTCCCCTTTAGGATCTCTTGTAGAGCGGGTTTAGTGGTGACAAATTCTTTCAGTTTTTGTTTGTTTGGGAAAACCTTTATCTCTCCTTCTATTCTGAATGACAGGCTTCCTGGATACAGGATTCTTGGCTGCATATTTTTCCTATTCATCACATTGAAGATTTCCTGCCATTCCTTTCTGGCCTGCCAACTTTCAGTAGATAGGTCTGCTACTACCCTTATGCTTCTACCTTTGTATGTTAAGGCTCGTTTATCCCTACCTGCTTTCATAATTCTCTCTTTATGCTTGAATTTTGTCACTTTCACTATGATATATTGTGCAGAAGAGCGATTCAAGTTATGTCTCAAGGGAGTTCTCTGTGCGTCTTGGATTTTAATGATTGTTTCCTTCCCCAGATTTGGGGAGTTCTCAGCTATGATTTGTTAAAATACACCTTCAGCCCTTTTCTCTCTCTTCTTCTTCTTCTTCTGGCATTCCTATGCTATGGATATTGTTCCATTTGATTTCTTCACTTAGTCTCTAATTCTCCCTCTTGATCTAGGATTTTTTTTTTACCTTTTTCTCAGCATCCTCTTTTTCCATCATTTTGTCTTCTAATTCACATATTCTCTCCTCTGCCTGTTCAATCCACGCTGTGGCTGCCTCCATTTTATTTTGCATTTCATTTATAGCATTTTTTAGTCCATCATGACTATTTTGTTATTTCCTTGATCTCTGTAGTAATGGATTCTCTGCTGTCTTCTATGCCTTTTTCAAGCCCAGCAATTAATCTTATGACTATTATTCTAAATTTTGTTCAGTTATATTGCTTGTATCTCTTTTGATTAAATCTTTAGCTGTCACTTCCTCCTGGGATTTCTTTTGAGGGGAATTCTTCCTTCTCAAAATTTTGGCTAGTTTTATGCCCCTTATGAGTTTTAAAAGCTTGTTATATGCTTTGCCCCTATAAGTACTGCTATATTTGAGGAGGGTCATACACTGTCCAGGGCCTGGCCCTTTAGTAGGTGTACTTTGGAGAGTGTTACTTGCTCTATGTTGTGACTTTGGTTATTTTATTTCTCTACTCATTTTGATGTTTTGGGCCCTCCACGAGGTGTGCTTTGATTTTTTCTTTGAAGTAGCCATGGAAAGGGAAACAAACAAGAAACAGAGACACACAAACACATAGACAAATAAGACAAAGGGACCCCCCCAAAAAAAAAACTTGCACACAAACAAACAAAAAACAAAACCTTTCCAAAACAAAAAGCACAGAAATATCAGCTGAAAATAATGAAAAAGGTGGAGGCAGTGCTGATGGAAGAGCACATATAAAGACCGAAATGACAAGGACGGGGACAAAGAAAAAATAAACATTGACCTGGGAATGAGACTTAATGGCTAAATCCTGAGAGAGAGAAAGGTAAATAAAGAAGGACGTTGGAGAAAAATAAAAAAGAAGATAAAGTTACCCAAGCATAGAAACTATCTGCCTTGATTTTTCCAGAGATAAAGGAAAGTACAGAAGGAGATGTAGAACATGTATCAAGAGAATGGATTAAATATGTCTACTTGAAAAACCAACAACCAGAGTAACAAGCTTAGAGGAGGGAAGAGATAGGAAGGGGGAATATATCTAAATAACCAGAATTGTCCTGGAATTAATCCTGGCTATGCAGCAGCACTGGTCTGGATGGTGGAGCCGTCTGGTTGCACAGCATCTGGTTGCAGCTGAAATGCAGTTACCCAGAACGGAGGGGTGTGTTTTGGTGTAGGCTGGTCCCACCTCCGCTATGGGCCCCAGGACTGATCCCTGAGGTCCTGCCTTGCGTGGGGGGGGGGTGGTGAATGACGATCCCCCATTCTCTTCTCCACAACCTGGTGGACTCCTTTCAAGTCATCCTCACTGTGCCACGGGCACAGGCATGGTGGTCCTTCTTGGTCCACTGACTCCCCTGGCCTGGCACTTGGCCAGGAGTCAAAGACCCGCTCCGTGTGTTCTGGCACTGGGGAAGTGCATCTCTGTGTGGCTTGGTATGTTGTCCCGGCTGGCTTTGTCTGTGCTGATGCACCTCAGGTAGGACCACCTTTTCCTGCTGAGGACTTCACCTCTGACCTCACCGCCAAGTCCAGGGGTGGCAGAAGCAGGCAAGTTTTGTCCTGTCCCATAGCATTCCAGGGGAGGGACTGTTCTCTCCTACTGCAGACTTTGCCCCTGATCTACCATCAAACCTGGGGCTGGCTTCCCTCCTTCCCAGGTGCATAAACAGGGAAGCTGGCCTCAGTCCAAAGAAAGCCCCACAGTTAGAGATGTGGGGATCCCTCTCCATCCCATTTTGAGGTTTATCTCTTGCCAAGATACAGTCCTATGGTTCTCCAGCCATTCTTTCTCTTCCATTTTTCTCTCCACAAACGGGGATCCATCCCATCTGTACCTACCTAGCCCATTTTATCTCCCCCAGTTTGCAAACATCCACCTATCCTTTCTCAAGTTGTCTCATTTTCTTCCTGGTAGATTCAATCTCTTTTCTTCCCAGACTCTCAGGGTTCAAAGTCCTTTGGTTTCATGACTTCTTTGTTTGAGTGACACGGGAAGTACGGATCCCCCTACTTCTCTGCCATGTTCCCCCCCCCCCAAGAAACTCATTTTAGACTAAGGACACCTGCAGATTGAAAGTGAAGGGATGGATAAATATTTACCATGATAATGGAAATAAAAAGAAACCCTATATATCCATCCTTATGTCAGACAAATTATATTTTAAACCAAGGACTGTAAAAAGAGATGAAGAATGGCAATATATAATAATTAAGGGATCTGTACATAAATAAGTTCTAACAATTATAAATATTTATGGCCCCAACTTGATACACCCACATATATAAATGAAATAATAACAAACGTGAAGAAACTCATTGATAATAATACGATAATAGTAGATGGCTTTAACACCTCACTTAACAGCAATGGACAGATCATCTAAGCAGAAAATCAACAAGGAGACAATGTCTTTGAATGACACACTGCACCAGATGAACATAACAGATATACTCCCATTTAAATACCAAAACAGGAATTATGCTAAATTTTGATACCATGCAGTTAGTGTTTCAAAACAACACAAATTTATTATTTCACAATTCTAGAATTCAGAAGTCTTCAGTGGGTCTCTTTGGCTAAAATTAGGGTGTGAGCATAGCAATGTTACTCTCCAGAGGCACTAAAGGAGGATTGATTTTCTTACTTTTCCCAACTTTTAGTGTCCATTAACATTCCCTGACTCATGACCCTTTTATTCCATCCTCAAAACATAAATAACAGTTCAAATATTTATTATATTGCACCACTCTGACCTCTTTTACCTCCCTCTTCCACTTTTAAGAATCTTTGCAATTGCATCATGCCTTCCCACATAGTTCCAAATAATCTCCCTGTATTATTTAAAATGCATCCTATTAGCAGAATTAATTCAATCTGAAGCCTTAGTTTATTTTTTGCATGTAAAATAATATAATTACAAATGGTGGAGATTGGTATTTCAACATTGGGGGGCGATTTTTCTTTCTACCACAAGGTATCTTTGATTTTTATTACAAATATAACATAATATGTTGCTTTTAAATATCGAACAAATGGACAGCATCGCCAATCTCAAAATTTATTAACACACACAATTGTAAGTGTCTTCTGGTCACAGTAACCTGCCTATAATATTTTTTGAGCCATCATATATTATTTTGTATTGTAGCGATGTTTGCATGTATGTCTGTCTCATTAGATTTTGAAGATCTTGAAGACAGAGATTTTAGCCTTCTCTTAATCTAATACTCCTGGATAATATGATGCCAACAGATAGAGCACATACTTAATATGGTTTGAATGAATTAAATACTTTACAAATAAATACTTTGAGATGCTAAATAACTTGCCTAAGGTCACTTGTTACATTCTGTATCTTCTAGCACATAAATGTCCATTCAGTATCAGGAAAACAACAACAACAACAACAACAATGTATTACTTATTAATTCAAAATAATTTGTTGAACATATCGTTTATGCCATGTATTTTGTTATATGCAATGTGGAATACAGAAACAATCAAAATAGATAAAATCCCTTGTTATCACAGACATCATATTCTATTTGCTAGAGATTTTCAATAAGTAAAATAATTAAGGTATTAAGTGTTATAGAAAAAAAATGAGCGGAGTAAGAATGACTGAAAAAGCCATATTAAATAGGGTGGAAGCTATAATATTAAATAGGGTGGTCATGGGTGAGCTAAGATGGCAGCATATTAGGAAGATGCTAGTCTTGCCTTGAACACAGTGAGATAACTATAAAATCATTCTGAGTATTCACGAAATATACTTCAGGGCTGATAGAACAAACCACACCTAGACGGAGAGAAGAGGCCACTTCAAGGAAGGTAGGAGGTGTAGGACATGGTATGGTGGAGAAATGGATCAGAGGTGCCATGAAGGAGAGAGTGCCATGGTTGCAAAGAAAGGCAACAGATAGTGGAACACACATGGATAAGAACAAGGAAAACAATTCCCCAAAGCCATTGCTTGGGAAAAAGAGAGGGGCTGATTTTCATGTTTTTGCAATCAATAGGACCTCTAAGAGTGGAGTTTCAGAGTTCCCCAGGATTGGGTGTGATAGAGACCTGAGCACACTGCCTTAATCCTGAAGCAGACCCAGGCAAACAACCCAGGACAGATGGTGCAATCTGAGGATCACCTAAGGAACATGAGGAAAGAATGCTTGCACTTTTTGGAGCACATATATGAGAGTTGGCAATGCCTTTCTGGAGACAAAACAACCGGTGGGTTCCATTTCCTTCCCCCACCCATCAGCATAGACTGAGGGACCTACTGAGGGACAGCTAACCAAGACACTCTTGTTTAGCCTGCTTTCTCCAAATACCATGGCCTGGTATTCTGGTGCCACTGCATTTCTGGGTCAAACCTGCATCAATGGCAGCATGGAAAGATCCTTTCCTAGAGGCCTGGTGCAGGTCTCTGCCACATCCAGTCCCTAATGTTTGGAATTTTAAAAGTTGGCAGGTCTGGCTAGATTAGAGCACAAGGTGCACTGTGCTGCTCAAAGCAGTGTAGCAACCCAAAGAAAGAGAGTGTGAAATCAGCAATCTGAAAAATGCCTGTGATGTATGAGGAAAAATTATTTGCTCCTCTACAAGTGCTTTCCTGATATCAGCAAGCACAGACCCCCATCTCCAGAGAGAAAGAAGTAAGCTAGTGCCATTTCCCTCCCACACCGCTCAGCATAAACTAACATTAGTAAACAACACAGCACCAACACTGACTGCCTAATCAGCTTGTGTCAAGTGCCATCCCCTGAGTTCCACTGGTACTGCTTCTCTAGGTAAAATGTACCTAATGACCAGTGATCAGGTGCCTCATGCAAAAGACCAGCACAAATTCCCACATGCACCATGTCTACTGACCACAGAGTTCTGCAAAGATTCAATTCTAGTGGAAATAGCATCAGATATCATTTAACAGGTAGACCAGACCACACCTACTTAAAACTCACCACACTCTGGCAAAGGCCCAAACACTCCCTACTGAAAGCAAGGAGAAACTTTGCAGAGGACTGACCAGGGTGCATGCAGCACACACCAGAGACACTTCCTGACAACCAGGCCCCAGACATTATATGACCTATTCTTCATAAAGCCATTATTCCCAGAGAAGAAGAAACATAATAGGCTTTCCTAAGACACAGAAGAAGACAGACACATAGACAAAATTCCAAGGAGGAATTCATCCCAAAAGAAAGAACAAGGAAAGATCATAGCCAGGTCAAAAGACATAAAAAGTGAGAGAGACAAGCCAAGAAACAAACTCTTCAGTACAGAAAACAAACTGAAGGTTATCAGAGAGGAGGTTTGTGGATATATTATTGAAATAGGTGATGGGGATTAAAGACTGCAATTGTTGTGATGAGAACTGGGTGATGTATAGAATTGTTGAATCAACATATTGCATACTGGAAACTAATATAACACTGTATGTTAACTATACTAGTATTTAAAATAAATTTAAAAAATAAAATAATAAGAAAACATAAAAGAATATCTAACCTTAAAAGCATCTATCAGAAGGGAAGAAAACATCACACATCTGCCAGCCAAACACCCAACATCCATCCTTGTGCAAAATTCACTGTCATGTGAGTTGTCCTATGTGACTAGTGTTCCATGGCATATGGTATCCCCATGCACCACACTGACACAGCCACACTTATGGTCACTTTATCAACAAGGATACAGAAATCAAATTATTATTTATGTGCTAGTGGCTCAGAAAAAGTACAAATATTAACTTGATAAATTCTTGTCATATAACTAAATACTGTCGGTGTACTATATATATATATATATATATGCAAAAAGAAGTATAAATAGCATAAATACAAATGGAATGAATAATTGTGTAGCAGCATCCCATCACACTCTAAACCAAGGGTGAGTGTTGACCTAGGGAAATTGAAGAAATGATCCAGAGACAGCAAATGAGACAAAAGTTTATTGGATAAACTTATGTATAAGAAGTCCAGGAGCAGCAAAATGGAGAAAACATTCTCTGCTGGAGTCTACATGCAACAAACTTTTATAGTGTAGCAACTGACTTAGCAACTCTCTGTAGCTTTGCTCCTCCTTGCATAACCAACATTCAAAGGAGATCAAAGCCCACGACCTGGACGGATGTGTTACCAAGAAGGTTCTCCAAATTGGCTACCTTTGGAGTCCTTGAACTGGGATGCTACACAATTTTCTACATATATTGTTTGTGGGAAATTATGAAGTGGGGATGGTATCTATATATTCTCAGGAAAATGATTACCAGGGGCATTCAGGTTGTGCTTATATAAACCAACCATCAAGCACTTACCATACAACAATATGTTCTTAATGAACATTTGTTTGGATCTACATAACACAAAAACTCAAATGTGAATCCAAAGAAATGCTTTTTAAAAAATTGTTGCCTGTCATACACATGTAGACATTATTAAATATATTAACTCAAGAAATATTTATTGAGTATCTCCCATATGATGGGCAAAGTTCTGGGCACTGGAAATACAGCAGTGAACCAATGAAACTAAATGATACTTTTACATAGCTTATATTTATTAAAATAACTCATAATATGTGTATATAAGTATTAACCAATGTAATTGTTGATGGATGATATTAGAAAAAGAGGAAGAGTGCTCTACAGACATGTTGTTTTCCAGCAAAGTTGCAAATAGAGACTTTAATATCTTAAGTCTTTTCACTAAGAAACTAATTCTTATTTTTCTTCCTCACTGCCATTCCTATAAGATCCTTAGAGACAGCCTTATCTCTTTTAGATTAGCATGTGGTTTCTACTCCTAGGATCTTTCAGTCTTGACTTGGGGTTTAATATCCCCAGGTCAGATATGTCTCTTCTTTCTTCTTCACAAGTTAATATTCTCAGTTCCAGAGTTTCATAAAAGTGTCTATAAACTACATGATAGTAAATACCTAAAAGACATAATAACTTATTTTTTAAGATATGCAAAGTTGTTGGGTTGCCTGGGTGGCTCTTCAGCCCAGGTCATGATCTCCAGTTCATAGATTAAGCCTTGCCTCAGGCTCTGTACTGACAGCTCCTAGCCAGGAGCCTGCTTCAGATTCTGTGTCTCCCTCTCTCTCTGCCCCTCCCCCACTTGTATGCTGTCTGTCTGTCTCTCTCTCTCAAAAATAAACATTAAAAAATGCAGTATAGCTTGAAGTCTGGGATTGTGATGCCTCCTACTTTGGTTTTCTTTTTCAAGATGACTTTGGCTATTTGGGGTCTTTTCTGGTTCCATACAAATTTTAGGATTATTTGTTCTAGCTCGGTAAAGAATGCTGATGTTATTTTGATAGGGATTGCATTAAATATGTAGATTGCTTTGGGTAGTATTGACATTTTCACAATATTTGTTCTTCCTATCCAGGAGCATGGAATCTTTTTCCATTTTTTTTGTGTCTTCTTCAATTTCTTTCATAAGCTTTCTATAGTTTTCAGTATATAGATTTTTTCACCTTTTTGGTTAGATTTATTCCTAGGTATTTTATTATTTTTGGTGCAACTGTAAATGGGATCGATTCCTTGATTTCTCTTTCTGTCGCTTCATTGTTGGTGTATGGGAATGCAAACGATTTCTGTGCATTAATTTTATATCCTGCCACTTTGCTGAATTAATGAATCAGTTCTAGCAGTTTTTCTTTTTTCGTGTGTGAAATCTTTTGGGTTTTCCATATAGAGTATCATGTCATCTGTGAAGAGTGAGAGTTTGACCTCCTCCTGTCTGATTTGGATATATTTATTTCTTTGTGTTGTCTTATTGCAGAGGCTAAGACAACCAATACTATGTTGAATAAAAGTGATGAGAATAGACATCCCTGTCTTGTTCCTGACCTTAGGGGGAACGCTCTCCGTTTCCCCCCATTGAGGATGATATTAGGATTGGGTCATTCATATATGGGTTTTATGATCTTGAGGTATGCTCCCTCTATCCCTACTTTCTTGAGGGTTTTTATCAAGAAAGGATGCTGTATTTTGTCAAATGCTTTCTCTGCATCTATTGAGAGGATCATATGATACTTGTCTTTTCTTTTATTGATGTGATGAATCACATTAATTGTTTTGCGCATATTGAACCAGCCCTGCATCCCAGGTATAAATCCCACTTGGTCGTGGTCAATAATTTTTTTAATGTATTGTTGGAGCCGGCTGGCTAATATCTTGTTGAGGATTTTTGCATCCATGTTCATCAAGGAAATTGGTCTACAATTCTCCTTTTTAGTGGGGTCTCTGTCTGGTTTTGGAATCAAGGTAATGGTGGCTTTATAGAAAGAGTTTGGAAGTTTTCCTTCCATTTCTATTTTTTGGAACAGCTTCAAGAGAATAGGTCTTAACTCTTCCTTAAATGTTTGGTAGAATTCCCCTGGAAAGCCAACTGGCTCTGGACTCTTTTTTGGGGGGAGAGTTTTGATTACCAATTTGATTTCCTTGTTGGTTACGTGTCTGTTCAAATTTTCTATTCCTTCCTGTTTCAGTTTTGGTAGTTTATATGTTTCTAAGAATTTATCCATTTCTTCCCAATTGTCCATTTTGTTGGCATATAATTGCTCATAATATTTTCTTATTATTGTTTTTATTTCTACTGTGTTGGTTTTGATCTCTCCTCTTTCATTCTTGATTTTATTCACTTGGGTCCTTTCCTTTTTCTTTTTGATCAAACTGGCTAGTGGTTTATCAGTTTTAATTCTTTCAAAGAACCAGCTTCTGGTTTCATTGATCTGTTCTACTGTTTTTTTGGTTTAGATAGCATTAATTTCTGCTCTTATCTCTGTTATTTCCTGTCTTCTGCTGTCTTGGGGTTTTATTTGCTCTTCTTTTTCCAGCTCTTTAAGGCATAAGGTTATGTTGTGCATCTGAGATCTTTCTTCCTTCTTTGTAAGCCCTGGATTGCTATATACTTTCCTCTTATGACTGCCTTTGCTGCATTCCAGAGGTTTTGTGTTGTGGTATTATAATTTTCATTGACGTCTATTTACTTTTTAATTTCCTCTTTAACTTCTTGGTTAGCCCATTTATTCTTTAGTAGGAAGTCCTTCAGTCTCCAAGTATTTGTTACCTTTCCGAATTTTTTCTTGTGGTTGATTTCGAGTTTCATAGCATTGTGGGCTGAAAATATGCACGGTATGATCTCGATCTTTTTGTACTTACTTAGGGCTGATTTGTGTCCTGGTTTATGGTCTATTCTGGAGAACGTTCCATGTGCACTGGAGAAGAATGTATATTCTTCTGCTTTAGGATGAAATGTTCTGAATATATCTGTTAAGTCCATCTAATCCAGTGTGTCATTGAAACCATTGTTTCCTTGATGATTTCTTGATTAGATGATCTGTCCATTGCTGTGAGTGGGGTGTTGAAGTCTCCTACTATTATGGTATTACTATTGATGAGATTCTTTCTGTTTGGGATTAATTGATTTATATATTTGGAGGATACCACATTTGGCACATAAATATTTACAATTGTTAGGTCTTCTTGGTGGATAGACCCCTTGATTATGATATAATGCCCTTCTGCATCTCTTGATACAGTCTTTATTTTAAAGTCTAGATTTTGTGATGTAAGTTTGGCTCCTCCATTTTCTTTTGATGACCATTAGCATGATAGATGGTTCTCCATCCCATTATTTTCAATCTGAAGGTGTCTTTATATCTAAAGTGGGTGTCTGGTAAACAACATATAGATGGATATGGTTTTCTTATCCATTCTGTTACCCTATGTCTATTGATTGGAGCACAAAGCTGTAATAATCAAGACAGTATGGTACTGGCACAAGAACAGACACTCAGATCAATGGAACAGAATAGAGAACCCAGAAGTGGACCCACAAATGTATGGCCAACTAATCTTTGACAAAGCAGGAAAGAATATCCAATGGAATAAAGACAGTCTCTTCAGCAAGTGATGCTGGGAAAACTGGACAACGACATGCAGAAGAATGAACCTGGACCACTTTCTTACACCATACACAAAAATAAACTCAAAATGGATGAAAGACCTCAATGTAAGACAGGAAGTCATCAAAATCCTCGAGGAGAAAGCAGGCAAAAACCTCTTTGACCTTGACAGCAGCAATTTCTTAGTCAACATGTCTCTGGAGGCAAGGGAAACAAAAGCAAAAATTAACTACTGGGACCTCATCAAAATAAAAAACTTCTACACAGGGAAGGAAACAATCAGCAAAACTAAAAGGCAACCGACAGAATGGGAGAAGATATTTGCAAATGACATACCAGGTAAATGGTTAGTATCCAAAATCTACAAAAAAACTTATCAAACTCGACACCCAAAACAAAGAATCCAGTGAAGAAATGGGCAAAAGACATGAGTAGACACTTCTCCAAAGAAGACATCCAGATTGCCAACCTACACATGAAAAAATGCTCCACATCACTCCTTATCAGGGAAATACAAATCAAAACCATGATGAAGTACCACCTTACACCTGTCAGAATGGTTAACATTAACAACTCAGGCAACAGCAGAAGTTGGAGAGGATGCAGAGCAAAAGGATCTCTTTTGCATTGTTGGGCATGCAATCTGGTGTATCCACTCTGGAAAACATTATGGAGTTTCCTCAAAAAACTAAAAATAGATCTACCCTACGACCCAGCAGTTGCACTACTGGGCATTTATCCAAGGGATACAGGTGTGCTGTTTCGAAGGGACAAATGCACCCCCATGTTTATAGCCGCACTATCAACAATAGCCAAAGTATGGAAAGAGCCCAATGTCCATCGATGGGTGAATGAATAAAGAAGATGTGATATATATATATATCACATATATATATATATATATATATGTATATACACATATATATATACACACACACAATGGAGTATGACTTGGCAATCAAAAAGAATGGAATCTTGCCATTTGCAACTATGTGGATGGAATTGGAGGGTATTGGGTATTATGGTAAGTGAAATTATTCATTAAGAGAAAGGCAAATATCATATGACTTCACTTATATGAGGACTTTAAGAGACAAAACAGATGAATATAAGGGAAGAGAAACAAAAATAATATAAAAACAGGGAGGGGGACAAAACAGAAGAGGCTCATAAATATGGAGAACAAACTGAGGGTTATGGGAGGGATTGTGGGAGGGGAGATGGGCCAAAAGGATAAGGGTCACCAAGGAATCTACTCCTGAAATCATTGTTGCACTATATGCTAACTCATTTGGATGTAAATTAAAAAAAAAATAAAATACAATTAAAAAAAAAGAAATGCAAACTTGTCAGGTAAATTTAATTTTAGATAACTATGTATATCCTTCTCAATTTTTGATATCTATCATTGAAGTGCCTGGTAGAGAATAAAAATTATTTCAACATGTTGTTAAAATGGTAAAGACAATTTTATTCAGGACTATTGCAATAAGTGTCAAGACTACTACAATAAGGGAGAGAAATGGGTCTCAACTGGGAATTTAATAAAGATGGCTAGGAATTTAAAGTTAAGGAGCAGATTGAAAGGGTCAGTGGATAGAAACTTATGAAGAGGAGATATAAAGGATAGGGGAAGGCCAGGATTATCAGATATCAAGGGAAGGGGGAATCTTGGAAAACTACATCAGCAGGATTCTTGTTAAAACTGGGCTAGGCAGGCCAAAAAGCAGGAGAGGTCCAAAGTGAAGTCCTACTCAAAAATAGGTCTCAGAAGAGCCTGACTCAAGTTTCTTCATGGAGAGTCTTTGTCATATAGAATATTTCCAGGTGCACTTAGAGTTTTATGTCACTTCTGAAATAGACAAAATAAGCTGGAATTTTTTTTCTCAAAATATTATCCACTTTACAGGCAATCAAAAATAGATGATTTTAATGAGATCAGCAAACCTTCTAAGTTATCAATTCATTTTAATACTATTTTTGGAACACCTAGGCAATTGTGTACTATTAACATTTTCAAAACACTACTCCAGCTGTCTACAAGATCAAGTATGTAACATGGAAAAATTGAGCAAATTAACTTATTCTAATTTTTTAACATTTATTTATTTTTGATAGAGTGAGACAGAGCACAAGCAGGGGAGGGTTAGAGGGGAGGGTGGCACAGTATAGATGCAGGCTCCAGGCTCCAAGCTGTCAGCATAGAGCCTGACGTGGGGCTTGAACTCATGGACCACAAGATCATGACCTGAGCTGAAGTTGGACGCTTCAGCTGACTGAACCACCCATATGCCCCAAATTGGCTTATTTTAAACGTCACCATGATTCTTCTGTTACTTCCATCCTATTAAAATAGAAGAGCTGACTGGTTTCTATGCTCATTTTCCAAAAGCAAAAAATTGGAGGGAGCAGTGCTTTGTCCATGACAAATGTATATCATTTCTATAAAACTGATAAAGATAAAAGGCAATCACTTTTTGGTTTGCATTTGTCATATGTAATTATATAGATTGCTAAAATATTTTTGTTTGATGAATATATTTCTGCTATTCCATTTCATGAAGTTAGTGTATAAAACCCATATGCTCATTTTATGATTTTATTTGTGGTATAGAAAAATGAAAACAAAAATAATATCTTGGCAAATCCACATTTTTTAATGTTTATTTTTATTTACTTTTTGAGAGAGAGTGCATGACGTGGGAGCGGCAGGAGGGAGAGGAGGAAGAGAGAAACTCAAGCATGCTCTGCACTGTCAGTGTGGAGCTCAATGTGGGGTTCCATCTCACCAACCATGAGAACATGACCTGAGCTGAAATCAAGGATCAAGACTGCTAACTGACTGAGCTCCCCAGGTGTCCAAGAAAATCCACATTTCATAAGAAAAGAAGAACAAGTCTTTTATCTTGAGGGAATGGGTATTAAGAAGAGCAAAAAGTTTACATAAATAAAAATATAAATCATGCCTTAAGATATTTCCATTGTAGTTTGGATGCATTTGACATTGGCTTGACTCTATAAAAAAGGAGAACAATTATACTACAGATCCAGATAGAAACAAGGGAGCACATGTTTAGGTGGGTGAGGACATTGTTCTCAGTCTGACTCAGCATCAAAATTGGTTTAATAGGTGATTCTTTGCAGCACAAAACCTGAAACTTAGAAACATCACCTTAAAACATAGAAAGTCATTATATATATATATATATATATATATATATATATTAGCGTTTATTTATTTTTGAGACAGACAGAGCATGAATGGGGGAGGGTCAGAGAGAGGGAGACACAGAATCTGAAACAGGCCCAGGCTCTGAGCTGTCAGCACAGAGCCCGACGCAGGGCTCGAACTCACAGACCACGAGATCATGACCTGAGCCAAAGTTGGCCGCTTAACCGACTGAGCCACCCAGGCGCCCCGAAAGTCATTATATTTTAAAGCCTAGAAAGGATAAATGAAAAGGCATGTGCTTTAAATTTTATAGCAGAACCATATATTTGGCACATATGGTAAAAATGTCTCTCAGAAGCTATGAAAAAGATTATTTTTTTTCATTTTTATACTATTATCTTTATATATTATTTGATAAAAAATGATGTATATTTACATGTTAATTGTAATACTTAGTAATATACTTGTCATTTATAAACCCACCAAAAATAACCACAATCCTAAATCTTTGCTTTTGCTTCAAACAAAAATATTATTTAAGCAAGTTCTATAAAAACTGTCACACTGTAAATGGACTGGATCTTTTTTTTTCATTAAATATTATGCTTCCAAGATTATTTTTCATGTTATATACAGTGATATTTCATTTTCTGATGTATAATATTCTACAGTGTGAACAAACCTTAATTATGTTTTCTTTAATTGTTATACATGTGTGCTATTTTCAGGCTTTTGCTATTACAAATAATACTGTAATTAATATTTTGTTCATGTATCCTAATAATCATGAAATAGTATTTCTCTTGTATTTTTACACTGAGGATTGGGAATACAAGGCCAAAGATGTGACATGTTCAACTGAACAAGATACTGACAAATTGTTTTTCTAAGGATTCCTTTTAATACCTGGTATATCCAATACTCGATATTACCATATTGCTTAATAGTTTGCCAAACACATGTATTTTAATGATGTTTTATTCTGGTCCTAATTTTGAATTCCCTTGATTACTTGGAATGGTTGAACATAAGCAGCTTTTCATGTACTTATTGTGTTTTTTATTTTTCTTTTCGATGTGACAGTTCTTTATGTATTCTGCATGCTAGTCTTGTTTCAGTTATATGTATTGCAAAATGCTGTATTTACCTTATGGCTCCTTTTTGCTCTGTGCTGTTTTTTTTTAATTTTTAAAACTTTTATTAAAAGAAAGTTCAAATTCATAAAAAGTAAAAAAAAAATAACATAATGAACCCTTATGTACCATCATCCAGCTTCAATGACTATCTATATATTAACATTCTCATTTTATCTATTCTTTATCCAATCCCTGTAAATGGCAAAAATGAAAGAAATATTTCAACAAGCTTTATCTTTTAGATTAAGCATGATGTTGCAGTACAATTAAAACCATGAAAATACCATACTTCTCCATATGCACATATTTTATACTTTTTGTTTGTTTTTTTACTTCATGGCAACCTGGTGTGGTAGTATCTCAGTATCACAAGTTATTTCAAGATGTTATATGGATATTACAAGAATCCAAAAAATTAAAATTCATTCTGTATTGTTGCTACAAACACAGAAAAAGTGATGTTTTAGGAAAAACATATTATAAGGCAAGTATTCTTAATATAATGCAAGCAATTGATGCAAGCAATAATGTCTAATTTGTTTCTTGTTATATCTATAACTAGTGTTTATTTTGTCCGAAATTATGTTATGATGGCAAAACTATTAACTATAGAATGTGAAAACAAACTAAAGTTAGACTTATTTGGAGGTTTTAAGTGCCAAGTTTTCACATGATAAAAATTAAAAGATATACAATATAGATTTATTTTCAAAATTTTGTGGACTAACTATGCTTTGTTTATAATTAAACATACATAAGTAATTATTTCCCTGTTCTTTCTGAGATGTACAGCTATCACCTGTTAAGTATTAATATTAAACTGTAGTCTAATAGAGAATTTATATTTTTAGTTATTTTAAATTAACTACATTGTTAATTAGCTAACTCACACAAAGTCAATGCATGTGTTCCTTCAAACACTCAATGTTTTTATTTAAAAAGTCATTTAGAAATATAGCACTAAGTTGAGGAAGAAGAAAAAGAAGAAGAAGAAGAAGAAGAAGAAGAAGAAGAAGAAGAAGGAGAAGGGGGATGGAGAGGAGGAGAAGGAGAATGACAACAACAACCACCTTAATCTAACTTTGTAAAAAGCTATTTTTCCTGGATTCCTAAGGACCCAACGTTCAACTGTTAATAGTACTAGCAATAATAAAAATATAATAATGAGATTCTATTAGTTGAAGACAATAATATATTAGCTGTTATTTAAAGAGCTTTGATATACAAGGCATAATTTTGAATAACTGATTCACAGGAGAAAGGAAGATGGAGGACAGAGATATATGTAAGCATTTTATATGTGTTGCTTCCAATTTCACACGCAGTGGGAAAACAACATTTGGAAACCTACTTTGACAGTTCTGCATCACTAAAACAATCAATAAAGGTACATAGCTGATCTACCCATCTGCTTATATTATATTTGGTAAGAATCATATTAAGTACCCGGAAAATAATGCCACTGCAGGACTTTCCATCATATTACAAAACTTCATATATTTATCTGTTTATATGCCCCTAGAGTTCAATGTGTTTTGTTTTTAATTGATGGTAATGATCTTGATTTACTTCACTATAAGTAATTATTTCTTAATTACCTAGAGGTGAGATAATCTGCTGAAAAGGGTATGATTTCAGATGATGGAGAACAACAAACCTGTATTTTTTCAATCTGGGAATATATTAACAAACAAAACCAAAACAAACAAGCTATAAAAATAAATTTTAAAATGGAGCAAGCAAATATAGTTAAGAGTCTTTTTTTAAAACAGGGTTAGGTGGCCGTAAGGCAGGAGGAATTCATACATGTCTTTATGGAAGGAGCTATGAACTTTTGGCAGCTACAAGCCCTCAGTCTGGACTTAACTTCCTCCTTACCATGACACCTGAATCATTCATACTTTTCACTTTGAAAGCAACCAATTGTTATTTTTCTAGTTTCAATTCTCATTTGCATATTAACTCAACCAATCTTGGTTAATGTAGTTTCAATCCCTGTTTTGCATAACAAACTTGATTGAGAACTACAATTGTAACCTTTCACCTTTATAATCTTGTCCCCTTTTTGTCTTCCTCAGAACGTGAGTTAGGTTTCTATCTAAATCTCTGTTCCCAAATTGCAAATCCAATTGCCCAAGTAAATGCCTACTTACTTAAATTTTTAGTAAATTCTTTCTTGGTGGACAGACATCTCGATGTAGTCAGCAGGATCCATAGCAACTGATATTGGACATCTGCTGCTGCTAACACAGGGATGGTACCACCAAGATATCTTTGTTCTCTAAGCATGTTCAACAGTGAGCTTCAAAGTTTTGACTGTCAGTTCACCTGGATCTGAACCTCCTGTCTTCATTAGTTAAATTCAGATCAGACTTTCTTTTAGCAAAATAACTGCTTCTGTCTTCACTCCTTTGGAGAATAGGATGGTATCCTTGCCATACATACCTGGCAGAAAATTTGGGTCTAAAAAAAATTGCCAACTATGGCGCCTGGGTAGCTCAGTCGGTTAGGCATCCGACTTTGGCTCAGGTCTTGATCTCGCGGGTTCATGAGTTCAAGCCCTGCATCAGACTCTGGGCTGACATCCCAGAGCCTGGAGCCAGCATCAGATTCTGTCTCCTTCTCTCTCTGCCCCTCCCCCGCTCACACTCTGTGTCTCTCTGTCTCAAAAATAAATAAACACTAAAAACAATTTAAAAACAAATTGCCCACTGGATTCAAGTCTAAGGGAATTTCCCATCCTTGGCATAAACAGTGGGTGATTGGGGTTTCAGGATATTTGCTGCTGAGTGCTCAACTTATTTTCAAGTGTCCACATATTCTTTCAATTTACAACCTTTCCAAAGCATAAGGATTTTTTTCCCCAAGAATAGCTGTAAATGATCACCCTCCTTTGGGAACCACAGCTGGGTTTATGTTTAAAAGGCATGCTTTTTCTTAAATTTCACACATAAGTGAAATCATGTGGTATTTGTCTTTCTCTGATGAACTTATTTCATTAGCATAATACTCTCTAGCTCCATCCATGTCCTTGCAAGTGACATTTCTTTTTTTTATGGCTATACAATATTCCATTATGCATATATACCACATAGTCTCTATCCATTAATCAGTTGATGGACACGTGGGGTGCTTCCATAATTTGGTTATTTATATAATGCTGCTATAAACATAGGAGTGCATATATCACTTTGAATTAGTATTTATGTATTCTTTGGGTAAATACCTAGTAGTGAAATTGCTGGATTATAGAGAAGTTTCATTTTTCAACTTTTTGAGGATCTTCCATACTGTTTTCCAGAGTGGCTGCACCAGTTTGCATTCCCATCAACACTGCAAGAGAATTCCCCCTTTTCCACAACCTCCCCAACACCTGCTGTTTCTTGTGTTGTTGATTTTAGCCATTCTGACAGGTGGGATGTGATATCTCATTGTAGTTTTTCTTTACATTTATTTATTTTTGAGAGACAGAGAGAGACAGAGCACAAGTTGGGGAGGGACAGAGAGAAGGAGACACAGAATCATAAACAGGCTCCAGGCTCTGAGCTATCACAGCACTGAGCCCAATGTGGGTCTTGAACCCACAAGCCATGAGATCATGACCTGAGCCAAAGTTGGATGCTCAAACAACTGAGCCACCGAGGTGCCCCTCTCATGGTAGTTTTTGACTCATATTTCCATGATGATGAGTGATGTTGAGCAAATTTTCATGTGTCTATTGGTTATCCGGGTGTCTTTGGGAAAAAAATGTCTATTCATGTCTTCTATTCATTTTTTATTGGATTATTTGTTTTTTGGGGGTGTTAAGTTTTATAAGTTTTTTTTTCCAATATATGAAATTTATTGTCAAATTGGTTTCCATACAACACCCAGTGTTCATCCCAAAAAGTGCCTTCCTCAATACCCATCACCCACCCTCCCCTCCCTCCCACCCCCCATCAACCCTCAGTTTTTAAGAGTCTTATGTCTTGGCTCTCTCCCACTCTAACCTCTCTTTTTTTTCCTTCCCCTCCCCCATGGGTTTCTGTTAAGTTTCTCAGGATCCACATAAGAGTGAAAACATATGGTATCTGTCTTTCTCTGTATGGCTTATTTCACTTAGCATAACACTCTCCAGTTCCATCCACGTTGCTACAAAGGGCCATATTTCATTCTTTCTCATTGTCACGTAGTACTCCATTGTGTATATAAACCACAATTTCTTTATCCATTCATCAGTTGATGGACATTTAGGCTCCTTAATAAATTCTGATACTAAGCCTTTATCAGTTATGTCATTTACAAATGACATAAGAATGGATCTTCTTCCATTTTGTAGGTCGCTTTTTCATTTTTTAATTTTGATGACTGTTTTCTTCATGGTGCAAAAGCTGTATATTTTGATGAAGTCCCAATAGTTTATTTTTGCTTTTGTTTCCCTTGCCTCAGGAGATATATCTAGAGAGAAGATGCTATGGCTGATGTCAAAGAGGTTACTGCTTGTGTTCTTCTATAGGACTTTTATGGTTTCAGGTCCCACATCTAATTCTTTAATCCTTTTGAATTTATTTTTGTGTATGATGTAGGAAAGTCCTCCAGTTTCATTCTTTGGATGTAGCTGTGTATTTTTCCCAACACCGTTTTTTGAAAAGACTTTTTCCCATTGTATATTATTTCCTGCTTTGTTGAAGATTAATTGACAATATAGTTGTGGATTCTTTTCTGAATTTCCTATTCTGTTCTGTTGATCTAAAGTTCCATTTTTGTGCCAATACCATACTCTTTTGGTTACTACAGCTTTGTAATAGAACTTGAACTCCGGATTGTGATGCCTCTACCTTTGTTTCTTTTTCAAGGTTGCTTTGGCTATTAAGGCTATTTTGTGATTTCATACAAATTTTAGGACTGTTTGTTCCAACTATGTGAAAAATGTTGACACTTTGATAAGGATTGCATTAAATTCTTGCATTAAATTCTGTTAATTCTTTTGAGCAGTATAGACATTTTAACAATATTTGTTCTTCCATCCATGAGCATGGAATGTCTTTCCATTTCTTTGTGTTTATTTCAATTTGTTTCACCAATCTTTTATAGTTTTCAGAGTACAGGTCTTTCACCTTTTTGGTTAGATTTTTTCCTAGTATCTTATTGGTTTTGATGTAATTGTATATGGGATTGATTCCTTAATTTCTCTCTCTGATGTTCAGTGTTATACAGAAATGGAACAGATTTCTGTATGCTGATTTTGTATCCTGTGATTTACTGAATTCATTTATCAGTTCTAGAAGTTTTTTTGGTGGAGTCTTTTTGGTTTATCAAGTATTTGCTAAGTCTTTATCAGATATGTTATTTGCAAATACCTTCTACCATTCCATAGGTTGCCTTTTAATTTGTAGATTGTTTCCTTTGCTGTGCAGAAGACCTATATTTTGTCTACTTCTGCTCTTGTTGCCCTTAGCTCAGAAGGCATATCTAGAAAAAAAGTTGCTACATCTGATTTCAAGGTGATGGTCCTTCCTTAGATATTATTTATTGTGAATAAATCATTAACTCCTTGTCCCTTATAAGGAGGACACACACTATTTTCAGGATGAGGCATGTGTAAAGTGGGATGAGGGTGCATGTGCAAGAATAGAATCAGGAGAAGGAGCAAAAGGCAGATTTTTATATAGTCCTTCAGTTTCCCTATCTCAATACTACAACATTAATTACTAAACATAGGTTTATCTAATTTTTGCTCCTTATTACAGATACATTCAAAGATATTTGGGTGTATTTGTGCTATATTTGAAAATTGAAAAAGGCAATGTTTCAATAAATTATGAAATGTATTCATAAATTTGCAAATGTAAAGAATTCTGGTTTAACAAATAGTTCAAAGTTGCTCATTTCTTTGTTTCCACTAGAAATTAAGGTTTTCTAAGAATTATATTTTTCAATAATTCTAATTAATATATGTAACTAAGGCTACTAGAAATAATAAGGAAAACATGTCTATATGCCAGGAAAGTAGGGTATGTTTTCAGTAAAAGATATGGAAAGTGAAGATGCATTTTTTGTTGAGCTAAAATAAAGTAATTTTATCCTAAAATGAGGCTGGCTGTTTAAAAAGGAAAACAAGAGAAAATGTAAAATGTAGGGGAAAAAAAATTGTACAAGGTTATGTAAAAGGGATCCTTGAAAAGGAATTTCTTTTTTATATGTTTTTATGTTTATTTATTTTTGAGAGAAAGAGAGAGACAGAGTGTGAACATGGGAGGAGCAGAGAGGGAGGGAGAGAGAGACAGAATATAAAGCAGACTCCATCCAGGTTCTGAGCTGTCAGCACACAGCCAGACACAGGGCTTAAACCCACAGTGGTGAGGTCATGACCTGAGATCAAGTCAGAGGCTCAACCGACTGAGCCACCCAGGCCCCCGTAGAAAGGAATTTCTTTTTTAAATATTTATTTATTTTTGAGAAAGAGAGAGAGAGAGAGAGTGGGAGGGAGGGGCAGAGAGAGAAGACAGAAAACCCCTAGCAGGCTCTGTCCTGAAAGCATGGGGCTGGAACTCACAAACTGTAATGTAAGATCATGACCTGAGTTGAAATTGAGTTGGAAACTTAACCAACTGAGCCACCCAGGCACCCCTGAAAAGGAATTTCAATACATAGTCAAGCTGGCTAAGTTTAAAATGAATTTATTTAAAATGAGTTTTAATATAAAAATTCGCTAGTGCAAAATTAGAATTCGGTTTTCTCTCTGTTAAAAGACAAAGTTTTCTTGGAGTTTTGGTATGCTTTGACAACAGATTGTGAAAGCATTTTCCTTTAGAAGTATTAAGTTACATAATTATCTATAATCCTATTTAGACAAGAGCTTTAAAACCTTTTTTTTTAAATATTTTTGAGAAACTTCTCAAGATCAAATTCTAAATGGAATCCTTTTGACTTGCAATATTCCAAAAGATTTGTTAATCAAATTAGGCTTATTTGATATGTAATTTACATAGGAACCATTGCCAAATTAGTAGTACTAAGCCTTCCTTATATTGTATTTATAAGATTGTGGAAAATGTGGATGAAGTCCATTCTTCTGTTGCAAAAACTGGTTCCTCATTGCTAAACTTTTGCCATCCTGATGTTCCCAAATCCTACCCTTGGACTCTGTAAACAATAGAAATTGACAAGAGGCCAAATGGGACTTTCAGGCAAGGCTTTATTGGGGTTTTTACTCTAACACAATGGAGACAATACAAAGGAAAGAATCCTCAGGCTGACTCCTCAAGGAGAGGTCAGGGAGGATTTTAAAGAAACAAGTGGGAAAAGGGTGATGTTTAAGCATGTAGAGGTGAGGGCGTCTTGGCATCTGCACACTTAAACTTCAGGCTTCCTTATATGTCCAAAGACTAGTATGTTGGATCTCCACTACTGGGTGTAATTTTTAGTATTATAGTGAAGGAAAACGTTGTTTAAAGGTCAGCACTGGAGTCCACCGTGGCATAGATAGGTTTGATCTGATTTTTGCCATTCTTTGTAGCAAGCATCCTCTTTTCAATAAGCATCCTCCCTAAGCGTTCCTGGAAGACATTTTACCCAACAGGCAGAATCTTAGATTATTTTTATGGAAACAGCCATGGGATGCTGGATTTTGTGGTTAAAGTTGAGGGGACCCAAGTCCAGTCACTGCTTTATCTCACTGATGTCCTTGAAACATGGTAACACTCTGTTCCTAAATCAGAAACTAAAATGGGTAAACAGTGGCTATAAAACAAAGAATGGCCAGGGCTATAGGTAATCCAATAAAGATGTTTGATTCTTCCTGGCTCCCTGACAAACCCCATTTTTTTCATTATTGCATTCCTTCACCCAACATAGTGCATTAAAGATGACTCAAATCACACATAGGCATTGGTGGGAATACTTTTATAATATTGCAGAACTAGTCTACTGGCAATGTATGACCTCTTAGGTCTATTATGCTGGAAAAACTGGTTTTGATTCCAGATGCTTCATACCTCCTTGTGGGTCTTTGAACACCTGAGTACTTCATTCAACTGCCACTTAGTATGGGTTAACAATATTTCTTTGTTATTGTTTTTATGTATTCTGGGTGGATCGAAGCTTTTGCCTGCCACAAGGCTGATGCCACCAATGTGGAAAATAAAAAGAACTTAAAAATATATTTCTTTCTTGGAGTATACCTTCCATGATCTCCAGTGATCAAGGTACTCACTTCACTGAGAAAATCATATAAGCCTTAATAAAAACTTTGAAAACTTCTTTGAATTCTATCAGTATACAACCTTCTGTTGATTTCTCATTATCTCATGCTAGTATGACCAGCTACAGTTAAGCCTCTAACATTTGATACCCCAGCCTATTATCAATAAGTTAAAGGCTTCCAGATCCCAATTCAAATAAGCCTGTCAGTCAAAATCTAAAGCCTCGTGTCTGACTATTCTAGAAACGTCAGAGGAAGACAGCCATGAGCCCCACTGGGAAATAACTTACCAAGTGGTCTTGACCGTGGACACTCCTGTAAAACTAGAAAGTACTGACCCTTGAGGACACATCTCACAGCCAAAGAAAGATCCATTTGACAACTGGTTTTATACAGATCCTGGAGACTTCTGAATCAAATTGACAAGAAAAATAAATAGCTGATATCAGTATAGGCTGTTTCCATCCTAAACAAAAAATCAAGAATGAACACTTACCTGAAATTCTTTCTCCTTCATTTCTTTTCTTTTATGCTGTCATTGCTCTGGAAAGATAGATAACATGTTCATCTGTATCTCCCAGGATATTTCTAAAGTGGGGAGGGAGGGTAATTTCTAGAATATCAAACAACATTTTATTTTAGGTTAGGAGAAAATCTAATTGTATGTTGATATTCAAAAAAAAAATAAGAGATCTCATTGGCCAACTACACTGAATTTTCTTTCTTTCTTTCTTTCTTTCTTTCTTTCTTTCTTTCTTTCTTTCAAAAGAGACAGTGTGCACAAGTGGGGTAGGAGCAGAGAGAGAAAGAGAGAGAATTCTAAGCAGACTCCGCTGTTTGCACAGACCTCAACGTAAGGCTCAAAGCCATGAACTGTGAGATTATGACCTGATCTGAGATCAAGAGTCAGATGCTTAACTGACTGGGCCACTCAGGTGCCCCTTAATTTACATTTTTCAGTTAGAAAGAAATACTAGAAGTTTTTCATGATTCATAATTCACTCCTTTTGATAGGTCTCTACTTCCTGGTTAGGAATAAATGTAAATGATCAAATCATCAAAAACTTCTCCTTAATTCTTGAAAATGATTCAGAAAACACTGATAAAGCAAAAACTGCCTGACAAAAATCCTTACACTATCTGGCCAATTATTGGTAATAAGATATCCCCCTGTTTATCTTTTGTATGAGCAAGCAAGAGTCTGTAAAATAGCTAACATCTCTTGCTGTATATAGATAAATATTTCACAGCAGATGGAATTAGAAACTACCAAGCCGCTTAAAATGGCCAAGTCTCTAAAAAGACTTTCACATTTTTCCCCAGGATGGTTTAACTTTAAAATTTTGATAGTTTTAGTTCACTCCCTTTGGGGCTTGGAGTTATTTTGCATTCAGGTGTACAAGTCATACTATTAGTCAGTATCCTAACCTGTATCTTGTTATACTTAAGCTATTTGTAATATGTATTTCCTGATGGTTTCTTACTCAATATGTGAAAATAATGGCTGCTCAGAGACTTGAAAGTATTAATTAGGCTTAACATTTGACAAAAGGAAATGGGACATCAATTGACATAGACTAAAATCTTTTTTTCATAGGAGTCTCTTCAAATGTGATTCTAGGACTCTCACCCAACAAGTTTAAGGATATGTAAGGATATCAGAGTTTCCCCTCTGAAAAAACATCATGGACTCAGAGGAGGTACTAATTGCCTTGGCAATGCAATAGGACAAAATTAAGGGCTTGATCATTGATTCTTTCATGAAATATCTAGATCAAGAGGGAGAAATGTAAGAGGTGATGTGAAAATGGAGCAAGCAAGCCTAGTTAAAAAAAGTCTCTTTTAAAATACGGTTTAAGCATCCCTAGCTGGTGATATAATTATACCATTATCACACAGATAAAGAGCTTAAAACAAGATAAGGCAGAAATGAAAAATGCAATAACCAAGATTTGCAATTGACTGGTTGTTTGACCACAAGTTTGGAAGAAGCAGAGAACTAATAAGAAATATAGAAGATAGAATAATGGAAAATATTAAACTTAACAAATTAGGAAAAGAAAAATCTTGGATTACAAAAGTAGACTTACGGAACTCAGTGACTCCATCAAATGTAATAGCGTTCATATCAAAGAAGTTCCAGAAGAAGAAGAGAAAAAGGGGACAAAAGTTATATTTGAGAAAATTATAGTTGAAAATATCCCTAATTTGGGGAAGCAAACAGACTCCCAAACCCAGGAGGCACAGGGAACTCCCATAAAAAATGCAGGCCAACACCAAGACATATTGTAGTTAAATTTGCAAAATATAGACATAAAGAAAAAATCTTAAAAGTAGCAACACGAAAGAAGTCTCTAACTTACAAGGGAAGATGAATAAGATTAGCAACAAATGTCTCCACAGAAACTTGGTAGGCCTGAAGAAAGTAGCATGATATATTCAACACACTGAATAGGAAAAAAATATGCAGCTGAGACTACTCTACCCAGCAAGACTATCATTCAGAATAGAAGGAAAGATAAAGAGCTCCTTCCCGACACACACACAAAAAGAACTAAAAGAGTTCATGACCACTAAACCAGCCCTGCAATAAATATTTAAGGGGATTTTCTGAGTGGGAAAAAAAGGCCAAAATTGACAAAGACTAGAAAGGAACAGAGAAAATCTCCAAATGAAATGATAAAACAAGTAATAAAATGGCATTAAATTAATATAAATCAATAATTACTCTGCATATAAATGGATTAAATGTTCCAATCAAAAGACATATGGGGTCAAAATGGATTTAAAAAAAGACCAATCTATATGCTGCCTACAAGAGACTCATTTTAGACCTAATAACACTCTGCAGATTGAAAGTAATTGTATGGAGAAACATTTACGATGCAAATGGATTTTAAAAGAAAGCCAGAGTAGCAATATTTCTATCAGACAAACTAGATTTTAAACCAAAATTGTAACAGATGAAGAAGAGCATAATATCCTAAGAAAGGGGTCTATCTACCAAGATCTAACAATTGCAAATATTTATACCCCCAACTTGGTAAACCCAAATATATAAAACAATTAATAACCAACATAAAGAAACTAATTGATAATTATACAACAATAATATGGGACTTTAACACTCCACTGACATCAATGGACAGAACATCTAAACAGAAACCCAGGGAAAATGGCTTTGAATGACATACTGGACCAGATGGATTTAACAGATATGTTCAGAACATTCCATCCTAAAGCAGCACAATACATATTCTTTTCAAGTGCACATGGGACATTCCAGAATAGATCAGATATTAGGTCACAAATCAGGACTCAAATGTACAAAAATATTGAGATCACACCATGCATCTTTTCTGACTACAATGCTATGAAACCTGAGGTCAATAAGAAGAAAAAATATGGAAAGACCACAAATGTAGTGAGTTTAAAAAACATGCTATAAATGGGGCACCTGGTTGGCTCATTTTGTAGAACATGCAACTCTTGATATTAGGTCATGAGTTTAAGCCCCGAATAACGTGAGGAGCCCAGTTAAACAAGCAAGCAAGCAAAACAAACAAACAAACAAACAGTATACCACTAAACAATGAATGGGTGAGCTGAGAAATCAAAAGAAAATCTAAAAATATATATATATAAACATATACAAATGAAAACAACAGTCCATAACTTTTGGGATGCAGCAAAAGAGGTCCTAGGAGGGAAGTATATACAAATACAAGACTAACTCAAAAGCGATAAAAATCTCAAACAATAAACCTAACCTTACATCTAAAGGAAGCAGAAAAAGAACAAAAATGAAGCCTACAGCCAACAAAAGAAGGGGAATAATGAAGATTAGGGCAGAAATAAACAATATAGAATCTAAAAACAAAAACAAAAACAAAAACAGAACAGCTAAATATAACCAGGAGCTGGTTCTTTTAAGAAATTAATAAAATTGATAAACCCCTAGCCAGAATTATCAAAAAGAAAAGAGAAAGGATGCAAATAAATATAATCATGGATATGAGGGGAGAAATCACAACCAATACCACAGAAATACAAACAATTTTAAGAATGTTATAAAAAACTATACACCAACAAATTGGAAAACTTGGAAGAAATGGATCAATTCCTGAAAACACATAAACTACCAAAATGGAAACAGAAAGAAAATGAAACTTTAACAGATCAATCACCAGCAAAAAATTGAATCAGCAATCAAAAATCTTCCAACACACAAGAGTCCAGGCCAGATGGCTTCACAGAGGAATTATACCAAACATTTAAAGGACAGTTAATACCTATTCTTCTCAAACTACTCAAAAAAATAGAAAAGGAAAGAAAACTTACAAATTCCTTCTATGAAACCAGCATTACCCTGATACCAAAACCAAAGACTCCACTAAAAAATAAAACTACAGACCAATATCCATGATGAACATGGGTGAAAAAATTCTCAATAAAACTCTAGGAAACTGAATCCAACGGTACATTAAAGGAATAATTCACCATGATAAAGTGGGATTTATTACTGGGATGCAGGGCTGGTTCAATATTCACAAATCAATCAACATGATACATCACATTAATAAAAGAAAGGATAAGAATCCTATGATCTCAATAGACGCAGAAAAAGTATTTGACAAAGTACAACATCCATTCATGATAAAAACTTTCAACAGAGTAGAGTTAGAAAGAATATACCTCAACATAATAAAGGCCATATACCAAAAGCTCACAGCTACTGCCACCCTCAATGGGGAAGAACTGAGTACTTTTCCTCTGTTGTCAGGAACAAGGCAGGGATGTCTGCTCACACCACTGTTATTTAACATAGTACTTTAAGTCCTAGCCACAGAAATTAGGCAACAACAACAACAACAACAACAACAACAAAAAGTCATCCAAATCATCAAGGAAGAAGTCAAATTTCTGCTATTTGGAGATGATATGACACTATATATAGAAAACACAAAATACTCCACCAAAAAATTCCTAGAAATGATAAATGAATTCAGTAAAGTCACAGGATACAAAATCAATGCACAGAAATCTGTTGCATTTCTATACACAAATAATGAAACAGCAGAAAGATAAATCAAGGAATTAATCCAATTTACAATTGCACCAATAATAAAAAGATACCTAGGATTAAATATAACCAAAGATGTAAAAGATCTGAATTCTGGAAAGTATGAAACACAGATGAAAGTAATTGAAGATTACACAAAGAAATGGAAAGACATTCCAGTCTCAGGGATTGGAAGAACAAATAGTCTTAAAATGTCTATACTACCCAAACCAGTTCTACACATTTAATGTCATCCTTACCATAATACCACTAGCATTTTTCACAGAGCTAGCGCAAACAATCCTAAAATGTGTATGAAATCACAAAAGACCTCTAATAGCCAACGTAATCTTGAAAAATAAAAACAAAGCTGGAGGCATCACCATTTCAGACTTCAAGTTATAATACAAAGTTGTAGAAATCAAAACTGTATGGTACTGGCACAAAAATAGATACATAGATCAATAGAACAGAATAGAAAACCCCAAAATTGATCCATGACTATATGGCCAATTAATCTTTGACAAAGCAGGAAACACTATTAAATTGAAGAAAAAAGACAGTATCTTCAACAAATGGTGCTGGGAAAACTGGACAGTTACATGCAAATGAATAAAACTGGACCACTTTCTTATCCCATATACAAAAGTAATTTCAAATGGATGAAAGACCTAAATCTGAGAAAAGAAACCATCAAAATCATAGAAGAGATCACAGACAGTAACTTATTTGACATCAGCCATAGCAACTTCTTACCTGAAATGACTCCTGAGGCAAGGGAAACAAAAGCAAACACACAAACACACACACACACACACACACACACACACACACGAATATTACTCAGTTATAAAAAAGAATGAAATCTTCCAATTTGCAAAGGAAGGAGCTAGAGAGTGTTAGGATAAACCAAATATGTCAGAGAAACACAAATACCATGTGATTTTACCCTTATGTGGAACTTAAGAAACATAACAAACAAATATAGGCAAGAAAAGTAGGATAACCAAGAAACAAACTCATAACTATAAAGAACAAACTAATGGTTACCTTAGGGAAGTTGTCTGGGGATATGGGTTAAATAAATGGTGGGGATTAAGGAGGGCACATTTGATGAGCACTGGCTGTTGTAGTAAGTGATGAATCACTAAATTCTACACCTGCAACTAATGTTACACTGTAAATTAAATAGCTGGAATTTAAATAAAAACTTGAAAAAATGAATAGTTTTTATCTTGATTGTGGTGATGGTTACTTGATTCTACACATGTGATGAAATGTCATAGAAGTACATATACACATTTCACCAATACCAGTTTCCTGGTTTTTGTGGTGTACTATAATTATGTTAGATAGAAATATTGGGAGGAACTGAGTGAAGAGTACACGGGACGTCTCTGTATTATCTTTGTGATTTTTGAATCTATAATTACTTAGAAATATAATATTTAAAAAGTACTCTTTGTTAAGACTAGTTTTTCCCTTTAGTTTTGACTTCATGAATATGCAACCTACTTATATGAGTAGCGCCTCAGAATCTAAAGGAATCTGAGCTTGCTTTAATGCTGCGCTATCGCCATGCTGAAATTCTTAACATTTTAACAATGAACTTTTCATCCTCATTTTGCACTAAAGCCCACAAATTATATATCTGTTCCTAGTTGCCCTTGTTTGTTCCTGATATTTGTTTAAGACAGTATTAAACTTTATTTTTCAAGTATTTCTTAGGGAACTTGACTCATTGTCTGGTAGCATTTTACTATTTCAATCATTATTTAAAACTGAATGTGTCTTATTTGAATTTCTTCCACACAAATATCAAAGAGAAATGTACAATTTTGAGGAAGTAGCCACAGACTTCTAAGAGAATACTAATGTTTTGCAACTCAAAATAAAATTGATAATCTGATTTTTATTTAATTAAACACAGGCTAGATGATAAAAATAAAGAAGTAACTTTAAGGGCATTTTCCCAGTGTGTTACTTTTCAGATGAAGAAAAGTAGTATATATGTAAAGAACGCTTTGATCAATGAATTTTTAAAATCTTACTATATATTTTTTCACTAAGATTTTTTATGCAACTCAAGAAATTTATCCTTTTGATTATAAATTTTCCATGCTTTTTGAGTTTCATCTAGGTTACTTTTTCTACCACAGAAAGAACCATTTCAAGTGATTTACTATTGTAAAATCAATGACAACAACAAATTAACATTCTTTTTAGAATGTCATTTAAGATACTTATCACAGATGTTTCATAGATATTAGAATTGTTTTGATAATGACAATTTTATTTGAATATTAATACACATCCCCAAACCATTAAGGGTTAGATCCTCCAGAATTTTAAAATATTCATGCTATAGCTCCTCTACTCCAGTGCCAGAGACAGTAAATAGTTCTTCTTGTGCTAGTTAGTGCTAATGGGAAGAGGTAGGGGCTAAGAATGAGGAATGATGAAAAGCCAAGCCTTACATCTTTTGAGGACTCTACTTAATAGTGTGCCAAATTAAGCATATGCAAATCACTTTGGTAATATATCTGCTTCCCCTAATTACTCTGTGTGTGTGTGTTTGTGTGTGTGTGTGTGTGTGTGTGTGTGTGTGTTCTCTTTGTCTGTTGCCTTCTACCATCTCCCATGCTCTCACAAAAGGGCAGATTGTGGTTATGTGAGATAAGAACAAGAGTGCTATTCAAGTTCAGCATCATCACCACCATCAACCTCTAAACTAAGATAATCAGAGCTATATTCTACTTTGGTGTTTATAGCTTTGCTTTCTTCACCTGTATCTTATACCCAAGCTCTTTTTCTTCCACATCAATGTAATAGTAATTTAACTGTAGGCTTGCTTTCTAATTACTATGTTCAATTTACATAACAGCTTTAAAAATATAATTCACTATACTTAAAACTATTATGTGAATTTGATTTATGGTTTGTGAGAATGAGAGCTTTTAGAATAATTTCTATCCCTTCCAAATTATGCTGGTGATTTAAATTTTTGCTATGTATATATCACTGAATAAAGGAAAATGTGGTCATTTCTGTTATAATCCAAGGTTTTAATTGATTTAAGAACTGTTTCAGAAAAAGAAACACTACAATGCATTTCTGAAATTAAACATTTTTAAAATATGACAGATTTTTCAAGGAAATTAAAGATCTTCATATGTATAATCAGTATTTGAATCCTTTAGACCTAATTAGGCAGGCAAAATTTCCTCTGAAAATCTAATTTCTATGTATTTGATAGCAAAAAATAAGTAAACAAGTGGTACAATTTTTTTTCATTAAAACAGAAACAAAACAAAACAAACAAGCAAACAAAATACACTGTCTAAACTTTGTAGTGCATTGAGGGTAAAATTGTCTAGAGTGAAACATGATGTTTTTGCCATTGATAGTGTGCTCAGGAGGATTTTGGTACAGATGAAATTTCCCTCTGGGAACTGTTCCTGATAATAATCTTGGTTTGATTGTTTAATCCTGTAGAGGCAAGTAAATCCTTCAATTGACTCCTTAGGATAGACCTAAATTTGAACTCTTCCAGAGAATCTGTGATGAAGACATGAACTTGGAAATGATGATGGAGTAAAAATTGCATATATTTAATGAAGAAGGTTTCAGTCATTATTTTAAAACTCACTTTTAGTAACATATCCAGATGGAGTACTATGAATTTAAATGTTTCAGTATGATGTATCATAAAAATTACTTTAATTATGATTATGGTTTTTTGTTTCAAGTTTTTATTTAAATTATAGTTAGTTAACAAATAGTTTAATATTGGTATCATCAGTAGAATTTAGTGATTCCTCACTTACATATAACACTGAGTGCTCATCACAACAAGTGCTCTCCTTATTACCCATCACCCATTTAGGCCATTCCCTATACACATCTCCTCCATCAAGCCTCAGTTTGTTCTCTATAGTTAAGGATCTCTTATGGTTTGTTCTCTCTTTTTCCCTCCCTGCACTATGTTCATCTGTTTTGTTTCTTAAATTCCACATATGAATGAAATCATATAGTATTATGATCATGTTTTAAGGGAACTATATCAATGATAATTTCTTTCTGTTCAAGCACTTGCATATTTAAAACACTGAGGCTTTATTTCTGATTAAAATGAAAATGTGAAACATCCTTTCATCACTTTGAATAGTGAGAAGGAAATTAATTGCTTTAAGGAATATAAGGATAGTAAAAAAGGAAAGTAAAGTGTCTGGTGTCCAAAACTGTGCCAAAAAACTGAACAGTCAAAAAAAACCCAAAAAACAAACAAAAAAAACAAGACTTTTATAACTTTTTTAAGTTTATTTATTTTTGAAATAGAGACAATGTTAGTGGAGGGAAGGGTAGGTAGAGAGGGAGACAGAAAATCCCAACCAGGCACTGCATCATCAGTGCAGGGCCTGACATGGGGCTCAAACTCACAAAACCATAAGATCATGACCTGAGCTGAAACCAATTGTCAGACACTTAACTGAGCTACTCAGGTGCCCAAAAAGCAAAGTTTTTATAATCTTAAGTGAAACAATTTATAGTGAGAATCATTAGCAAAAGTTTGAAGCAATTATTTTACTTTGATAAACTAATATACGGATGTGAGTGAGCTCTCAGCACTCTTAATTTTTCTACATTCATTTTTATGTACAGATTTGTTGCAAAACATACATTACTTACACAGGGAAACTAAAGGGACTGCATTTTAGAAAGGCTATACTTTGTAGCTCCATTTTGTCAGCACAGAACCTGCTTGGGATTTCTCTCCCTCTGTTTCTGCCCCTACCCAGCTTGCTCTCTCCTTCAAAAAAGAAAATAATGAAGTAATAAACATAAAAAAAATTAGAAAAGAAGAAAGTTTCCATTTCTGCTGTTTCTCTGCTAAGTCCCATTAATTCATGTTCTATATTTTGCATCTGAGTAAACCAAATAAACTATGTTCCCATTATAAAGAGAGACAAGAAAGTTAATCATTCTCTAAGTGCATCCTAGTTTTATCTAGGGAGATGCTTGATGACATCTAAAAAGAATCAGATCCCACACATGTTCCAGAACATCAATTTCAAATAAAACTTAGTGGCATTAACATCAATACCTCCTACCTTTGGTGATTTATGGAATAACACTTATTGTTCACCTGACACTCACCCTTTGATCTGATCCTACCTTGGATTCCTGAAGGAACACATACCCTGGAACCATTTCCAATATAAAACCTTAACCTCAAGTTATGGAGAGACTCACTTCTTTTCTGAGTCTCCCAGACACTCCATCTGCTATATTCTATCACTTGTGTTATTCAATAAACTCTGTCCTCACTTCCTCCTGGCTCCTGTTTGATTTCTATCCTGTATGAAGCCAAGGACCCTCTTGGCTTGTTCTGCAGGACCCTCTCTGGGTCCTCAGACCCAGCCTATCTATGTCATTACTGTTACATTGACTTTTAGGCTGCCCTCATGCTTAATGTAGCACATTTTTCAATTTAGAAGGCAGTACATAAAATAGAAAACAGTATTTAATCAGACATTTTGAAAAACTAATAACTACTTATTTTGAGGTCAGGTCATTTAGTGAAAAAATATGTATACATAGTAAAAAAATCATATTAGCCTATACGATTTGCCTTTTATGATAGAAGACAAGCAGTTGAGGAAAATAAGCCCAACTAAAATTTTCTCTACAATGACTGACTTTGAGTTATTAATTTGTGTGAAGCCCAGGGCTCTAGATATTATTTTGAGTATTTCATGATGAATTTAGCATTTGTTCTACTCTAGCTTTCTCCAAAGAAGGAGGGCAGGGTTGTATCAGTAGAGCAAACAGGAAGAAGCTTCCACTTGTATGAAACTATCGTGTCTCTGTCTCTAAAATATGGTATATAGTTTATTTGTTTTACTTTTTCCTTTCAAAAGAATGCAACCATAATAGAGCTAAATAAGATTTCAAAAACAATGACTAGGATGACATCTTAAAAATAGAATTAGAACCTCTTTATCTAAAGATGAAAGTAGTTAGGGGCACCTGGGTGGCTCAGTCGGTTGAGTGTCCGACTTCGGCTCAGGTCATGCTCTCATGGTTCCTGAGTTCGAGCCCTGTGTTGGGCTCTGTGCTGACAGCTCGGAGCCTGGAGCCTGCTTCAGACTCTGTGTCTCCCTCTCTCTCTGCCCCTCCCTCACTTGCACTCACTCTTTCTCTATCTTTCTCAAAAATAAGTAAACATTAAAAAAACTAAAGATAAAAGTAAATTTTAAAACAAATAGAATAGATGAAACTGCTGACAGTAGTTTGCTATAAACATACTAGTTTATTTTCCCCAAGAAAAGAAACAGGATGAAATTACACTAGTGTAGGCAGTCTCACAGTAATAGAAATTCATTTAAATATCTGTAGCTTAAAAAAATCATAATTTCTGTGGATTTAACAGCAGAGAGAAATAATTTTAAAATTCGCATTAATTTAGAACTCATTCCACAAAGTTAAGCCATCCTCCCAAATGGGTCTTTGTGTGCCTAGTTAAAATAAAACAATTCATTAATTTGAAAAAATAGAGATTAAAAACCAAGGTTTATAATTAACAAACATATGATATAAATACATTTTCCAAGTTCACAATGAATTCTAACTGATGAAACATTTCAAAACATGATTTTTTAAATGTTTATTTATTTATTTTGAGGGAGGGGTGGAGTAGAAAGAGGGAGAGAGAGAATCTTGAGCAGACTCTGTGTTGTCAGTGAAGAACCTGACACAGGGCTTGATCTCATGAATAGTGAGGTCATGACCTGAGCCAATAGCAAGAGTCTAATGCTAAACCAGCTGAGCCATCCAGGTGCACTCAAAAATAATTTTTAGCCAGCAAAGCTAACACTTTGGAATGAAAAGTTCCTTTTCTCTTTATTCTCTTTTTCTCTGAAACAAACAAAAAAAATGCATAATACTTTGTCAGGAAAATGTATAAGTAAAAATCAATCCCTGATGTTTCTGGACTTTTATAAAAAACATATAATTATAACACAGCAATTATTATAATAAATGTGTCTTTTTTACAGTTTGAATAAAAGATGTATTTTGAATAAAACCCTGCTACAATAAAAAGCATCACTTAATTTTCAAAATGTCAACAATAAACTTAAAAAACAAATAGGCTCAAGAAATTAGATTTCTTGGAATTCTATCCTAATGTTATTTATCTGTAGGGGTTCCATTTTCACATAAAAGTAGTTCATCTCATGATTCTACTGTGATTTTAGAAAATAGCAGCTATTTTTCCTAATTATCTTGATATGATATAAAATATTTATTAAAATAAATCAAGAGGAAAGGTTCTGGTAGAGTAGGAGATCCCTAGGCACATTTCATACCAGGAAGACCACTACATAACTATCCTAAATGCATCCTAATGCATCCTAAATGCCCCAGAAATTGACCCAAAGACAGAACAAATTCCACAACTAACAGGAGAGAAGAGGCTACATCAAAGACAGGGCATGCACAGACATGATTTGGGGGAGAAAAAGATCAAAGGTGCTGTAGCGGGCGGGAGAAGTGGTCACAGAGAAGGGTGAGAGAGAAAGGAGCATACAGGGGACACAAAAAGAGAACATTTACGCCCACCCATTGGCTTAGAAAACAAGAGAAGCTGAATTTCCTGAGTTCTTGAAACCAACTTAATAAAGCCTGGAGTTTTAAAGGTCAGTGGGCTTGGCTGGGATAGAGCCCACTGTACTGCTCCTGGAGAGAAGGCAGGCAAACAACCTGAGGTCGGGGAGGCAGACAGTATGGATTCAGTGATTTGAGAAGTCTCTGAGCCACACAGTGGGTAGATTATTCCCTCTTATCAGAGCACTTTGATGACAGGCCTCATTCATGGTGACACCATTCTGGGAATAAAGGAGCTGGCTGGTGCCATTTCCTCCTCCAACCCTTAGCTCAAACACTGAGCCATCTGCAGGAAGAAACACAGCACCTAAACTAGCTGCCTAAATTGCTTATACCAAGCTCCACTCCTTTGTTCTCTGGCAAGATTGCTGTTCTCAGTCAAGCATGCCCCAGCATGATATGTCCCTTCCCTACAACACCAGGAAAAAACCTTGCCCACACCACGTCTCCTGATGAGAGATCTGCAAGGCCTCAATTTTCTGGGGAGTGGTATCAGGTCTTATTTCATAAGCAGACCATAGCACACCTAGTTAAAATTCACCATATGCAGGCCAAAGACCGAACACTTCCCACAGCAGGTAAGGAGAGTTTCTGCAGAAGAGTAGCTTGAAGAATAAAGCAGCCAAAAGCACAACAGCAGAACACACACAGTACAATCCAGAGACGTCATGATCACTACATGTCGTGTATCCAAGTTATGATCACTACATGATCCCTTCTTTTAAAACCATTACTTTCAGGAGCAGAGAAAATAACTGGCTTTTCTAACACAGAGAAGTCAGAGACTTTGACAAAATGCAAAGACATAGAAATTTATCACATGTGAAAGAACCAGATAAGGCCATGGCCAGACATCTAAGTAAAACAAATATAAATAATATGCCTGATTGAGAATTTAAAGTAACAATCATAAAGGAATTAACCATGGTTGAGAAAAGACATCAGTGAGACCTTACCACAGAGATAAAGGAGTTAAAAAGGAATCAACTAGAGATGAATAATGCAATGAAAGAGAAACAAGCTTGATGCAATTACCAGCAGACTGGAAGAATCAGAAGAATATATATGACTTAGAAGAGAAAATAATGAAAAATAATGAAGCTGAACAAAACGAAGAAAAAAAAAAGTTATGGAATATGAGAATAGACTAAGGAAAATCAGTGACTCCATGAAACATAATAACATTCATATTATGAGTCCCAGAAGAAGAAGAGAAAGGGGGGCAGAACATTTATTTGAAGAAATAATAGCTGAAGTTTCTCTAATCTGGAGAAGGAAATGGACATCCAGATCCAAGAAGCACAGAGAACTCCCATCAAAATCAACAATAGCAGGCCAAGACCAAGACATTTTGTAAGTAAATTTGCAAAATATAGTGATAAAGAAAAAAATCACAAAAGCAGTAACACAAAAGTCCTTAAATTACAAGGAAAACCCATAAAGAAAACTGGAGATCTCTCCACAGAAAATTATCAAGCCAGAAGGGAGTGGCATAATATGTTCAAAGTGCTGAGTGAAACTACAAACTAACTTTTAGTTATAGACTGTATAATTGTACATTTTGATTAATATAATTTTTTGTCAAGTTAGCTAACATACAGGGTATACCGTGTGCTCTTGATTTTGGGGGTAGATTCCTGGGATTCATCACCCAGTGCTCATTTCAACAAGTGCCCTCCTCAATGCCTATAGCCCATTTTCTCCTCTCCCCTTTACCCCCATCAACCTTCAGTTTTCTCTCTGTATTTAAGAGTGTCTTATGGTTTGCCTGTCTCTCTGTTTGAAACTATTTTTCCCTTCCATTCCCCTTACCATTATGGAAAGTTTGTCAAGTTACACATATTGGTAAGTGGATAAAGAAGATGTTGTTTATATATAAAATAGAATACTACTTGGCAATAAGAAAGAATGAAATCCTGCCATTTGCAACAACACGGATGGAACTGGGGGGTATTATGCTAAGTGAGATAAGTCAGTTAGAGAAAGACAGATATTATACTGTGGGGAATCAGTTTAAGAATTATCTGAGCTTGCACTAATGGTTTAACAAGGCTTAAGGTGGAAATCCACCACAGGGAAAAAGCACCCCAGCATAGAACAATGCATAGAGTAGAAAGCAGCATCCATAGGACAAAAGTGTCCAAGACCAAGTAGAGGCAGAAAGCCACCATAGCAGGGTAAAAAAGACCAGAATTTATCATTGAGTAAAACAAAGCATAAAGCATAAAGCCTCTACAGGGCAAAAATGCCCAGAGCTAATTAGCGAGAAAAAAATGCCTTGTTAACCCTGAGGTAGCATGCTCTATCTGTCTTAACCTCTAGAAAGGTTAAGATAATCAGACACAGTGCCTGGTGCCTGCAGTAAACAGTCATCTGCTTGGCACCAGGACTTTGATTTGTATTGACCCTAAACCCTAACACTACATACCTTCAAAACACCCACTTTCTCTCACACACATGAGTTAATGATCACTGTTTTATTATCTCTTTCTGCACATTCATCACGTATGTAAGCTTTCTGATCCTAATAAATACAGAGCAAAGACACTTACTCAGGGCTCTTATCTCCTTCCAGACATTAGCCTTTCTCATATTCAATTCTGTGTCTTCTCTCTTGCTGGACAAGAAAGAACTCCAGACTCAAAATCTTCGACATCATATGTTTTCCCTCATGTGAAGAATTGCATATTTTTAGCAACTTAAATCTTATGTAGTAATTCCTTATTAAATATACATATTAAAATTTAATATGGCTAAAGAAATGTTAATGTAGTTTTCCTAAAACTTATTCTTTCACTGTTTGAAACTCTAAAGTGGCCTATTGTTAATTGTCTTAAAAAAAACCTCAGAAATCTTTATAGAGTAACTTTTAAAATGTATCACTTGCCAGGGTGCCTGGGTGGCTCAGTCCGTTAATCATCTGACTCTTGATTTTGGCACAGGTCACGATCCAACGGTTCATGAGAAAACCTGCATCAGACTCCATGCTGACAGTGAGGAGCCTGCTTGGGATTCTCTCTTTCTCTCCCCTTCTCCCATTCGTGTGTGCTCTCTCTCCCTCTCTCTAAAAAAATAAATAAACATTTAAAAATAAATTAATAAATAAAAATTATCGCTTGCTGATTCATGTTTTTATATTTACATGCCAACAATAAATTGTATTAACAGTATAAGTTTTATGCATGACTATAACTATCTGTTTTGTGAAAAATCTGACATATCAGATGATTTTTAAATGAAACACAAAAATGGTTTAGTTAAAAAAATTCTGAATGGGAAAATTCTGCAGACAAAAATACTCTATCCAACAATAATATCATTCAGAATAGTTGGAGAGGTAGTTTCCCAGACAAACAAAACCTAAAGGGAACCTGCTCTGAAGAATTGTTGAAGAGGACTCTCTGAGTGCAAAGGAGATACCGAAAGTGACAAAGACAAGAAAGGCTTAGCGAAAATCTCCAAAGCCAATAATGAACCAAGTAATAAAGTGGAAATAAATACACATCTAACAGTAATTACTCAGAATGAAAATGGACTCAACACTCCCTTCAAAAGACATAGGATGTCAGAATGGAAAACAAAAACAAGACCCACCTATATGCTGCCTACATGAGACTCATTTTAGACCTAAAGACAGCTGAAGATTGGAAGTGAGGGGATGGAAAAATATTTATCATGCAAATGGAGTCAAAAGAAAGCCAGAGTAGCAATACTTACATCAGACAAACTAGATGTTAAGACAAATACTGTAACAAAAGATGAAAAAGGGCATTATATCATATAAAAGGGGACAAACCAACAAGATCTAATTATTATAAATATTTATGCACTGAATATAGAAACACCCAAATATATTAAACAATAACAAATATAAATAAACTCACTGATAATAATACAATAATAGTAAGGGGCTTAAATATCCCTCTTGCATCAATGGACAGATCATCTAAACAGAAAATAAACAAGGAAACAATGGCTTTGAATAACACACTGGACCAGATGAACTTAACATATATATTCTGAATATTCCATCTTAAGCACAAGAATACACATTCTTTTCAAGTGCACATGGGACATTACCCAGAATAGATAACATATTAGGACACAAATCAGGCCTCAGCAAAGACAAAAAGATTGAAATCATACCATGTATCTTGTTTAACCACACTATGAAACTTGAAATCAACCACAAGAAAAAAATTGGAAAGACTGAAAATACTTTGAGTGTATAAAAACATGCTATTCCATGGGGGAGGGGAAGAAAAAAAATGGTTAGAGAGGGAGGGACCCAAAACATAAGAGACTCCTATAAACTGAGAACAAACTGAGGGTTTAAGGGGGGGGGTGGGAGGGAGGGGTGGGTGGGTGATGGGTACTGAGGAGGGTACCTGTAGGTATGAGCATTAGGTGTTGTATGGAAGCCAATTTGACAATAAATTTCATAATAAAAAAGACACGCTACTAAAAAATTAATGCGTCAACCAGGAAATAAAAGAAAAAATAAAAAATAAAATAAATGTCAACAAATACAAATGACAACACAATGGCCCCAAACTCTTTGGATGATGCAAAAGCAGTCCTAAGATGGAAGTGCATAGCAATACAGGCCTACCTTAAGAAGCAAGGAAAACCTCAAATAAACAACCTAACCTTACACATAAAGTAGCTAGAAAAAAAAACAAGCAAAAATAAACACAAATGAAGCCTAAAGCCAGTAGAAGGAAGGAAATAATGATTAGAATGGAAATAAATTGTATGAAAACTAAACGAAAACAGAAACAAAACAATAGAACAGATCAATGAAACTAGGAAATGGTTCTTTGAAAAATTAATACAATTGATGAACCTCTAGCCAGACTTATCAAAAATAAATGACAGAGGTCCTAAATAAATAAAGTCATAATTGAGAGAGAGTAGAAATAAATCAACACCACAGAAATAAAAAAAAAATATTAGAGAATATTATGAAAAACTATATGGCAACAAATTGGACAACCTGGAAAAAAACAGGTAAATCACTTCAAACATATCAAATACCAAAACTGTAACAAGAATAAAAGGGAAAACGTAAACAGACTTATAACCAGCAAAGAAATTTAATTAGTAATCAAGAAACTGACAACAAATAAAAGTCCAGATACAGATGGCTTCACAGGCGAATTCTACCAAACATTTGGAAAAAAAGCTAATACTTATTCTTCTCAAACTATTCCAAAAAATATAAAAGGAAGAAAACTTCCAAACTCACTCTATGTAGCCAGCATTATCCCAGTACCAAATCCAGATAAAGACACCACTAAAAAAGAGAACTACAAGCAATATTTTTGTTGAACATAGATGCAAAAATTCTCCATAAAATACTAGCAAACCAAGTCTGAAAGTAAGTTGAAAATCATCCACCACAATCAAGTGGGATTTATTCTTTGGTAGCTAGAGTAGTTCATTAATTACAAATCAATCAATGTGCAATATCATATTAATAAAAAACTGATAAGAACCATACAATTCTTCATATAGATGCAGAAAAAGCATTTGACAAAGTTCACTCATCCTAAGATGAGTGAACATCCCTTAATATAATAAAGGCCATACATGAAAAACCCACTACTATATTATCTTCAATGGGAAAAAACTGAGATCTTTTCCTCTATGGTCAGTAACAAGTCAGGGATGGCCACTCTCTCCACTGTTATTTAACAGAGTATTGGAAATTCTGGCCTCAGCAAACAGATAATAAACTAATAATAATAATAATAATAATAATAATAAAATGCATCCAAATTGGCAAGGAAGAAGTCAAAGTTCCATTATTTGCAGATGACATAATAGTGTATATAAAAAACCTGAAGAATTCCACCAAAAATTTTGTAGAACTGATATATAAATTCAGTAAAGTCACAGGATACAAAATTAATGTATAAAAATATGTTGCATTTCCATACATCAGTAATGAAGCAACAGAACAAGAAATCAAGGAATCAATCCCATTTACATTTGCACCAATAAGATACTTAGGGTTAATCCTACCTCAAGACATGAAATACTTGTACTACAAAAACTATAAAACACTGATGAAAGATATTGAAGATGAGAAAATGAAATTGAAAGACATTTCATGCTCGTGGATTGAAAGAGCAAATATTGTTGAAAAGTCTCTATTTTCCTGATGAGGACGGACGTTGAGCATCTTTTCATGTGCCTGTTGGCCATCTGGATGTCTTCTTTAGAGAAGTGTCTATTCATGATTTCTGCCCATTTCTTCACTGGATTATTTGTTTTTCAGGTGTGGAGTTTGGTGAGTTCTTTTTAGATTTTGGGTACTAGCCCTTTGTCTGATATGTCGTTTGCAAATATCTTTTCCCATTCAGTTGATTGCCTTTTAGTTTTGTTGATTGTTTCCTTTGCAGTGCAGAAGCTTTTTAACTTCATGAGGTCACAAAATCAATGTATAGAAATCAGTTGCATTCTTATACACTAACAATGAAGCAACAGTAAGACAAAGAAACTGATCCCATTCACAATTGCACCAGGAAGCATAAAATACCTAGGAATAAACCCAACCAAAGATGTAAAAGATCTGTATGCTGAAAACCATAGAAACTTATGAAGGAAATTGAAGAAGATATAAAGAAATGGAAAAACATTCCGTGCTCATGGATTGGAAGAATAAATATTGTCAAAATGTCAATACTACCCAAAGCTATCTACACATTCAATGCAATCCCAATCAAAATTGCACCAGCATTCTTCTCAAAGCTAGAACAAGCAATCCTAAAACTTGTATGGAACCAAAAAAGACCCATAATATCCAAAGTAAGTTTGAAGAAGACCAAAGCGGGAGGAATCACAAACCCAGACTTTAGCCTCTACCACAAAGCTGTAATCATCAAGACAGCATGGTAATGGCACAAAAACAGACACATAGACCAATGGAATAGAATAGACTCCAGAATTGGACCCACAAAAGTATGGCCAACTAATCTTTGACGAAGCAGGAAAGAATATCCAATGGAAAAAAGACAGTCTCTTTAACAAATGGTGCTGGGAGAACTGGACAGCAACATGCAGAATAATGAAACTAGACCACTTTCTCACACTATTCACAAAAATGAACTCAAAATGGATAAAGGACCTGAATGTGAGACAGGAAACCATCAGAATCCTAGAGGAGAAAGCAGGGAAAAACCTCTCTGACCTCAGCCACAGCAATTTCTTACTTGACACATCTCCAAAAGCAAGGGAATTAAATGCAATAGGACTTCTTGTGATATGTTGAATAAAAATGGTGAGAGTGAGTATCCTTGTTGTGTTCCTGATCTTGAAAAGCTTTCACTGTTTCACTATTGAGAATTACAGTAGTTATGGGTTTGCTGTATATGATCTTTAATATGTGGAGATACATTTTCTCTATACCCAGTTATTTCTTTGAGAATTTTCATCATAAAAGAATGTTGAATTGTGTCAGATACTTTTTCTATGTCTATTGTGATGATAATACAATTTTTACCCTTTTTCTGTTAATGTACTTATTATATTTATTGATTTAGGGATGTTTAATTATACTTTCATCCATGGGATATATCTTACTTGATTTACTGTATGATCATTTCAAACTATCATTGTATTTGACTTGCTAATATTTTTGTTGTGGATATTTTTGCATCTGTGTCCTTTAATGATATTTGTCTGTAATTTTCTTGTATTGTCCTTAACTGGCTGTGATATTAAGATGATGCTGGCCTTGAAAAATAAGTTTAGAAGTTTTGTTCAACTATCCTTTTCAACAATTTTAAAAAGAAATAATATTAGTTATTGTTTAAATGTTTAAATCTGACCCTCTACTTTGATGGTATGTTTTTAATTACTGTTTCAATGCCCTTGCTGGTAATTGTTTATATTTTCTATTTCTTCATGATTTATCCCTGGTATTTGTATGTTTCTAGGAATATATAAATTTATTGTAGATTGTTAATTTTTGGCATATAATGGTTCATAGTATTCTCTTATGATGATTGTATTTCTATGATATTAGTTGTAATGTCTTCTCTTTCATTTATAACTGTATTTATTTGAATTTTCTCTCTTTCTTGTGAATTCTAACCAATAGCTTGCCTTTTATCTGTATCTCTTCACCTTTAGCTGATTTTTAGTGTGACTTTGTAAGATTTTTATATATTGTAACTAGAACTAATCTGACAGACATTTGTATTGCAAATATTTCTCCAAATATAAATTTTCATTTAACTTGCCTTTTGAAGATTATACTTTTTAATTTTAATGAAGCATAATTATTTATTATATATTTATTTTATGGATAACACTTTTTCTCTCCTGTTTATTTATTTGGACTACTTGAAGTTACCAAAAAAAAATTTTTTTTAATTTTCTTCTAGTAGTTTTACAGTGTTAGCTGTATCTCAAATTAGATTTTCTCTAAGCATGAGTTCAGCTTCAGATGCTTCAGTTTGTACATTGACAAGCATATATTTCAACACATTTATAAAAAGACACTATTCCCCCAGTGAAGTATTCCAAAACTTTTTATTGGCCATTGGATTATGTTGGCATCACTATTAAAGATCAAACACCTGGGATGCCTGGGTGGCTTAGCTGATTAAGCATCTGACTCTTGATTTTTAGTCTAGGTCATGATTTCACAGTTTGTGAGATCAAGCTCTGCATCAGTCTCTGTGCTGACAACATGGAGCCTGCTGGGATTCTCTCTCTCCCTCTCTCTCTGCCCCTCCCCTGCTCTATCTCTTTCAAAATAAATAAATATTTAAAAAAATAAAAGAACCAAATGTCTATGAATATATATTTTTAACTTTTCTAATTTTTTATTTTAATTCCACAATACTTAACATACAGTGTTATATTCATTTCAGGTATACACTATAGTGATTCAATAATTATATACAGCACCCAGGGATCATAACAACAAGTGCATTTCTTAATCCCCATCACCTATTTAACTCACCCACCCACCTCTCCTACCCTCTGGTAACCATCAGTTTGTTCTCAATGGTTAAGAGTCTATTTCTTGGAATGTCTGTCTCCCTTTTCACTATGCTCATTTCTTTTGTTTTGCAAATTCCACATTTGAGTGAAATCATATGGTATTTGTCTTTTTCTGACTTATTTCACTTAGTGTTATACATGTCAGCTCCATCCATGACACTGAAAATGTCAAGATTTTATTATTTACAGCTGAATAATATTCCATGTATTTAGATATAGACAATATTCTGTCCCATTGACCTATTTATTTTTTGCAGTTAGCAAATAGAATATTGTAGCTTCATAGTAAATCGTAAAATAAGTAGTATAGATAACCCAACTTTATTATTTTTAAATGAGTTTTGGCTCTTTTGGATTTCCATATAAATTTTCAAAACAGCTTGTCAATTCCTTTCACCCACTCCCACTCTTTATGCTATTTTTGTCATATATGCTATTTCCATATATGTTATAAACACCAAAATCCATTGCTTTTATTTGCTTTACACAATCAACTTAATGTTAATAAATAAGACTAGGGAGGCCTATATATTTACCCAGATATTTTAACATGTTCATTTGTTTTCATTCCATTTTGTAATCTGAATTTCTAATACTATTTATTTCCATTCTTTAGCATTTCTGGTTGTGGAGATCAGCTGGCAATTAATTATGTTGCCTCCATTTTTAAGAGTATTTGTTGGATAAAAATTAGAGTTTGACAATTTGGGGGGAATAATGAAAGTAGTTCTGCTGCCTAGATTTGTGTAGTTTCTTATTAGAAATCAGTCATAATTCTTACTACTGCTTTCCTGTATATCATGTATATTTTTTCTGTTTTAAAGATTCCTCTTTTTCTGTTTTTTTTTTTTCTAGCTGTTTGACTATCGTATGCTTAAGTTTATCTCTGTACTTATACTTCTTGTATTTTAGTGAGCTTGGAGCTATGGTTTGATATTTTTCTTCAAATTTACAAATTTTCAAAACAAATTTCTTTAATTTTTTTCCTTTGTTGTATTCTGTTTTTTTTTTAATTCTGTATGGAACTCTATTATGCATATGCAGTGTCACATGGTTCATTTAATTATTTTTTTATAAAACTTTTATAAGCTTTATATTTCAGATTGTAAAATTTCTACTCATCTGTCTTCTAATTCAATGAATCTTCTTTGTGGTGTTTAATCTTCTATTAATCTCATCTAATTATTATTATTTTTATTTCAGATATTGCTGTTTTCAGAGCTAAGATTTTCCTTTGGTTGTTTTTCAGGTATTCAAAATCTCTCTGCTAAAGTTCTCCATATCTTTACTCACTATATTCACCTTTCCTTGAGATTCTTTAACATATTTATTATAATATAATTTATATATCTGTTAATTACAAATTGATTCCTTCTGCCTCTATTGACTTTTTTGGGGCCTCATAATTTGTATCACATTTTATTGCTTCTTCAATTGTCTAGCACTTTATGTTTATATGCTGACCATTGGGATTGGTATGTGGTACAGACTCTGCATTTTCTTCTTTTCCCAAAGATAATTGACTTTTTTCCTTTAAAGTAGCTAAGTTACTGAAGAAACACTTGAGCTAGTTGTCACTTCATTTTAGGCTTTGTTGAGTTAGGTCTGTTGATTTTGCTCTTAATGCTAAGACATAGCCCTTAGTCCTGGGGTGTGTCTGTCTCTTATGGCAACTCTTCTGGAAATTCAATGGAAAGCATTAGGTTTTTCCTGAGTCCCCTTATATTGATGGGTCTTCAATTCACCAGCATCTTGCAGCTACTGAAATTTGCTCAACTCTTTCAAACATCCTTTAGCCTTTTTTTTCGTAGTCTGTTCCTCCACTGTTTTTTCCAGTTTATTTTAGTGGGGTTCCTATAAATTTGATTATTTACTGTCACTTAGGGACTTGCAACATTTTCATTTGTTTGTTTCCTGGGTTCTTTTCCTGTAGAAGTAAAAACACTTGATTGTGAGGGGGGGACCCAAGATGGCAGAACAGCATGGAAGTTTTTTGTGTGTCTTGTGTCCATGGAATACAGCCAGATCAACACTAAACCATCCTGCACCCCTAGAAAACTGATTTGAGGATTAACACAACAATATGCACAACCTGAACCACAGAATTCATCAGGTATGTGGCGCAGAGAGGTGAACTTGGGGAGCAAGAAGCCGGGGAGGGCAGGGAACCGCTTTTGTGGGTGGAGAGAGGACGGAGATGGGGGAGGGAATATGGGGGAAGCACCCCTCTTCAGAGACAGCTGGAGATAAAGTGGAAAACTGGACACAGCCCCAGACACTAAATTAAAAAAGAGACAAAGAAGAAAGGATAAAGGAGAGGGTTTAAATTCCAAGACTGTAAACAAGGGGAGCAGAGTCTGAAACTCCACTGCTCAATACCTAGCAGTGCTCTGATGGGAAGGGCAAATCCCCATGAGCAAAGTGAGGTCTGGGAGGTTCTTGGCCCACATGGGGAAAAGCAGTTCCACTGCTGGAAGGACATTTGGTACAGACTGTTGAGGCCACCTGGTCCCAGCAGACCCCAGAGAATGGCCACATTTGCTGGTGCTGGAACAACGTCATTAAAGGTGAAGCCTGGTGCCAGATGTGTGTTGTGATTTTCCATAATCTATGAAAACCTGCTGCTACACTTTCTCCTGAACTTTTTCTGGGACGGGCTGGCACCTGGCCACAGTCTCGGGACACCAGCAACAGCAGGGTCCATCAAACGTTCCTGTGTTCTGCTGACATTCGACCATTGCTCTTTGAGACCCTCCCACAAAGGGGCTGAACAGGTCAAAACCAAAGCCCTTCAGAAGTAAGGGGCCGGGGAAAATAGTCACTTCTGAGACAAAACTCGGGAGAGATGTACTGCCTAGGGATTGGTCACGGACAGTGAAAAAAACGGGGAGTGGACAAAAGCTGAAGACAGAGGCTGGGAGTGCGATTGCTGATTGCGGAGAACAGAGTTCCGATACTAGAGACTGGGTAACTCAGTGGCAGCATTTTCATAGCTCCCTCCCATGCACATGAGCACCTATGAGTGCCACAACAATCCACCCTAATAGGCTTGCAGCGCCATCTAGTGGAGAACAGGCTCTATACACGAAGCCCTGCCCAACTGGGCCAACCACGCTCTTCAGGAACACAAGCCTCACCGCCTACTTAGGTTAAGGACTATAAAGCACTTCATAGTCAGACTTCTAGGGGAAAACGAAGTAATTTTATTCGTATTTCAATCTGTTACCCCAATATCTATTCAATTTTATTTTTTCCCTCTTTTTCGCTTCTTTTGTTTTTCTTGAATACAGAAAGAGAAAAGAAATTCATTTTTATTTTCAACTTTACTAAAAGTATTTTTCTTTAATTTTCTTACTACAGTTTTTACTTCTATGTAATTTTTTTTCAAATTTCGATTTTACTTCCATCATTATATTTTAGTCTTCTACAGTGTATTCACTAAATACACTGTAAAAATATAGTGTATTGTTAAATTTTCAAAATATTTTCTTTTTTTCTTTTTTCTATTTTTTGTTTCTTTTCTTTTTCTTGAATACAGAAAGAGAAAAATATTTTAATTTTAATTTTCATTAAAATATTTTTCTTTTTTTCTACTATATTATTTGATTTTGTGTAATTGTTTTCAAATTCTATTTTACTTACATCATTTCATTTTAGTCTACTTCAGTGTAATTATTTTTTTTCAAACTCTCAAATGATTTGCTATTTTCCCCCCTTTTTTTCTTTAATCTATCAAACCACTTTCAACACCCAGACCAAAACACCTAGGATCTAGGGTCATTTATTTGATTTGTGTGTGTGTGTGTGTTTCATTTTTAAATTTCAATATTTTTTTAATATTAAATTTTTTATTTTAATTTTTCTACCTCATTAATTCCTTTTCTCCTGAAAAATGATGAAACTAAGGAATTCACTACAAAAGAAAGAGCACAAAGAAACGACAGCCAGGGATTTAACCAACACAGATACAACCAAGATGTCTGAACCAGAATTTAGAATCACGATAATAAGAAAACTAGATGAAGTTTAAAATGGGCTAGAATCCCTTTCTGTGGAGATAAAAGGAGCAAAAACTAGTCAGGATGAAATTAAAAAATTCTGTAACTGGCCCCAGCGGTAAGGATAGATAAGACAGAACAGAGAATCAGTGATATAGAGGACAAACATATGGAGAATTATGAGGCAGAAAAAAAGAGGGAGATGAAGGCAAAAGAGCACAATTTAAGAATTATAGAAATCAGTGACTCATTAAAAAAAATAACATCAGAATCATAGGGGTCCCAGAAGAGGAAGAGAGATAAATAGAGGTACAAGGGTTATGTGAGCAAATCATAGTGAAAACTTGCCTAACCTGGGGATAGACACAGACATCAAAATCCAGGAAGCACAGAAGACCCCCATTACATTCAACAAAAACCAGCCATAAACAAGGCACATCATAGTCAAATTCACAAAACACTCAGGCAAGGAGAGAATCATGAAAGCAGCAAGAGAAAAAAAAGTCCCTAATGTACAAGGAAAGACAGATCAGGTTTGCAGCAGACCTATCCACAGAAACTTGGAATGCCAGAAAGGAGTGGCAGGATATATTCAATGTGCTGAATCAGAAAAATATGCAGCCAAGAATTCTTTATCCAGCAAGGTTGTCATTCAAAATAGAAGGAGAGACAAAATGTTTCCCAGACAAATAAAAATTAAAGGAGTTTGTGACCACTAAATCAGCCTTGCAAGAAATTTTAAGGGGGACTCTCTCAGGGGAGAAAAGATGAAAATGTAAATAAATAAATAAATACCGAAAGCAGCAAAGATTAGAAAGGACCAGAGAACACCACCAGAAACTCCAACTCTACAAGCATCATAAAAGCATAAATTCATATCTTTCAGTACTCACTCTACAAGTCAATGGACTCAATGCTCCAATCAAAAGACATAGGGTAACAGAATGGATAAGAAAACAAGATCCATGTACATGCTGTTTACAAGAGACCCACTTTAGACCTAAAAACACCTTCAGATTGAAAGTAAGGGGACAGAGAATGATATATCATGCTACTGGTCAACAAAATAAAGTCGGAGTAGCCATACTAATATCATACAATCCAGCCTTTAGAATAAAGACAGTATCAAGAGATGCAGAAGGAAATTATAACATAAACAAGAGGTCTATCCACCAAGAAAACCTAACAATTGTAAATATTCATGACCCAAATGTGGTATCACCCAAATATATATATCAAATAACAACAAATATAAATAAATTAATTGACAGTAATACCACAATAGTAGGAGACTTCCACACCCCACTCACAGCAATGGACAGATCATCTAGTCAAGAAATCAACAAGAAAACAATGGCTTTGAATGACACACTGGGCCAGATGGACTTAACAGATATATTCAGAACATTTCATCCTAAAGCAGAACAATATACATTCTTCTCCAGTGCACATGGAACATTCTCCAGAATAGACCATATACTAGGACACAAATCATCCTTAAGTAAGTACAAAAAGATGGAGATCATACTGCGCATATTTTCAGACCACAACACTATGAAACTCGAAATCAACCACAAGAAAAATTGGAAAGGTAGCAAATACTTGGAGACTGAAGGACATCCTGGTAAATAATTAATGGGCTAACCAAGAAGTCAAAGAGGAAATTAAAAATATATGGACTTTGGGGGCGCCTGGGTGGCTCAGTTGGTTGAGCCTCCGACTTGGGCTCAGGTCATGATCTCACAGCTTGTGAGTTTGAGCCCCGTGTCAGGCTCTGTGCTGACAGCTCGGAGCCTCAGAATGCTTCAGATTCTGTGCCTCCCTCTCTCTCTGCCCCAACCCACTCGCATTCTGTCTCTGTCTCCCTCAAAAATAAATAAACATCAAAAAAAATTAAAAAGAAAACTGTATGGACGTGAATGAAATGATAACACCACAATCCAAAACATCTGGGCTGCAGCAAAGAAGGTCATAAAAGGAAACTATATAGCAACCCAGGCCTTCCTAAAGAAGGAAGAAAGATCTCAGATACACAACGTAACCTTATGCCTTAAAGAGCTGGAAATAGAAGAGCAAATAAAGGCCCAAAACAAGAGAAGACAGGAACTAACAAAAATTAAAGCAGAAATTAATGCTATCGAAACAACAACAACAACAACAACAACAAACAGTAGAGCAGATCAATGAAACCAGAAGCTGGTTCCTTGAAAGAATTAACAAAATTGATAAACCAGTAGCCAGTCTGATTAAAAAAAAAAAAAAAAGGAAAGGACCCAAATAAATAAAATCAAAATGAAAGAGGAGAGATCAAAACCAACACAGCAGAAATAAAAACAATAATAAGAGAATATTAAGAGAAATTATATGCCAATAAAATGGACAATCCAGAAGAAATGAACAAATTCCTAGAAACTATTACACTACCAAAACTGAAACAGGAAGAAATAGAAAATTTGAACAGACCCATAACCAGTAAGGAAATCGAATTATTAATCAAAAATCTCCCAAAAAGCAATAGTCTAGGGCCAGATGGCTTTCCAGGGGAATTCTACCAAACATTGAAGTAGGAGATAACACCTATTTGCTTGAAGGTGTTCCAAAAAATAGAACTGGAAGGAAAACTTCCAAACTCTTTCTATGTAGCCAACATTATCCTGATTTGAAAACCAGACAGAGACCCCACTAAAAAGGAGAACTATAGACCAATTTCCCTGATGAACACGGATGCAAAAATCCTCAACAAGATATTAGCCAACTGGATCCAACAATACATTAAAAAATTATTCACCACAATCAAGTGGGATTTATACCTGGGATTCAGGGCTGGTTCAATATCTGCAAAACAGTTAAGGTGATTCATCATATCAATAAAAGAAAGGACAAGTATCATATGATCCTCTCAATAGATGCAGAGAAAGCATTTGACAAAATATAGCATCCTTTCTTGATAAAAACCCTCAAGAAAGTAGGGATAGAAGGAGCATACCTTGAGATCATAAAAGCCATATATGAACGACCCAATACTAATATCATTCTTAATGGGGGAAACTGAGAGGTTTACCCCTAAGGTCAGGAACAAGACAGAGATGCCCACTCCCACCAGTGTTATTCAACATAGTATTGGAAGTCTTAGCCTCTGCAATGAGACAACACAAAGAAATCAAAGGCATCCAAATTGGCCAGGAGGATGTCAAACTTCCACTTTTTGCAGATGAAATGATACTCTATATGGAAAACCCTAAAGATTCCACCAAAAAACTGCTAGAACTGATCCATGAATTCAGCAAAGTGGCAGGATATAAAATCAATGCTCAGAAATTGGTAGTATTCCTAGACGCCCACAATGAAGGAACAGAAAGATAAATCAAGGAATAGATCCTATATACATTTGCACAAAAACCCATAAAATACATAGGAATAAATCTAACCAACAAGGTGAAAAATCTATACACTGAAAACTATAGAAAGCTTATGAAATAAATTGAAGAAGAAACAAAAACTATAAAAAGATTCCATGCTCCTGGATAAGAAGAACAGATATTATTAAAAGGTCGATACTACGCAAAGCAATCCACATATTCAATGCAATACCTATCAAAATAACCCAGGTATTCTTCAGAGAGCTAGAACAAATAATCCTAAAATTTGTATGGAACCTGAAAAGACCCCGAATAGCCAAAGCAATCTTGAAAAAGAAAACCAATGCAGGAGGCATCACAATCCCAGACTTCAAGACATATTACAAAGCTGTAATCATCAAGACAGTAAGGTAATGGCACAAGAACAGACACTCAGATCAGTGGAACAGAATAGAGAACAGAGATATTGACCCACAAAGTATAGCCAACTAATCTTTGACAAAGCAGGAAAGAATATCCAATGGAATAAAGAAAGTCTTCAGCAAGTGGTGCTTGGAAAACTGGACAGCAACATGCATAAGAATGAACATGTAACACTTCCTTACACCATACACAAAAATAAACTCAAAATGGATGAAAGACCTATATGTAAGTCAGGAAGCCATGAAAATCCTCGAGGAGAAAGCAGGCAAAAAACTTCTTTGATCTTAGATGCAGCAACTTCTTACTCAACACATCTCTGGCGGCAAGAGAAACAAAAGCAGAAATGAACTACTGGGACCTCATCAAAATAAAAAAGCTTCTGCACAGTGAAGGAAACAATCAGCAAAACTAAAAGGCAACCGACAGAATGGGAGAAGATATTTGCAAATGATGTATCAGATAAAGGGTTAGTATCCAAAATCTATAAGAACTTACCAGTCACAACACCCCAAAAACAAATAATCCAGTGAAGAAATGAGCAAAAGACATGAATAGACACTTCTCCAAAGAAGACATCCAGATGGCCAACCGACACATGAAAAAATGCTCCACATCACTCATCATCAGGGAAATACAAATCAAAACCACAATGAGATACCACCTTACACCTGTCAGAATGGCTAACATTAACAACTCGGGCAACAACAGATGTTGGTGAGGATGCGGAGATAGAGGATCTCTTTTGCATTTTTGGTGGGAATGCAAGCTGGGGCAGTCACTCTGGAAAACAGTATAGAGGTTCCTCAAAAAACTAAAAATAGAACTACCTTACAACCGAGCAATTGCACTACTAGGTATTTATCCACGGGATACAGTTGTGCTGTTTCAAAGGGACACATGCACCCCAATGTTTATAGCAGCATTATCAACAATAGCCAAAGTATGGAAAGAGCCCCAATGTCCCTCGATGAATGAATGTATAAAGAAGACGTGGTATATATATATACAATAGTGTATTACTTGGCAATCCAAAAGATTGAAATCTTGCCATTTGCAACTACGTGGATGGAATTAGAGGGTATTGCGGTAAATGAAATTGGTCAGTTAGAGAAAGGCAAATATCATATGACTTCACTCATATGAGGACTTTACAAGACAAAACAGAGAACATAAGGGAAGGGAAACAAAAATAATATAAATCAGGGAGGGGGACAAAACAGAAGAGACTCATAAATGTGGAGAACAAACTGAGGGTTACTGGAGGGGTTGTGGGAGTGGAATGGACTAAATGGGTAAGGGGCATGGAGGAATCTACTCCTGACATCATTGTTGCACTATATGCTAAATAATTTGGATGTAACTTAAAAATAATAATAATAATAATAATAACAATAAAAGAAGTGAAAAGACTCAAAGACAGATATAAGCTGAATACCTAATGCATAAGCTGTGGTAGAAAAGATCCAAGTTCAGAACTCTGAATGTTATCAGAGAGCTATGTATTCCAGGTTCACCTGCATGTGGATTATGATATTGAGTATGTCTCCTTAGGTGTGTTTCAGATTATGATGAGTTATATATTTGTAGTATGGTTATTTACTTATAGATTATTCATACCTAAGTGGTAAAACTTTGAATTTTCATGTTTCTAATGCTATGTAAATAAATAAAGTACTTTTTTCTTATACAAAGTATCTCCTTCTTTACACTGTATGGTTTACTTCATAATATCTTTTATTTCATAAAGTTTTCTTTTGGAAAAAAAAGTATCTCTTTCCTTTTATAGTAATTCTTTTTTTTTCTTAAATTTTTTAACATTTATTTATTTTTGAGACAGAGAGAGACAGAGCATGAGCGGGGGAGGGGCAGAGAGAGAGGGAGACACAGAATCTGAAACAGGCTCCAGGCTCTGAGCTGTCAGCACAGAGCCGGACGTGGGGCTCGAACTCACGGACTGTGAGATCATGACCTGAGCCGAAGTCGGACGCTTAACCGACCAAGCCACCCAGGCGCCCCTATAGTAATTCTTAATAAGCCATTTTCGTAAGTCTGAATATAAATCACACAACGATTCATCATGTGAACAACATATGATTCACATTAATTATTTTCTAAGACTGTTATTCTAGTGTTGTGATCTATTATTCCAGTACTGTAGAATTTGTACCTTTGTAATGCAGTTACAAAATTTTGGGAGGATATTTGTTATTTAATTTAAGGTCTATATTTGATTTTTTAAAGAGAAATGAGTGAATTGAGAAATCAATTCACTTTTATAAATTAGTCTAGTTTCCAACAATTAAAGAAATATATATTTACAGCAAGAGTGTGAGGTATTGAGTGTGTGGACATCATATACTAAAGCATGAACAGTGACCTTTCTAATATAACAACATATGCAATAAATCATTTTAGCTGATATTATGAAGCTATGTATTTGTGTTGTATGTTACATATTTAGATGAATTTTAAAATCAAAAGTGTAAGCTATGACTGTCTATAGATTGCCTCAAAATTCTAAAGACTGACACTGTTGATGTTGTAATTCTGGCTGCCTTAATGATATACTACTATTTCCAAATTCTTTAATCATTTTTGAAGAATCATCTGTGATGGTCATATAAACTAAAGAATAGCTGCAGCTGGTTTATGTAAATGGTCATCAGAATGTATTTAATCAGATTTAACTTTTTCTGTATTATGTATGATGAACAATATAAGAAAAGCCTCTATTCATGGCTCTAATATAACTGCTTCCATTAATATTTTAAAATTTTGGAATTAGCTGAAATGTTTTATAATACTCAAATATTTTTCAGACTATCATACAATTTTTTCTACTTGATATATTTGACTTCTTGGACATCATTACTAGTCACATAAAAGGTGCAAGAGACAAATAAAGTTTTCAGGGGAAGAAACAGCACATAAGAATATAATTGATGAGTGAATATAGGAAATAATTCAGGGGCACCTGAGTGGCTCAGTCAGTTACGCATCCGAATTCAGCTCAGGATATGATCACACAGTTCATGAATTCAAGCCCCATTTTGCTCAGAGCCTAGAGCCTGATTCATATTCTGTTTTCCCTCTTTCTCTGCCCATCCCCTGCTCATGATGTCTCTTTTTCTTTCTCTCTCAAAAATAAAAAAAAAAAAACATTTTTAAAAAGCTTTAAAGGGAAAGAATTCAATGAAAAAACATAATACTATATTACATTAATAATTATATTAACTGTACTATATTGATTACATTATATTATATTTTTCTGTATCACTAACATTTATCAATTAAAAAAACAAACAAATGTAACTCCGTTAATACTTCTCATGAGTTATCTTACAGGATTTAATTTCAAAACAGAAATTAATATTGATATATTAATATACAAATATAAATATATAATATAATACTAATACAAAATATTTTCTTCAATTTTATCCTTATTATTTCTTATTTTCCTAATTTCATCTTAATTTTTTAGAAATGGAAAGTAAGGGGCACCTGGATGCCTAGTTGGTTAAGTTTCCAACTTCGGCTCAAGTCATGATCTCATGGTCTGTGAGTTCAAGCCCTGCATAAAGCTCTGTGCTAACAGGTCAGAGCTTGGAACCTCCTTCACGTTCTATGTGTGTCTCTCTCTGTCCTTCCCCCACTTGTCCTCCATCTCTCTCTTTTTCAAAAACAAACATTAGAAAAAGAAAACAAATGCCAAGCAATAAAGGATTTAAGATGGTAAGAAGTAGGGGGACCCTGGGCTTTTGACATGCCTTGAAAACAACTGGATTGGGATCAGATTACTTGTAAAACCCAGGAAGTCGAACTGCAGAACAAGAGAAGGATCTCCACAGTTGGAGGGGGACATGGCAAGTGCAAGGTGTGTGGATTGGGATAGGAAAGAGAAAATGGCAGAGTGATGGAGGGCATGGAACTCTTTCCATGGAGAGACAAAAGAGAGAGAAAGAGCGGCCCAGATAGTGAAGCATTGAGTTAGCGCAAGAGGAAAACCTCTCTGGACCATGGACTGGGGAACAGGAAGTACTGTGTGTCTCAGTTTTTTGTTTGTTTGTTTGTTTATTTCTTTTTTTAAACAACTTCTGGAGCTCAAACTCTGAGGTTTTGGAAGTGCACAATTGTCTCTGGAGTGGAGCTACAGGCGTGGTCCTAGTGAAGGAGGGAGCTGGCTCCAGAGTGCACACCGTGTGTTGGTGATCTCTGGGGCACAGTGGGAGGGAACAGTCCCCCTCATAGTGTACTTTTGGAAGAAGGCTTATTGCTTCCCCAAGGACAAAAGACTCTGCAGGTACCAGCTAAAGGCCTTTCATCAGCAAGGTAGAGAGGTTCTACTCTGGGGCAGGGAAGCAGAGCCATGCTGTGTGGGGTCCTTTAAGACTTTGGGTTTTGAATCCCATCTGAATGCCAAGGAGAAGCACAAGATACTGGAGGCATAGGGAGAGCTAACTGCCCGCATTATTCTGTGACGTCTGCCTAAACAGGTGCTGAGATCCCCAGTCTAGGGATGAAACATTGAGGTGATGCCATTCTTCTCCCCCCAACAAGAACATGATAAGACTTCAAAGAACAACACAACAGCCCGCCGTGGAGGCAGGACCTGGTTACACTATACCTTGCCCCTCCATGGCAGGCAATTGCTTATTTATTGGGGCAAGACTGAATTTGACCCAACTCAGCTGGCCTCTCCTTCAGACCAGTATAGACACCACCCCTAACAGAAAATTCTTTATTTCTTTTTCTCCTCCCTCTTCTTGTTTTCTTTTGGAATCAAGCTCATATCATTTTTTTATTAGTTTTTTCATCATGTCTTTTGATCTCTTTTCGGTCAAGCTCACTTATCCTTTTTTCCTTCTTTTTTCTTCTGCTTTTCTTCTTCTTTCTTTGTTTTTATTTTTCTTTCTCTTTCTCTGGAATCATGCTTATAGTTTTTTGATTCTTAGTTTGGTTTTCTTGTGTCACCTTTTGTGTTTCTCTGTGTTTCCTTTTGCTCATTTTAAGAGATAAGGCTTCCCCCATTTATTTTTTCCCAGGGTTGTTTCAACACGCAAATCAAAACACACCTAATTAAAGGTCCAAACACTCCACCAATGAAAGCAAGGAGGAGTTCTGTAGAGGACTGGCTAGTGGGAAAGAGCAGCCACAATGCAACAACAGAGTTCATGCAACACACAGAAGAAAGATTTCCTGGAATTCCATGCCATGGAGACTGTATGACCCCTTTGGAATATAATAGTACTCTCAGGTGCAGGACACATAACAAGTGTTTGAAAAAAGCAAAAGATAGAAACGTAGCAAAATGACAAGATGGAGGATTTGCCCCAAAAGAAAGGTCAAGAGGAAATTACAAAATTACAGCAAGAGTCTCACTCAAAACAGATACAAACAATATATATGAACACTAATGTAGAATAACAGTCATAAGACTACTAGCTGGGCTTGAAAGAATGATAGAAGATATCAGAGAAACACTTGCTGCAGATATCAAAGAACTAAGAACTAGTCAGGATGAATTTTAAAATGCTATAAATTAGATGCAGTGAAAGTGAGGATTGAAGAAGCAGAAAAGAGGCAGAGGTTTATTTGAACAAATTATAGGTGAGAACATCCTTAATCAGGGAAGTAGACAGGCATCCAAGTAAAAGAAGCACAGAAAACTACCTTCAAAATTAACAAAAACAGGTCAACACCAGGACATATCATAGTGAAGCTGACAAAATACAAAGATAAAGAGAGAATTCTAAAAGCAACTATGGACAAAAGATCCTTAACCTAAAAAGGTAGACACATAATGTTAGTGGCAAACCTGTCCACTGAAACTTGGCAAGCCAGAAGGGAGTGGCATGAAATTTTCACTGTGCTCATTAGTAAAAATATGCAGCCAAGAATCCTGTATCCAGCAAGGCTGTCATTCAGAATAGAAGGAGAGATAAAGACTTTCCCAAACAAACAAAAGCTAAAAAGTTTATTATCACTAAAACACCTTGCAGGAAATCCTAAGGGGGACTCTTGAGTGCAAAGCAACAAAGACCATAAAGGACCAGAGACATCATCAGAAGCACAAGACTTACATATAACGCAAATGGCACTAAATACCTACCTTTCAATAATCATTCTGAATGTAAATAAACAAAATGCCCCCATCAAAAGACATAGAGTGTCAGAGTGGATTAGAAATAAAAAAACAAGTCCATTTATATGCTGCCCACGTGAGACTCATTTTAGACTTAAGGACACCTGCAGATTGAAAGTAATGGGATGTAGAACCATCATGCTACTGGAAGTCAAAAGAAAGCTGGAATAGCCATACTTATATCAGACAAACTAGATTTTAAAACAAAGACTGGAAAAAAGTTGAAGAAGGGCATTGTGTAATAATTAAGGTGTCTAAAAGAGCCAAAAAAATGTAATTTTATGCCCCCAATGTGGAATAACCTAAATACATAAATAAATTAATAACAAACACAAATTTGATAATAATACCATAATAGTAGGGGACTTTATTTTTTTTTAATTTTTTTTAGTTTATTTTTGAGAGAAAGTGGGGGAGAGAGGAGCAGAAAGAGAGGAAGACAATCTGAAGCTTCTCCAGGCTCTGAGCTGTCAGGACAGAGCCCAACAAGGTGCTTGAACTCACAAACCATGAGATAATAACCTGAGCAGAAGTGGGACACTCAACTGACTGAGCCACCCAGGTGCCCCAGTAGGGGATCTCAATACTCCACTGAAAGCATTGGACAGGTCATCTAGGCATAAAATCAATAAAGAAACAAAGGCTCTGACTGACATTGGACCGGATGGACTTAGCAGATATATTCAGAACTTTTAATTCTAAAGCAGCAGAATATGCTTCTTTCCTAGTGCACATTAAACCTTCTCCAAAATAGATGATTTACTGGGTCACAAAACATCCCTTAACAAGTATAAAAAGAATTAAATCATACCATGCAGGATTTGAGATCAAAATGCTATGAAGATTGACATAAACCACAATTAACAATTTGTAAAGCCCCCAAACACATGGAGGTTAAAGAAAATACTACTAAAGAATAAATAATTCAACCAGGAAATTAGAGAATAAATTAAAATATATATGGAAGCAAAGGAAAATGAAAAGATGCCAGTCAAAACCCTTTGGGATTCAGCAATAGCAGTCCTAAGAGGATAATACATTGCAATTCAGGCCTATCTCAAGAAGCAAGAAAGGTCCCAAATACATACACAACCTAACCTTACACCTAAAGGAGTTAGAAAGGCAGCAGCAAATAAAGCCCAAAGTCAGGAGAAGAGAAGTAATAAATATTAGAGCAGAATTAAACATTGTAGAATTAAAAAAATAGTAGAACAGATCAATTAATTTAAGAGCTGGTGTTTTGAAAGAATAAACAAAATTGATAAACCTGAAACACGACATCTCAAAAAGAATAGAGAGAGGACCCAAGTAGATAAAATCACGAAAGAATGAAGAGAGATCACAACACCACAGAAATACAAATAGTTATTATAGAATACTAGAAAAATTATATGCCAAAAACCGGGACAATCTGGAAGAGATGGACAATTTCCTAGACATTCATACACTACCAAATCTCTAACAGGAAGAAATAGAGAATTTGGACAGACCCATAATCAGCGAAGAAGTTTAATTGGTTGTCAAAAATCTCCCACCAAAGAGTCCTAGGCCAAATGGCATCCCAGAGGATTTCTAACAGACATTTAAAGCAGGGTTAATACCTATCTCAAACTGTTCCCAAAAACAGAAATGGAAGGACAGCTTCCAGACTCATTCTATGAAGCCAGTGTTATTGTGACTCCAAAAGCAGACAAGATCACACTAAAAAGGAGGATTATAGGCCAATATCCCTGATGGACATGGATGCAAAAAATCTCAGTGAGATACTAACAACTCGAATTCAACAGTACATTAAAATAATTTTTCACCATGATCAAGTGGGATTCATTCCTGGGCTGTAAGACTGTTTCAATTTCACAAATAAACCAATGTGATACATCACATTAATAGAATAAAGGATAAGAACCATATGATCTTGTCAATAGATTCAGAAAAAGCATTTGACAAAATGCAGCACTCTTTCTTCATAAAAAACCCTCAAGAAATTTGTGATAGAAGTAAAATACCTAAACCTTATAAAAGCCATATATGAAAGCCCCACAGCTGATATCATCCTCAATAAAGAAAACCTGAGAACTTTTCCCCTGAGATCAGGAACACAACAGGGATGTCCACTCTTACCACTGTTGTTTAACATAGTGTTGGAAGTCCTAGCCTCAGCAATCAGGGAAACAAACAAACAAATAAACAAACAAAAAACAACAAGAAGACTAAATGAAAGGCATCCAAATTGGCAAAGAAGAAGTGAAACTTTCACTCTTCAGAGATGACATGATACTCTACATGGAAAACCTGAAAGACTCCACCAAAAAACCTGCTAGAGCTGATACAGTAATTTAGCTAAGTCATAGGACATAAAACCAATATACAGAAACCAGTCACATTTCTATACACTAATAATGAAGCAACAGAAAGAGGTATCCTGGAATTGATCCCATTTACAATTGCAGCAAAACCACTGAAATACCTAGGAATAAATCTAACCAAAGAGGCAAAATATCTGTGTCCTGAAAACTATAGAAAGCTTATGAAAGAAATTGTAGAAAGCACAAAGAAATAGAAAAACATTCCCTGCTATTGGATTAAAAGAAAAAAATATTGTTAAAATATTTGTACTACCCAAAGCAATCTACACATGGAGTGCAATCCTAATCAAACTAGCACCAGAATTCTTCGCAGAGTTAGAACAAGCAATCTTAAAATTCGTATTGACCCACAAAAGATCCCAAATACCCAAAGTAATGTTGAAAAAGACAACCCAAGATGGAGGCACTACAATCCCAGACTTCAAGCTGTATTACAAAGGTGTAACCATCAAGACAGTATGGTATTGGCACAAAAACAGACACATAGAACAATGGAATAGAATAGAGAAGCCAGAATTGGACCCCCAAATATAAGGCCAACTAATCTTCAAAAAAGCAGGAGAAACTATCCAATGGAAAAAAGAATCTTTTCAAATCGTGCTGGGAAAACTGGAGAGCAACATGCAGAAGAATGAAACTAGACCTCTTTTTTACACCATGTGCAAAAATGAATTAAAAATGGATGAAATACCTAAATGTGAGACAGGAAAGCATCAAAATCCTTGAGGAGAAAATAGGCAGCAACCTATTTGAACTCAGCCACAGCAACTTGTTATTTGACATGTCTCTATAGTCAAGGGAAAAAGCAAAAGTGAACTATTGGGACATCGCCAAGATAAAACCTTCTGCACAGCAAAGGAAACAATGAACAAAACTAAATGGCAATTGGCAGAAATGGAGAAGATAGTTGCAAATGACATGTCAGATAAAGGGTTAGTATTCAAAATCTATAAAGAACTTACCAACCTCAGCACCCAAGAAACAAGTAATTCAGTGAAGAAATGGGCAAAAGAGATGAATAGACACTTTTCCAAAGAAGACATCCAGATGGCCAACAGACACATGAAAAGATGCTGAACATCACCCATTGTCAGGGAAATACAAATCAAAACCACACTCAGATACTACCTCACACTCATCAGAGTGGCTAAAATTAACAACTCAAGAAAGAGCAGATGTTGGCGATAATGTGGAGAAAGGGACACCCTCTTGCACTTTTGGTGGGAATGCTAACTGGCACAGTCAGTCTAGAAAACAATGTGGGGTTTCCTCAAAAACTTAAAAATAAGAATACCCTATGACCCAGCAATTGCACTACTAGAAATTAACCAAATGATACATGAGTGCTGATTTGAAGAGTCATATGCTCCCCAATGTTTATGGCAGTGCTATCAACAATAGTTAAATTATAGAGAAAACCCAAATGGTCATCGACTGATGAATGGATTAAGAAGATTTCGTATATATGTACAATGGAATATTAGCCATCAAAAGAAATTAAATCTTGCCGTTTGCAACAACGTGGATAGAACTGGAGGGTATTATGCTAAGTGAAATAAATCAGTCAGTGAAAGACAGGTATCATGTGATTTCACTCATATGTGAATTTGAGAAACTTAACAGATGGAAGGGGAAGGGTAGGAAAAATAAGATAAAACAGAGTGGGAGGCAAACCACAAGAGACTCTTTAAAAAATTTAGTGTTCATTTTTAAGAGAGAGAGAGAATGCAAGCAAAGGAGGGGCAGAGAGTGGGGAGACACAGAATCTGAAGCAGGTTCCATGTTCAGAGCTGTCAGCACAGAGCCCGATGTGGGGCTAGAACATGAATTGTGAGATCATCATCTGAGCCAAAGTCCAATGCTTAACCAACTGAGCCACCCAGGCGACCCCATAAAAGACTCTTAAATACAGCAAACAAACTGAAGTTTGACAGGGGTGGGGAAAATGGATATTGGGCTTTAAGGGGGGCACTTGTTGGGAGGAGCATTGGGTGTTACATGTGAGTTATGAATCACTGGAATTTACTCCTGAAGCCAAGACTACATTGTATGTAAGCTAACTTGAGAATACATTTTTAAAAAACAATAAAGCTATAAATATATTATGAGCTCACTTCATAGATGACCAAATAATAATTTATATTTTATTTGTTACATTTGTCATATTGTATTTGTCATTTTGCTCCTAATTGTACATTAATTTCCTTTTTTTCTTTTTTTAATGTTTTTTTTTTAATTTCAGTTAGTTAACATATGGTGTTTTATTAGTTTCAGGTATAGAATATAGTAATTTAACACCTGCATCCTTCATCCTGTGTTCATCACAAGTGCACTCCTAAACCTCCATTATCCATTTGACCCATCCTCAACTCACCTCCCCTCTGGTAACCATCACTTTGTTCTCAATAGGTAAAATCTATTTTGGGGTCTCCTGGGTGATTCGGATGGTTAAGCATCCGACCTCAGCTCAGTTCATGATCTCATGGTTTGTGAGTTCGAACCCCCTACCAGATAAGCTCAAGCCTCATCTCACGGTTTTGGTGGGCTTGAGCATTGCTCTAGGCTCCACACCCTCTCTCCATCTCTCTCTGCACCTCATGGAATTTTCTCTCTCTCTCTCATTCTGCCCCTTACTCACTTGCACTCACTCTTTCTCAAAAATGAAATAATAAAAAAGGATCTTACCTTTGCCTTTGTCTAAATCACTCTATATTAATAAAATATAGGTAAGATATTTAAATTAATTAATTAATTAATTAATAGATGAATACATAAATAAAATATGTTATGTCTCTTTTTCCTTTTGCTAATTTGTTTCATAATTTCACATGAGTGTATTTGTCTTTCTCTCACTTATTTTACTTAGCATAATACTCTCTAGCTCTATCCATGTCATTGCAAATGGCAAGATTTTATTCTTTTTACGGTTGAGAAATGCATCGGCTAAGTATACCACATATTTCTTATCCATTTATCTGTCAGCGGACACTTGGGCTGCTTCTGTAGTTTGGTTATTATAGATAGCACTGCTATAAATACTAGGTGCATATGTCCTTTTCAATTAGTATTTTTGTATCATTTGGGTAAAAACCTAGTAGTGCAATTGCAGGATCATAGGGTAGTTCTATGTTAAACTTTTTGAGGAACCTCCATACTGTTTGCCAGAGTCACTGCACCAGCTTGCATTCCCACTAACAGTACAAGAGGGTTCCACTTTCTCCATATTTTTGCCAACAACTGTTGCTTCTTGTGTTGTTGATTTTAACCATTCCAAAATGTAGGAGGTCATATATTTTTGAGGTTTTGATTTGCACTTCCCTGACAATCGGTCATGAGCATCTTTTCATATGTCTGTAAGCATCTATATGTCTTCTATGGACAGATGTCTATTCAAGTCTTCTGCCCCAAACTGGTACTTTTAAAGTGCTGTAATGCATTTAATTACATGCTACTTGACACTTGTTCCTTTTATGTTTTTACTATTTATTTTTGTTAGAAATGTTAGTATTAAAAATCAAATAATGAAATTTCCCATAAGTCTTGCCATTATACACAAATTTGATTTCCTTTACAGACGTGTGCAAAGCTTGATGTATTATTTTATTACTATAGTCTGTTGATTATTCTGTTGGTCTGTCTAGGAATAGAATTTTAACATTGTAATATACATATATTTCATTTTATTTATTGGTTGTATATACTGCACATAGAAATATAAGGCATCTATCTCAAGATTTCTATAAATCCGAAGTGCTTATAGTGCTCAAAAGTCCTTCCTCTTGACATTTTACACTATAACCCATATGGTAAAACTAAAGGGAAGCTGTATTGTTCTCAGATAGTGTATTTTTATGAGGAATTTTAAATAACAATTTAGAATCTGTTAAACATATTAAAGATAAAATAGGTAAAACAGTAAATGTTTCTTAATGAAATAATCATTTTAATTAATTCAATAAAACAAGTATGTTTATAGTTTTGTCTTATTTTTATAAGATAAACATTTTAAAACAATATTGCATTATTACACACACTGATATACATTATAATAAAAAATCTCTTCCATTACTACTAGAAACATAGATTCATAAAGTAGGAACGTAATAAACTTATAGGAAAACTAGGTATATTTGAAAGCTATTTTGAATAAAACTGTTTTGAACTGTATTAAGACAAATTTTTTAACAAAACTTTATTGTCTATCACTTAAGTTAAGCACCTCCCTTATATCTGATGCTAGATGACATTGAAATTTGCAAGATACTGACAAGAAATGAAATTGTGTTTAAGATATTTATACACAGTAACCATAATTTGTTTTTGTCTAGATCTGTACAAAGTCAACCAAGTGGTTCACTTGTTGGGGCAATAGAAATAAACAGGACTGTCATGAGAAAACAAAAATGTATAGGCACAGAGACATTTACTGAAGGTTACTAACCTGGACACTGGCTTGTTGCTGCATTTTATAATTTTATCCAAATTTCAAGCTTCTGTGCCTTGGTGCTACTGCCCCTTGGGACAAACTTGCACCAGCCACAATGTGACAAGACCTGCCCCCAGAGGACCAAAGCAGGTCTGCACCAGGCCAGGTCCCTAATGTTTGGAGTTTTTAAACTCAACCAGCTGGCCTTGGATAGACCCAGGGGAAGAGAAACATCAGCAAACACGGCAGCAAAGCACACACAGTATACACCAGAATCACTTCCTGAAAAGCCAAGCCCTGGAGAGAAAATGACCTCTTCTTCATAAAGTGATTACTCTCAGGATCAGGAAACATAACAGGATTTTCTTACACACAGAAGAAGACAGATACCTATAAAAAAATGCCAAGACAGAGGAATTCATCCAAAAAGAAAGAACACGCAAATGTCATGACCAGGGATCTAATGAAAACTAATATGGGATACCCGAGTGGTCCAGTTGGTTAAGCATCCAACTCTCGTTTTTGGCTCAGGTCATGATCTCATAGTTTCATGGTTTAGAGCCCCACATTGGTCTCTATGCTAATGGTGTGATGCCTGCTTAGGATTCTCTGTCTTCCTCACTGCCCCTCCCCTATTCACACTGTCTCTGTCTCTCTCAAAATAAATAAAGAAACTTAAAAAATTAAAAACAAAACAACACAAACAAAAACAAATGTAAGTTATATGCTTGTTCCAGAATTTAAAGCAACAATAATAAGGATACTAGCTGGGCTTGAGAAAAGCATAGAGGACACCAGGGAGTCCCTTGCCACAGAGATAAGAGACCTAAAAACAAATCAGGCTAAAATTAAAAAAAAATGTTAAAACTGAGATGAAAAACTGATTGGATGTAATAACCACAAGGTTGGAAGCAGCAGAAAAATGAATATGTAATATAAAAGACAAAATTATGGAAAATAATGAAGGTGAAAAAAGAGGGAACATAAAATTAGATCATGAATGTAGACATAGGGAACACAGCAACTCCATGAAATTTGTATCATAGGAGTCCCAGAAGAGAGGAGAAAAGGGGAAAGATTTATTTGAGGAACTTATAGTAGAAAACTTCCTTAATCTGAGGAAGGAAACAGATATCCAAATCCAGGAGGCACAGAGAACTCCCATCAAAATCAATAAAAGCAGACCAATACGATGATTTATCATAGTTACATTTGCAAAATACAGAGATGAGAAAAAAAAGCTTAAAAACATAAAAGATTAGAAGTCACTAACTTACAAGGGAAGAAAAATAAGGTAAGAAGCAGATCTCTCCACAGAAACTTGGCAGAAGAGAAGGGAGAGACATCATATATTCAATGTGTTGAATGGAAAAAAATCTGCAGCAAAGAAAACTATCCAGCAAGGCTATCATTTGGAATAGAATGAAAGAGAAAGAGTTTCCCAGACAAAGAAAAACTAAAATAGTTCATGTCCACTAAACTATCCTTGCAAGAAATATTAAATAGGAATCACTGAGTGGAAACGAAAGAACAAAAGTGGCAATGACTAAAAAGGAATAGAGAAAAGCTCCAGAAACCATGACTTAAATAATACAATGGCAATAAATTCTTATCCATCAATAACCACTGAATGGAAATAGATTAAATGCTCCAATCTAAAGACAGAAGGGTTCAAAATGTATAAAAAAAGACACATTTATATGCTGTCTACAACAGACTCATTTTAGACATAAAGCCACCTGTAGATTGAAAATAAGGGGATGGAAAACCATCTATCAGGCTAGTGGACATCTACAGAAAGTCAGAGTAGCAATACTCATATCAGACAAGATTTTAAACCAAAGACTAAAACAAGAGATGAAAAAGGGCACTCTATCTTGATAAAGGGGACTATCCAACAAGATTTAACAATTGTAAATATTTATGCTTCAAAATTGGCACACTCAAATATATAAAACAATTAATAACAAACATAAAGGAACCCATTGATAATACAATAATAGTAGGAGACACTAACACCTAACTAACATCAATGGACAGATAATCTAAGAAGGTAATCAACAAGGAAACAATGGCTTTGAATGACACACTGGACCAGATGGACTTAACGGATATATTCAGAACACTTCATCCTAAAATAGCAGAATACACATTCTTTTTGAGTGCACATGGGACATTCCCCAGAATAGATCACATACTAGATCATAAATCAGACCTTGAACATTAAAAAAGAATGAGATCATGCCACTCATATGTTCTGACCACAACACGATATAAGTTGAAGTCAATCACAAGAAAAATTTAGGAAAGACCACAAATACATGAAGGTTAAAGAATATCCTACTAAAGAATAAATGGATCAACCAGGAAATTAAAGAAATAAAGAAAAAACATGGAAACAAATGAAAATGATACACTACAATCCAAAGCTTTAAATCTAGTGAAAACAGTCCTATGAGGGAAGTATATAGCAATACATGCTTACATCAAGAAGCAAGAAAAATCTCAAATATGCAACCCTTTCACTTAAAGGGGCTAGAAAAAGAACAATAAATGAAGCCTGAGGCCAGCAGAAGGAGAATAATAAAGATTATTGCAAAAATAAATGGCACAGAAACAACAAAAACCTAGTAGAACAGATCAGTGACATCAGAATCTGGTTCTTTGAAACAATTTATAAAACTAATAAATCCCTAGCCATATTTATGAAAAAGAAAAGAGAAATGTCTCAGACAAATGAAATCATGTATGAGAGAGGAGAGATCACAACCAACACAACATAAATACAAAAAATTAAAAGAGAATATTATGAAAAAACTATATGTCAACAAGTATGGAAAACTGGAAGAAATGAATAAAATCCTAGAAACTTATAAACTACAAAAACTGAAACAGGAAGAAATTGAAAACTTGAACAGACTGATACGCAGAAATAAATTGAATCAGTAATCAAAAAGCTCCCAAAATACAAAAGTCTAGGGCCAGGTGGCTTCCCAGGGGAAGTCTACTAAATATTTAAAGAAGAAGTAATACCTATTTTTCTCAAGGTGTTCCAAAAAATAAAACTTCCAAATTCATACTACAAGGCAAGGATTACTTTGATTCCAAAACCACACAAAGGCCCCACTAAAGAAGAGAATCACAGGGCAATATATCATGAACATGAATGCAAAAGTTCTCAACAAAATACTGATAATTGGATCCAATAGTACATTAAAAGAATCATTCACCGTGATAAAGTGGAATTTATTCCTGAGTTGTATGGGTGGTTCAATGTTTGTAAATCAACCTGATATACCACATTAATAAAAGTAAGGATAAAAGTCATATGATCCTCTCAATGGATGCAGCAAAATCATTTGACAAAATATAGCATCCTTTCTTGATAAAAACCCTAAACAAAGTAAGGATATAGAGAACATACTTCAACACCATAAAGGTCATATACAAAAAAACAATAGCTAATATCATCCTCAATGGAGAAAAACTGAGAGCTTTTCCTCTATCGTCAGGAACAAAAGAGGGATGCCCACTTCCCCCAGTTATTTAACATAGTACTGAGAGTTTTTTGCTTCAACAATTAAACAAAAGGAAATAATAGGCATCCAAATCAGCAGGAATAAGTCAACCTTTCACTATTCACTGACTACATGATATTGTATGTGTAAAATATAAAAAACTCCATCAAAATTTTGATAAAAATGAGACACAAATTAAGTAAAGTCACAGGACACAAAACCAATGTGCAGAAATATGTTGCATTTTTATAAACCAGTAATGAAGCAGCAGAACAAAAAATCAAGGAACCAATTCCATTGACAATAGAACCAAAAACCATGAGACACCTAGGAATAAACCTAGCAAAAGAGGTAAAGGATCTATAATCTGAAAACCATACAATGCTATGGGAGAAATTGAAGATGAGAGAAACAAATGAGGAAAAATTGAAGATGAGACAAAGAAATGGAAAAACATTTGATGCTCATAGATTGAAAGAACAAATATTGCTAAAATATCTATACTACCCCAGAAATCTACACATTTAATGCAATATCTATTAAAATACCACCAGCATTTTTTACAGAGCTAGAAAAAAATCATAAAATTTGTATTGAACCACAAAGGGCCATGAATAATGAAAGCAATTTTGAAAAAAAATAAAGTAAAGCTGGAGACATCACAATACTGGACTTCAAGATATATTACATAACTTTAGTCATCAAGACAGTATGGTGCTGGCACAAAATAGACTCATAGATTAATGGAACAGAACAGAAAACTAAGAAATACACTCACAGCTATATGGTCAATTAACTTTAACAAAGCAATATTCAATGGAAAAAGGCAGTCTCTTCAAGAAATGATGGTGGAAAACTGGATAGTAACATGTTGAAGAATGAAACTGGATCACTTTCTCACACCATACACAAAATACATTTAATTTGGATGAAATGTGAGACAGGAAACCATCAAAATGCTAATGGATAACACAGGAAGTAACTTCTTTGACATCAACCACAGCAACTTCTTACTAGATGCATCTCCAGAGACAAGGGAAACAAAAGTGAAAATGAAGTTGAGACTTCATCAAAATAAAACTTCTGCACAATAAAGGAAACAAAACTAAAAGGCAACCTTTGGAATGGGAGAAGATATTTGCAAATGACATATCTGATAAATGATTAGTATCCAAAATCTATAAAGAACTTATCATACTCAACACCCAAAAAATAAATAATCCAGTTAAGAAATGGGCAGATGTAAATAGACATTTTTCCAAAGAAGACAGACATATCTCCCAGAGACACATGAAAGGATGTTCAATGTCACTCATCATCAGGGAAATACAAATCAAAACTACAATATCACCTCACAACTGTCAGAATTGCTGAAATCAACAACGTAAGAATTAACAGATGTTGATGAAGATGTGAAGAAAGGGAAATTCTCTGCACTGTTTCTGGGAATGCATACTGGTGCAGCCACTATGGAATATAGTAAGGAGGAAAAGTTACAAATAGAACTACTCTATGATCCAGAAATGTACCACTAGGTATTTACTAAAGGTTATAAAATTACAGACTCAAAGCACACATGCACACTTATGTTTATAGCAGTATTATCAGCAATAGCCAAATTACAGAAAAAGCCCAACGTCCATTGACTGATGAGTGGATACAGAAGATATGCTCTATATATAGATATAATGGAATATTATTCATTAAAATTAATGAAATATTTCCATTTGCAATGATATGAATGGAGCTAGATGATGATAAGCAAAATAAATCAGTGAGAGAAATAAAATGCCATATGATTTCACTCACATGTCAATTTAAGAAACAAAAGAGATGAACATAGGAGAAAGAAAAAAGAGTGGTACACCATAAAACAGACTCTTAACTATAGAGAACAAACTGAGGGTTAATGGAGGGGAGGTTGGTGGGGGGATGGGTTAAATGTGTGATGGGTGTTATGGAGGGCATTTGTGATGAGCACTTGGTATTAAATGTTAAGTGATGAATCTCTAAATTCTACTCCTGAAGCTAATACTACAATATATATTAACTAACTGGAGTTTACATAAAAATTGAAACAAACAAAAATGTTCCTGGATCACACATAAAAACTAGAATGGATCATCAATCAGACTGAGATAAAAAGGACAGTATTTCCAATACTATCATGAAATAATCAAAGGATAATGTTACAGAAAACAAGATTCACAGTGGGCCACTTACCTTTGAATTTAGGGTTGTTTCCTCTTCTGAGAATGAAGTCCTATCCTGATCCTTTATCATTTTATATCTAAAAGGAATCTTTGAAATTTAGTTTGTACTGTAATCAAGAATACTAGAAACTACAAACCTTGGTAACCACAATTCCTTGAATCATCCTGGCATTTGTTGACAATGAAGAACAGTGAAGCAAATTTGAGCACTTTGAAACTAAATCCATTTTAAAATTAAATTTCATCCTTGCAGCACTGAGCAATGAAAGGCAGATAAGAGAATGTAATTCAATCAAGTAAGAGCAAAGCTTTAGTATGTCAATAAAATAATACTCTGGTTACTAAATGAGTAATAGAAGGTTCAGTAAAAGAATACGCTGCTAAATAAATGAATAATGATTGCTCTCAACTAGGAGCATTTGTGGAGAGATTTTAGTTGTCACAACGGGTAATGGTGCTATTAACATCCAGTGGGTAGGGGCTAAAGATGCTGCTACAATTAATTACAGAACTCCAAAACAACAACAAAGAAGTTATTTATCTTTTAATATAAAAAAACTCTGAACTAGGCTACAGGCAAGAGAAAGGAGTTTTAAATATAAGAATATATAAGTATATGTAAATATATTTAATATAATTTTAAGATTTTTACCAACAGTGTAAATTCCAAAGACAGATTTTCCTTTAAAATCTTGTTCATTCTTTGCAAAGTTTTTAAATTATACACTGTGTGAAAAATTATTTACAATATTTTTAAGTTATCATACACTGTGTGAAAACTTCATTAAGTCTCATATCCAAGTGAGTTACTTCTTCTATGCTGCTTTTACATAGTATGCATATTGATTTTTATTGTTAATGCATAACACTATCAGGTACTTATTTGATTAACATAACTCTTTTTGCTACTGTACTGAGAGAACCTTGAGAGCTGACATTATGTTTTTTGGTACTTTATAACTAGAACCTAGGATATTGCCCAGAAAATCCTCATTAAATGTTAGTTGGATTTTGTTGAATTGAGTCTTAAGAAAATTAATTTCTTATCTTTTATTTGAAATATTTTCTACAGCTGTAATTAAATAGTATGATATAATGGCTATTCATAAATAGTATGACCATGCTAGACTAGCTACCTTAGGAACCATGCCAGTCATATTTTACTTTTGTTTTTGTCTTAAAGGAAAGAAATATGTATCAATCATGGAATAGTTTAGTGGTTGTGTCTAAAGAAAATTATCACCAACTCTTTGTGTTTCCCAAGAGTTATATGCAGGTAGTTGCTATTATCTCATGTAATTTAAAAGGGATAAAAGTTTCTCTAATTTTTGCCTAAGTTTAGTATGCCTTCAAAGTTGGAGAAATTAACTCAAGAATCGCCTATAAGAATTTCAGGTTATTAAGATTACCTTTATAAGTGGGATGTTTACAGTTGACAAATAATTGCTTTCTTTCAGTTTACTTTTTTTAACCTCATTTATTTTCCAGATTATATTTTCAATGATTTAAATAAATAAAAATTCCAATTTCAATTTTATTTTAGCAAAAAGACTCATCAAAGACAATAGACTAAGTAATTCATACTTGGTAATATTAATAGTGAAAAAAAAATGTTTTCATAAACTTTGTGGCTTCAACACCCAAAATTCCATAGGGAATCAGAGAAAGAATTTCGATCTTCATAGTTTCTAGTAGCCAAAACTTGAGTAAATGTCAGAAGACAAGGACAAATTTATATGCAATTTTGCCTCATCTCCCTAACTGATATTTCATCCCAAATACAGTCTATTTAGTGTAGGTTACTGAACAAAATTATAAACAGTTGTCAGCTGCCCCCAACCTTATCATCTATTCTGTCTTATCTGAAAAGGAAAATAAGTATTTTTCTTTTTCTTTTTTTTTCTTTTTTTCTTTTTTTTTTATTTCTCTTGAGTCTTCTGTACAAGAGCAGAGAATAGAGAGGGAGAAAAATTCTAAAACTTCAAACCTGTGATTCTTGTGGATGGACCGAGGAGAAAGTTGAACAAATATCATTTATCTTCCAGCCTCATAACCTCCATCCATGAATACCTAATTGTGCTGCTCTCATTGTTGTGGAAATTTACCTTCTAATGAACATTTATATGCATTCATTTTAATTATTTTAGGGTTTTTTTTTTTTTTTTGGTTTTATTTTTAGCACTTTACTTCTTCACTACAACAGCATGTTTGACTCTGGGAGATAGCATAAACTAACTTGTAGGGAATTTTCCCTGCTTATTGGGATGTTTCTACTATTGTCATCCTCATTCATTCAAGTCCTAAAAATGTGTAGTAAAGTTTTCAGTAGTGAAGGCTTTTTTAGTTTATTAATCATGGGGTTTCGAGAAGTCCCTACAGGCTTGCCTCTGAATCAAAGGGAGAAATAAAAGATGCCAAAATCTATTTTGCCTAGTTTCTTTCTACATAAGAAATACTAAGTATTGAATGAAGTGTTGTTTGTTTGTTTGTTTGTTTGTTTGTTTTTAATCTATGTATTAGTGAAGAAATAACAGTCTCTAACCTCAAGGAGCATATATTTCAGTGTTTCCTCATAAGCAGAAATAGTTATATCTCATGTTTCACAGTGAAAAAAAAACATGGCATGTCAATTAATCAATATTATAAAGGTATTTCTTAAATGATACTGTTTGATGTTTTAGCAAATAAAATATCAATATCATTGAATAATTGCCTTAGACTTATTGTACAATTTTAAAGATTCAGGTCTTACACTTTCGTCTTTAATCCATTTTAAGTTAATTCTTGTGAGTGGTGTAAGATAGAGTTTCAATTTCATTATTTTGTATGTGAATATCCAGTTTTCCAAGCAAAATTTGTTGATAAGACTCACGGTTTCCCATGAGTATTCTTGGCTCCCTTGTGAAATATTAGTTGACTGTATATGCATGGGTTTATTTTTTTTGTCTGTTTTATGCCATTACTATACAGTTTTGATTACTAACACTTTGTGATACAGTTTGAAATCAAGGAGTGTGATGAGTCCAGCTTTATTCTACTTTCTCAAGATTACTTTGGCTATTTGGGGTCTTTTGTGGTTCCATACAAATTTTAAGATAGTATTTTTCTGTATCTTTAAAAAAGTCATTGGAGGGGCACCTGGGTGGCTAAGTTGGTGAAGCTTCCCACTTCAGCTCAGATCGGATCTCCTGGTTCCTGGGTTCAAGCCCCACCACTGGCTCTGTGCTGACAGCTCAGATCCTGGAGCCTGCTTCAGATTCTGCATCTCCTTCTCTCTGCCCCAACCCGCGATAATGCTCTGTGGCTCTGTGTCCCTCTCTCTCTCTCTCTTTCAAAAATAAATAAACATTAATTAAAAAAAACCTGTTTTTAATGTTTATATTTGAGAGAGAGAGAGAGAGAGAGAGAGAGAGAGAGAGAGAGAGAGAGAGAGAGAGAGATGGAGACAGAATCTGAAGCAGGCTCCAGGATCTGAGCCATCAACACAGAGCCCAAAATGGGGCTCGAACTCACAAGCCATGAGATCATGACCTGAGCCGGTCAGACCCTCAACCGGCTGGCGCCCCTAATTTTTTTTAACAAGTCATTGGAATGTGTGGATTGGAATTTCATTAAATCTCTAGATCACTTCAATAGTAGGAACATGTTGACAATATTTATTCTTCCAATCCATAATCATGGGATATATTTCTTTTTTAAGTTTTCTTTTTTTCTTTTGGAGAGAGCACAAGCAGAGGAGGAGCAGAGAGAGGGGGACAGAGATCTGAAATGGGCTCCATGCTGATAGCAGCAAGCCCAATGTAGGGCTTGATCTCACCAACTGTGAGATCATGACCTGAGCTGAAATGGGATGCTCAACCAACTGAGCCATCCAGGTGCCCCAAAATATGGGATATCTTTCCGCTAAGTTGTGTCTCCTTCAATTTGATTCATCAGTGCTTTACAGCTTTCAGTGTATAGGGCTTTCACCTCTTTGGTTAAGTGTATTCCTAGGCATTTTATTGTTTTTGTTGCTTTGTAAATGGAATTGCTTTCCTTTTTTCTCCACATAGTTTGTTTTTAGTGTATGGAGATGTAACTGATTTTTGTATGTTAATTTTGCACCCTGAAACTTTACTGAAATTGTTTATTAGTTTTAACAGTCATTTGGTGTAGTCTTTAGGGATTTTTATGTATAGTATCATGTCATTTGAAAACAATGACAGTTTTAATTCTTCCCTTCTAATTTAGATGTCTTTTTTTTCTTGCTTAATTGCTGCAGAAGGGATTTCTAATAATATATTGAACAAAGTGATGAAAGTGGCAACTTGATCTTAGAGAAAAATTTTTCAACTTTTCACCATTGACTATTATGCTGTCTGTGGGGTTTGCCATAGATGTCTTTATTTCATCTTGAGATAACCGTATAATTTTTATTATTCATTTTTTAGTTTATTTATTTTGAGACAGACAAAGGCAGTGGAAGTTGGGGAGGGGCAGGGAGAGAGAGAGAGAGAGAGAGAGAGAGAATCCCAAGCAGGCTCTGTACTGTCAACAGAGAGCCCAATATAAGGCTGGAACTCACAAACTGTGAGATCACGACCTAAGCCAAATCCAAGAGTCAGATGTTTAACCAACTGAGCCACCCAGGTGCCCCTTATCCTTCCTTTTTTAGGTGGTGTATCATGTTTACTAATTCTTGTATGTTGAACCATCCTTGCATCTCTGAGAAAATACTCACTTGATCATGAGGCATGACCCTATTAGTGACCTTTTGAATTTATTTTACTAATATTTTGCTAAAGAGTTCTGTATCTAGATTCATGAGGGACATTGGTCTGTAATTTTTTTTTTCTTGTAGAGTGCTAGTCTAGCTTTGTATCAAGGTTATCCTGACCTTATAAAATGGGCTTGAATGTGTTTCCTTCTCTCTCTCTCACTCTCCCCCCACCCCCTTTTGGAAGAGTTTAGTTGAGAAGGATTGGTATTAGTTTTTCTTCAAATGTTGGGTAGAATACACCAGTAAAGGCTTTGGTACTGGGCTTTACTTTTTTTTTTTTTTTGAAAGTTTTTGATTACTTATTCAATCCCTTTCCTGGTAATTGATTTCCCCTGATTTTCTATCTCTTAATGATTTATTCTTAGTTGGTTCTATGTTTCTAGGAATTTATTCATTTCATCTAGGATATCTACATGTTTGGCTTATAATTGTTCATGGTCATCTTTTGTGATCTCTCGCACTTCTGTGATATCAGTTTAATTTCTCCTTTTTCCTTATAATTTTATTGATTTGAGTCATCTGTCTTTTTTCTCAGTCTAGCTAACAATTTGTCCATTTTGTTGATCTTTACAAAAACCAACCCCATTTTGTTGATCTCCTCTTTTGTCTTTCTAGTTTCTATTTCTTTTTTATTTCTGTTCTACTCCTTATGTTTTCCCATCTGCTAACTTTGGGTTTAATTTATTCTTTTCCCAATTTCTTGAAGTGTAAATTTAAATTGTTTACTTGAGATCTTTTGTTTCTTAATGCATGTAAATTTCACTAATTTTTTAGTACTTTTAGATTTCTTTTTTGGTTCATTATTCAGGAACATGTGGTTTAACCTTCACATATTTGTGAATTTTTTAGTTTTATTTTTCTAATTTATATATAGTTTTATACTGTTTTGTTTAGATAAAGCTTGACATGATCAGTATTCTTAAATTTATCAGGATTTATTTTGTGGCCTAACATATGATATATTCTGAATAATGTTCCATGTGCACTTGAGAAGAAAGCATGTCTGGTGCTATTGGATGGAATGCTCTGTGTATGTGTATTAGGTCCATGTGGTCTTATGTGTCATTTGACTCCAATTCGTTATTATTAATTATCTGTCTAATTGAACTATCCATTCCTGAAAGAGAGGCATCAAAGTACTCTGCTAACATTCTATTGCTTTCTATTTCTCCCTTCAAATCTGTAATATTTGCTTTATGTATTTATGCATTTCTTTGTTATGTGAATAAATATTTACAAATGTTATATCCTGTTGAATAAGTTGACACCTTTCACAACAATGGCTTTCTTTGTCTTTTGTTACAGCTTTGGCTTAAAATCTGTTTTCTATGATATAAGTATAGCTACTCCTGCTCATTCTGGTTTTCATTAGCATTGACTATTTTTTCCACCTTTTCACTTTCCATTCCTATATGTCCTTAAATCTTATATGAGTCTTTTGTAGATAGCATATAGTTGGATATTATTTTTCTATACATGTAGCCACTCTGTCTTTTAACTCAAGAATTTAATCAATTTATATTAAAAATAACTGTTCATAGACATGGACTAACTATTGCCATTTTTAAAATTTTTTTTGTTGTTGTTGTTGTTCTCCCTTTGTTCTTTTCATCCTCTCTTGCTCTATTCTTATGTGATTTGGTGATCTCCCTAGTAGTATGCTTTGATTTCTTTCTCTTTATATTTTTTGTGTATCTATTAGAGGCTTTCATTCTTTGTGGTTACCATAAAGCTAACATAAAATATTTCAAAATAGTCTATTTTAAACTGATAACTTAAAATGCATACAAAAACTCTTCCCATTTTGTCTATGATGTCACAATGTACATCATTTTACATTGTCTATCCATTGACAAATTATTGTATATTTATTTTTAATGATTTTGTATTTTAACCTTTATACTAGAATTATGTGATTTATCGACCACCATTACATTAGAATTCTGATTTCAACTATATATTTACTTTACCCGTGACTTTTATACATTCACATGTTTTCTTGTTACTAATTCAAGTGTGTTTGTTTCAGCTTGAATAGCTCCTTTTAACCTTTCTTGTAATGCTGATCTAGAGGTGATGAACCCCTTCTGCTTTTATTCATCTGGAAAATTCTTTATACCTCCATTTCTGGAGGACAACTTTACCAGGTAGAGTCTTTTTGATTGGCAATTTTTCCTTTTATGTCTTTCAATACATCATCCAACTTACTTCTGGCCTTCAGTTTCTGCTGACAAATCTGCTTAGAGTCTTAAGGGGGTTCCCTTGTATATAATAAGGTGTTTTTCTCTTGCTGCTTTTAAGATCCTTTCTTTGCCTTTCACTTTCGACAATTTCATTTTAAGGTGTCTTTGTGTCTGTTATCTTATTTGTTGCTTTTGGGGCTTCCTATATCTGGATACGTGTTTCTCTTCCCTGGTTAAGGAAGTTTTCATCCATTATTTCTTTCAATATATTCTCTAGCTCTTCCACTTTTCTCCTTTTGGGACTTGTATAATGTGTATATTGGTCCATTTACTGGAATACCGCAAGTCCTTTAAGCTACCTTAACTCTTTAATTTTTTAAAATTTCTCTTGATTCTCTAATGCAATGAATTCCATTCAACTGTCTTTGATTTTACTGATTGTTTCTTCTGCTTTATGTAGTGTGCTGTTTAGCCCCTCCAGTGTATTGTTCACTTTAGTTATTGTATGCTTCAGTTGTGTTTCTGTTTTGTACTTTTTTTTCATGAAATTTATTGTCAAATTGGTTTCCATACAACACCCAGTGCTCATCCCAAAAGGTGCCCTCCTCAATACCCATCACCCACCCTCCTCTCCCTCCCACCCCCCATCAACCCTCAGTTTGTTCTCAGTTTTTAACAGTCTCTTATGCTTTGGCTCTTTTAAAATATTTTCTCTCTTTGTTGAAATTCTCACTCTGATCAAGCATTGTTTTCCTGATCCTTATGAGCATCATTATGATTATTATTTTTAACTCTCTATCAAACAAATCCTGTTTTACTAAAGTTGACTTTTGGAGATTTATCTTATTTTTCTGTGTGTAGCATATACCTCTGTTTTTTTTTTTTTCATTTTCCTTGACTTGGTGTTGGTTTCTATACATTAGATACAACAACCATCTTTCCCAATCTTGACAGACTTGTCTCATGTAGGAAGTGAAACTTGTCAATCAGCCCAACCTGATTCTCTGGTTGTATCTCAATCTTTTTTTTTTTTTTTAAATTTTTTTTTCAACATTTTTAATTTATTTTTGGGACAGAGAGAGACAGAGCATGAACGGGGGAGGGTCAGAGAGAGAGGGAGACACAGAATCAGAAGCAGGCTCCAGGCTCTGAGCCATCAGCCCAGAGCCCGACGCGGGGCTCGAACTCACGGACCGCGAGATCGCGACCTGGCTGAAGTCGGACGCTTAACCGACTGCGCCACCCAGGCGCCCCTGGTTGTATCTCAATCTTATGTAATTGCCCAAATGGTATTATTTGTTCTTAGTGGCTCCCAGTAGTTGTGGGTGTGTCAACACTCATCAGTGTTCCAAAGAGAAAGATTTCATTCAACACCTAAGTACAGGCTAAATAGAAGCTTAACTTTTAGGAAATAGCTGGGAAAGTAGGCAATTTTGCCCCCATGCAGAAATTAGGAGATGGACATTATTTCCCCTGCTCCTTCTGTGCTGAGCCCAGGTGAATAGCCATGAGTGGTACATCTGTGCCTAATAAGAACTGCTTGTTTGTAGACTTATGTAGGGCTCAGGAATGCAAGCTCTGTTGGCTAGGACCTGTCAATTGGGCAACAACTGTAAAAGCTGGGGCACAAGACATGTGTACAACTCCTTCATGGGAGTTATTTATGACTTGGTTTTATTACTGTATCAGGCTAGAGGGAGAAGGTTGTGGAGGTGTACACAGTTTAGTTTTGGGGATAATCACAGCCAACCTCTAGATGCCTGCCATATTAGATGCCTGACTCTTAGGTGGCAAGCTTTTAAAGTATGCAGATAACCCCTTTCAGGAAAAGACTGAGGAATGGGCAGTTTTACCTGCTCTCTCTGTGCTAAGCCCTAAGAGATAGTTAAGCACTGTTTCTTTGTTTGCTACAATCCTGTGGGACTAATGAATGGAAGTCTCATTGACTATTAGAGCGAGATGATTCAGGATCTAGTCCCTGTCAGTGGCCATAAATTGGGGGGGGGGGACACACTTATGTAGACAACTCCTTTCAGGGAGATAGTGGCAATTTGGAGTGGGCTGGAGGGAGAAGGCATGAGAAGCAACATGCAGACTTCCCCAATTTCTAGGGAGGCTCACAGCCAGCTTCCAGAAATCTGCTAAATTAGAAGCCATAGACTCAGCCAACACGCTTTAAATTATGTAGATAAACACTTTTCAGAGATCTCCAAAGAGAAGGGTGGTTTCTTTTTCTGCACCCTCTATTTGAACTTTTAGGGGATAATCCCAATGAATGTTAATGCACCCATCAAGAATGGCTTCTTTATTTGTTGTAGTCATATGGATCTCATGAATACAAGTTACATTAACCTCCAGAGATCTCTGTTTTGGGGGTTTGTCCCCTGATGTAATTATTAAAGTAGGGGCACTCGATGTTGGTTTCAAACCCTTCACACCTCAAAGAGAATCTTGGAGTCAGAGATTCCTTCACAATTGTTCTGGGAGTGGGTTTTATGGCAAGAATGTGTCTCAACTTTTTCTACTTGTTTTGATGTGGGTATTTCCTCATTCTCTAAATATATAGAAGTTGCTTAACCACTTGTACATTCCATTGGAGGAGGGGAGTTCAAGAGCTTCCTGTGTCTCCATCTTGGTCAACTCCTCCTCCTCCTTTTCCTCTTTCTTTCTTTTCTTTCTTCCTCTTCTTCTTCTTCTTCTTGAACAATTTTTCCAGATATAATGTTCTTGGTTGGCAGTTTTTAACTTCAGCACTTTGAATATGTCATTTCAGTCTTTCCTAGACTGCCATGTTTATGCAGAGAAATCTGCCCATAGTTTAATAAGGTTTTCCTTGTATGTGATGAGTCACTTTTCTCTTACTGCTTTCAAAATTATTTCGTTGACATTTAATATTTTGATTATACAGTATCTTATAGTGACATTCTTTGGTTTGGTCTTTCTAGGAATTCTTTGAGCTTTCTGTACCAGGATATGTATATTTCTCCCAAGATTTGAAATGTATTCAGATAATAGTTCTTTAAACAAACTTATTGCCCCTTTCTCTCTGTCTTCATTTCAGAGTCCCATGTTGTGAGGGTTCATTTACTCTATGGTGTCCTATAATTCATGTAGAGTTTCTTGACTCTTTATCAATCTTTTTTTTTCTTTTTTGTTCCTCTAACTAATTTTAAATGCTGTGTCTCTAAGTTCTCTGGTTCTTATGCATGATGAAGTCTGTTCTTGATATCTCTATTAAATTTTTCAGTTTTTTCAGTAAATTCTTCATCTCCAGTATTTTTCTTTGGTTCTTTTTCATGGATTTTCTGTAATACACGTCTCATTTTTTAATGCATTATTTTCATTATTTTGTTTGCTTGTCTGTCTTTGTTCTCTTAAACTTCAGTTTTCTTAAAATCCTTTTTAAAATTATTTTTAATGCAAATAATAGATCTCAATTTCTTGGAGCTTCATTAGTTTCCTTTGGTGGTTTTATATTTGTCTGATTCTTAGTGAAACATGTATTTTGCATTGGTATATTTGAAGGAACAAACACCGCTTTTAGTGCTCATGGGGTGGTTTCAGCAGGTAATGGCCTTGTCCTGACTGTTCTCAGGCTGATCAATTATCTCTAGAATCACAGTTGTGCTAGTTTGGGGCTAATTATGTGGTTGCTTCTCAATATGTGTAAGGGTCCACAGTTTATGTGCTTGTTACCAGGGGCTTAGTTGATTTTATTTTGTCCTTGGTTTGATTCAACTGCCTCCAGTACCTTTTTCATCAGTGTGGTGCTGGGACAGGAGAGTCCACTTCAAGTTCCACAGTTGTATCCTCACTATGCAGCTTTATTAAGAGCTGAAGCTCCTTCCAGGTCCATGAGAGTGTTGGTTAGTCATTGAATGGGTATCTGGGTGGTCAGGACTGTCCCTGGGCCATGGCTGAGAGAGGCTGAAACCAAGCCCCAGTGCTTTTTCAGGTTCAACAGTCAAAATTGGTGTCTGAAGACATGACTGGGAACATATTGGCGTGTCTCCTAACGTGCTCCTGAGCAGGCTAAACTGCTTCCTCACCATGGCTGCAGGAGATGGAGCTATCTATAGGGCTATTTTACTATTTCCTAAATTTGACCAGTTTTATGATATTTCAGATATCTTTCACCAGGTGCTGCTCACTGGATTGTTCATGGATTGTAACTGGGAGGGGCTAGAACCAAGTTCAGGGCCATTTCATGATCTTTAAAGATACAGATAGGGGTGTTTCCTGATGATTTTCTGTGCCAGTAGTACTGATAATAAGCTGCAGCTGTGAGGGTGCTAGAAGTAAGCATAGGCATACTTCAGAGACATTGTGGGTTTGGTGTCAGACAACTGTAATAAAGTAAAAGTCACAATAAAGCATATCAAATGAATTTTTTGTCATCCTTATGCATACAAAAATTATGTTTACACTATACTAAAGTCTATTAAGTGTGTAATAGAATTATGTCTAAAAAATAATGTACATACCTTAATTAAAATATACCTTCTTGGTAAAAATATACTAACCATCATCTGAAGTTTCAGCAAGTCATGATCACTGATCATAGATTATCATAACAAATATAATAATAGTGAAAAATTGAAATATTGTAAAAATTACCAAAATGTGACACAGAGACACAAAGTATGTAAATGCTCTTGGAAAAAAATATGCTAATAGACTTGTTTGATGCAGGGCTTCCAAAAAACCTCCAATTGGTTTTAAAAAAACACATTATCTGTGAAGCAAAATAAAATGAGGTATGCCTATCTGGAACTCTTTCAGTATCTGTGGGGATACAGACAGAAATGCCTGCTGTTTGGACACTAAACCCACAAGACTGTGGGCTGACAGCCTGTGGAGAGCAGAGAATAAGGCCCTTTCAGGATTTCTAGTGGCAAAGATGATGGTATATACTTCTGGCCCCTTTGTCATCAGCTTCTAAAAAACTCTTCTCAAATTGGGATGTTAGTATATGTGTTAGATATGGCAGAAAAACAGACATAAAATCTTAATATGTGTTTTCCATTTGGGGATAATATTGTACAACTATCACTTGTGACAGAATTGATTAAAGCTACAATAGAGAGTGTGGGGAATAAGTTTAGGAATTCCCTGAGCTTGCACCAATGGGTTAACAAGGCTTAGGAAAAAAGCATCCAAGAATAGGTAAACAGGGTGAAAGCATCCCTAGCACAGAACAAAAGCAGAAAGCTGCTTCCAAAGAATGAAAGCAACCAGAATAGATAAACAGGGCGAAAACACCCCTAGCATAGAACAAAAACAGAAAGCTGCTTCCACAGGATGAAAACTTCCAGAACAGGTAAACAGGGTGATAGACCACTGTAGCAGGGTGAAATTGCCTTGAGCTAATTAGCAAAAGAAAGGTGCCTTGCTGACCCCGAGGTACCATGTTCTATCTATCTTATCCCCTAGACAAGTTAAGATAACCAGACAAGGCATATTGTGCCTGCCATAAACAGCCATCTGCTCAGTGCCAGGATTTTGTTTTGTATTGACCCAAACCCCTAACACTGCATGTCTTCAAAATCCCCTTTCTCTCACACACTTGAATTAATGATCACTGTTTCATTGTCTCTTTCTGCACATCCATCATGATGGTAAGCCTTCTGATCCTAATAAATACAGAACAAGGACCCTTACTCAGGGCGCTTGTCTTCTCCCAGACATTAGCCTCTCTAGTATTTAATTCTGTATCTGCTCTCTTGCTGGACAAGAGAGAACTTCAGATTCAAAGTCTGTGACAAAAGACCATGATTTATTTTCTTCATTTAGAATGTATGAAAGCCAAAATTAGCAGGATATATATTTTGTTGTTTCATGGGTTAACTAAATGAGGGTTACACTAGAAAATAACTCAACTATGAAAATGCAGCAACATCTGTCCTTTTGCTTGACTTAGATTTCAGTGGCATAACTGGAGTATGTTTCAAGTTTATTAAAAACATTGCAAAATGCATAATGACTTTCCTTGCTAAGTAGAACTTTTGCTTAAACTCAGAGACTTCAAGTAAAGATTACAATGATATATTGAGTAAAAATAATACTTCTTTAAATATAAGTAGTTAATCACTTGAAAAGGAAAACTTGATCTCTGAGTACAATAATGATGACTGAAAATTGCATTATGAAATTAGTGCCTGATATAAATTTTGTTGAATGTTGGTTCTGAATATGAATTAATTTATCGCCATATTAAAAGTGTTAGAGATGTAAAAAAGTGTTCACCATATATATGTTATTAAAAGGTATGCTTATGTGGCAAAGAAATATAGCATATTTCATACGTATTTTTTCAAAATTGTATCACAATTATATAATAGGGATAATAAATATATCTTACTGCACTTTACAAAGAATAATGATCAGACATCATTGTAAAATAAAAAACCTTATTGTAATATTAGGGGTAAATATTTGATTATGTTATTTTTTAAGATTTTATTTTAATTTTAATTCCAGTTAGTTAAAATACAGTATTGTATTGATTTCAGGTTTAAAATACAGTAATTTAACACTTCCATACATCACCTTGTGCTCATCACAAGTTCACACCTTAATTTCCAAGACTTATTTAACCTATCCCTCCCCCCACCTCTGGTAACCATCAGTTTGTTCTCTATAATTAGGAGTCTATTTATTGATTTATTTCTCTCTGCCTTTTTTTTGTTTTTTCAGTTACACACATGAGTGAAATCATATGGTGTTTATATTTCTCTTACTTATTTCACTTAGTATTATACTCTCTAACTCCACCCATGTCATTACAAATTGCAAGATTATATTCTTTTTATGGTTGCATACAAATGCAAAAGATTTCCATATGTTGATTTTGTATACTGCAACTTTACTGAATTCGTGTATCAGTTCTCACAATTTTTTGGTGGAGTCTCTCTGATTTTCTATACAGAGTAACCTGGCATCTGCATATAGTGAAAGTTTTCCTTATTCCTTGCTAATCTGGATGACTTTTATTACTTTTTGTTGTTGTTGTTGTTGTTGTTGTTGTTGTTGTTGTTATGGCTAGGACTACCAGTACTATGTTAAATAACAGTGGATGAAATGGACATCCCTCTCCTGTTTCTGACCATAGAAGAAAAGTTATCAGCTTTTCCCCATTAAAACCCATTAGCTGTGGGTTTTTTATATATGGCCTTTATGAAGTTGAGGTATGCTACCTCTATCCCTACTTGGTTGAGGGTTTTTTATCATGAATTGATGTTTTACTTCGTCAAATGTTTTTTTTTTCTACATCTTTTGAAAAACTCATATGGTTCTTATCCTTTCTTTCATTTTTTTTTTATTTTTTTAAAATTTTATTTATTTTGAGAGAGACAGAGTGAGTGGCAGAGTGACAGGGAGAGAGAAATAGAATCCCAAGCAGACTCCTCACTGTCAGCAAAGAGCCCAACACATGGATCAAACTCATGGACCATCACATCATGACCTGAGCCTAAATCAAGAGTTGGACCCTCAACCAACTGAGCTACTCAAGTGTCCTATCCTTTTTTCATTAATGCGGTGTATCACATTGATTGATTTGTGAATATTCAACCATGCTTGCAGCCCATGAATAAATCCCACTTGACTATGGTGAATGTTTCCTTCAATATATTTTTGGGTTTTGTTTGCTAATATTTTATTGAGAATTTTTGCATCCATGTTCTTCAGGGATACTGACCTGTCGTTCTCTTTTTATTTCTTTATTTGGAGACACACACACACACACAGAGGGAGAGGGAGAGGGAGGGAGGGAGGGAGTTTGCAAGCAGGGGAGGGGCAGAGAGACAGAGGGAAAATCCCAAGCAGTCTCTGCACTGTCAGCATAGAGACCAACAAAGGGTTTGATTTCATGAACCATGAGATAATGACCTGAGTGGAAATCAAGAATCCGATGCTTAAGTGACTGAGCTACTCAGGCATTCCTGTAGTTCTCTGTTTTTAATGAAGTCTTTGTCTGGTTTTAGTATCGGGGTGATGTTGGCCTCATAGAATGAATTTAGAAGTTTTTCTTCCTTATCTATTTTTACAAATAGTTTCAGAATGTAAATGTTTGGTAGAATTCTTCTATGAAGCCATCTGTCCTGGATTTTTTTTTTTTTTTTGAGAATTGTCTGTTCATATCTTCTGCCTATTTTAAAACTGGATTATTTGTTCTTTGGGTTTTGAGTTTAGTATGTTATATACATATATATATATTGGATAATAACTTGTACAGATATGTCACTTGCAAATGTATTTTCTCCCATTCCTCAGGTAGCCTATAAGTTTTGTTTATTGTTC